>NC_090730.1:142163163-142318163 GCF_036898095.1 Palaemon carinicauda
GGGCCACTGCAGAACAAAGATTCCCTAATGGGTATCTAACATCCGACTGTCGCAAACAACAATCTGACCGACCAGGAAGACAAGGTGATGAGTCTCGCCCCTGCGATCACTGAACAGAATAAACAGAATAAATTCTGAACTCAAAACTGGATTGTTGAGAACGACATCCTGACCGATCAGGAAGGCGAGGTGATGAGCCTCGCCCCTGTGATAATTGAACAGAATAAATTCTGAACTCGCCATTGGATTGTCGTAAACGACATCTTGACCGATCAAGAAGATGAGATGATGAGTCTTGCCCCTGCAATCATTAAACAGAAGGAAAGTCCATCAATCCGGCGATGGTTAAGCACATCATGGGTTGACGATCGTCCTTGATCTCTCAATTCCCAACAGGCGGAGCTGCATACGCAGGCTGAAACATTGCCTGTAGGGAGAGAGAAAAATTGGGGAATGTTGGGAGACAACGAGATCGTAAGGAGGAGAGAAGACTCGTCGTCAGAAGAAGACGAAGGAAGGGCGAACAGGAGGTAAAGGTCGACAGCTAAGACGTTAGATGCAGCTACCGCCACCAACCTCGCAACCCGATGTCGTCACGAAGTGCCGAGGAAAAAATAAAAAGAATTAAAAATTCTTCCCCTCAAAGGGGGAAATGAAAAACCCTTTGAGGAATCGTCAGCACCAAGAAATCCTTTCGATAACTTGCAGAAATCGATACCAAATCTGCCACATAACTCTGGAATGGAGCATCGCGTAAAAACTCAAGTCATATCTGTAGAGAATAAAATGAGCATAAAGCAATAGTGGTAAATGGCTACGCCTGGAAGGGAGAGAGAGGAGACGTCCACTCTCTACCAGCCAAAAGTAAAAAGAGATGTGGTTCATTGAACAGTGAGTAGATATAGAAGGCTGGGTACCCCCCAACCACCTCATACCTACCCACTATTAGTGGTTAGGTTGGGTTGCCACCTCGCACTTAAATTCTAATGGCTGCCTTCCAACTTTCGTCGAAGTACCATCTAATATAAATAGCAGGAGGTTTGTTAGTATGGGAACAAAAATTAGTACTCATCAGGTAAGTAGTTTATTGGCCATATACCTTTATGAAATTGTGAATGTATTAATCCTACATAGAAATGATTACCAGATAGTACAAAAATATATAGGCTAAATGTATGAACATGCGATATAACAAACCCTTCCCGTATGTATGTACTGTAATACCTGGATAGTATTTAAAGAAAAATTAAAAGCAAAGTATAGTGCTGTATGAGCAATCACTTTTCACTAGATACCTTTAGACAGAAGAATAGAGGAATCCTACGTAGAAACTTTCAGGAACTTGTATCTCGGTGATCCCTCTCAGATCCACACTTTCTGTCCTATGCCCAAAAACTCCCTTTATCTTCATTATCCTCCCCAAGCGCAACCTCCTTAGCATTACTTAGAAACCCTACAAAGGTAGCTGAATTATTAGCAATAGATTGGAAAATATTAACCTACTATCTCCTTTGAAAGACCCTTTTCATAATGTTTCTTTCTGTACAAATAACTGTGCATGTTTGCTTAAGAAGTTTAGAGGAGGGATTGTTAGCTAACAAACAGTAAATAATGATCAGTAATACACAGTCTTTCAAGCAAACTTTGTTGAAAAGAAATGGAAAATACTATGAAGACAGTACTGCATTCCTTAACTGGTGATTACACACATTCATACATTACATAAACAATATACTGATTAACTTTGAGCAATGGTAGTGTTATGGTGCAGTAGGCTACTCTGTTATAAATACTGTACATAGTTATGATAGGCTCCCACCTTATGAAACTCCCATGGCAATGTGAACTCAATAAAAGAAGGTACTTTCAACCGATGTTCACTACAGCAATTCGGGCAATCTGGTAAGAATTCAGTATACAGTATTGCTCACAGTTGTATATGGCAGCATTGTATATAGTTATGATTTTAATTACAGTAATGTACCATATGTAAGAAATTAACTAACAAAAAGTGTCGAATAAACACACGGCAGTCATGCATAACTTACAGTATCAAACACATATGCAGATACTCTTACTATACAAACACTACCTATTCATAGCTTGAGTGTAATAGCAAACAAAAAATACCTATTCATTGTTTGAGCGTAATAGATTTCTGGTACATTATTGTAAATTCAGGGATTTGTGAAACCTAACCAATTACAAATAAGTTCTTGAATGCAATACAATGTACAGTATTTTGCCCGCTAAAGTTATATATTTTTGGAATTCTATTGCTTTTTTCCTTTGGATTCTGTTCTAATACTGTAATTATTGATAAACTTTAATAAAGTACTTCTTTGTTTCTATATTCTTTTAACAACACAGTCTATGAGGTAAAGTTTTAACTTTTGAGTATTTACATTGGCTAGACATTGTTAGACTGTTGGTAAGCCCTAAAACTGCTTTATTGACATTCAAAACCTCACTGGTGCCTAATAGTGTGGATTTGAGAATGATCACTGGACTTCTTGATGTGATGTCACCTCTCACGTAACCTGAAATAAGATCGATGTTAGTATTTTTAGCAACTCTATCCCTTTGTCATTTGAGTAAAGATTGTGCACATAGGAAAGCCATAAAATGAGTATATAAACCAAAAACAATTGTACTGTACTGTATAAAAAAATAATATACTGCATACTAAATAAGTTAACAATAAAATCTTAGTACTGTACAGTACAGTATACATATTGTACAGTACTGTATAGCAAAATAACAAATGAAAACAAGGTACTATTTTGTTCCATTAAAAGTCCAAAAACTGTATTGTATAAGTAGCTCTAGAAAAGAGAAAACATTTCTCTTGATATCTCTACAGGTAGGAACAATTCTAAGTGCCATTCTGCCCGCTGCCACTGCGGCGATATCGGGTCCATTGATAGCTCTGGCGATGCCCTCCTATGAATGAAACTTTTATGAATAAGTATCTTCCTCAGACAGAAGGGCAAGAAGCACATAAATGTTCCCTTAACGTAGGAGGACATTTAATAGCAGTGCCTGGTTACCCCGTACTGTTTAACAATACTTTAGGAACTTCCGGACACGATTGTCCTTGTCTGACATCTTGTGCATAACTCTTGCTAGGGTTAAGGTTTAGATGGCTAACCAAGGGAGAGAAAGGTCCCACAAAGCCCACTATTCGAGTAAACATGGTCAGAATGACTGTTAGGAAGTTTTCCTTGCCCGCACTGATTCAAGTTATAGAGGTCAATAGTTGTTTTATGTTCAAAACCCTTTTCTGACAGCTAGACAGATAGTAGTCATGCAAAGAATATCTTTGACAGAGTGTTCTATGTTGTGCCAAGAATACCCTTTTCTGGGTATTCTACTACCATTGTGCTTAGATAAAAACACTAAGGTGTGACAAGAAAAGAGTTATTGGAAGAGATTAAGACCAGTAAAATTGCACTCTAATCCAGGAAGACTTGCGTGGCACTGTTGATGTTTGTTGGAACATGGCTCAGAGGCCATGTGTCACGACAGATGAGCCTCCCCCCCCCCCCTTTCTTTCAATACCTCCCCTAAGAGCACTGAATGTTGGGAAGGAGATAGAATGTCTACACCCCTGAGGAGGTTGATGATCTCTACCTCTCAACTTGGGTCTCTCTTTCCCTCCGATCCTATCGAACTTGTAAGTCAGCAAAATCCCTGCTAATGCCGAAAGGAGCAGTTGCCACTGAAGGAGACTCAAGCAATGACTTTCGACGGGGCCAAAGAACTCTGAAATTCAGGTACCCCAGCAGCTGTAGCCATCAGTGACCCACTTAGAAGTCACACTTGAATAATGGACATTCTGCTTTCCAAGTCCTTCTCCCTAATTGGACAGATCAACTTTGTTTCTTTATTGGTTATTTGCCTTTCTAAATATGCCAGTTCTCATGACGGTAGCCGGGATGAATTCTAGCGGTTTTATCCACCTCCCCACAAAAAGAGAGGTAAAAAAAAAAAACCACAAAGGGTTGACTCAGTGTCGGAGAAACATCACCAAGTTTGTAAGAATTTAACCACTCATCTAAGGAATGATGATCGCAGCCCGCATTGGCATTGACCCCAGGTGCAACTGGAATGAACATTTGTAAACAATTGAGTGGTTGACTGTAGGCCAGAGTCTCGCACTCTGTACTGGCAAATTGAATCTGAAAGGATGACTCTAGGTATATCCTTAGAGGATAACCTTCAGTGATAACCAGCGTTCAAAGTCATTTAGTGTCAAGTCAATGGAAAGGGAAAAGAAGTGGGATGTATCACCTCGCGTGGAGGATTATGACTGTCCGAAGATCAGACCCTAGGATCTTTTATTATCCCCTACTTCTGTGACATCCTCTCCCGGTAAGAAGGGTGAGAGATATCCTCCTGCTGTTGACTTCGCTCCCTGAAGCGCATTACAGCATGCTCTGACTCGTATCGTGACACAAGGAAAAAAGGGAAACAGGTTGTACAAGCAACTGTTCCAGGTGAAAACTAACTTCCCTTCTGATTCCATCAGAAACTGGGACAGACTCTGAGCTACTTGGTCTGCTAACTACCCAGTGGGGTAGCCCAAGGATTATGTCTGTAGACAAACCACAAAGATTAGACCCTTCAATTAGGAAGAACTAGGATCATTTGACTGTCACGTGAAAGATCAACTCTCATCTTAGTGCCAGAGGGCACCAAGTAGTGGCTCAACAAGTAACATTTCAAGTCAATCGCTGTCAAGTCAAGCAAATGGTTGCAAGCAACTGTCTCTGCGAAGGGATGATGAATCTTGTCCATATACTGCCTTTGCTAGAATGGGAGATGGTCGTGTAAGTCTTTCATCTTTTTCCTGAGGTATGGCTTCAATATAATCACTGGCGTGAAAAAGAGGAAACAATGACGAGTATATGACTCAGTGGGTCCCAGTCAGTAATGGGAGTCTAATGCACTCCCTTGGGCCATTCAGGGTCAGCGAAACGTGCTGTACCCTTGGGGCTAGGTAATCACCCTCCTCGAAGTATGTCCACATGTAATTACCTGTGTTACAGTCTGATTACAAAGTGGTAGGTTCCCAGTTGGAGGGCTTGAACAAAATTGGATGTTACTTGGTTTCTCGCCGTGAGTGAGAGACGTTGAGGGAGGCCCATAGGGTACGTCTCTCGTTTGGTCAATGACACACTGAGAGAGACCTGTCTTCGGGATAAGGAGATCTGTAGTTTAGGTGTCCTAGGTCATTCAGGGGGAAGCCCGGGACCGAAGGAAGGCACCCGTCCCGAGAGGGCTGTATTACCCCAATACGGGTAAATCGGTTCAAACTCTATGGAGAGCAACGATTGGAAGAGATGCTCGATGGACGAGCAAAGGTCTTTCGTTGCCCAAGCCAAAGAGCGTGATTCCCTTCATTGGAAATTTTGAGTGCATGACTAGAATAGCACCCTTAAGAAGAGAAAAACAGACTTCACTCGACCCTCTAGTCATAAAGTAAGTCTGTAAAGGGTTCTCCAGAGTCGTAGATGTGCCACTGAGGTGACCTTTTCGGCAAGACTCTTGCTGACGAGACCAGACCGATGCACTAGTCGAGTCCCTTAATGAGACAAGTCCAACAATAAGTTTGCACGGAAGTGGGGAGGAGCCGTCTATTCCTTTCTTGGAGAAAAATTGCTAACAAAAGGGAATCCAACAGGAGATAGCAGTCCTTCTCCTGAAAAAAAGAAGATCAATGCATGTCATTGATATTCATTTCATTTCCGGAAGGAAGACCTCATAAACAGAAGCTGCAGGAGGATGACTCCTGCAGAAGGGGTGGATTCTATAAAATCTAAATCCATGGACAGGCTACCCCGAAGGGGAGACCACATAGGACTAGGAAGTGTTTACCCGCGAACAGGAAACCTAAGAATCATTGTCATCCCCCTCACCGGCACTTTCCCGAGAAAAGATGGTGCCTACTAGGGGATTAAGAGACGGTATCATTCGTGCTCTGATCATAGTCGTAGGGACATATGGTCCTGTATGTGGCCCCACCACACCATTCTTTGATGTGTCTATATCAAGCATCAAATCCAGGAAGAACAAGGAGACTGATTCCTCAGGAGTGATTCTCGTCTGGCAGTCTTTTAACTAGGACCATTACTTGCTCAGGTCTTGTAGAGAACCAAAGGAAGGACAATCCTTAGTTCGCAAGGACCTGGGACCCGGCTAGTCCTTCAGAGGTTGCATTTGATGGGAACTGATCCAGTCTTGTCAGACCAGCGGAGGTTTCTACAGGGTGATGACACAGTCTACGGATATTCCAATAAGATATGACCTTCGTGTCATTCCCTCGAATACTCAAATTATAGATCGAGGTAAACAGAAGAAGTAGTCTCAGAGGAGTTTGAAATTTTACGATCAGTCAGTAGGCCGAGGTCTTCAAGACGAGGGCCAATCCTATATAAGAGGCTAGCTGATTGATCGCAAAACCTTTCCTCGCATGACAAGGTTTGAAGGTCAAGCTCGTCACACTAGGAGAGACATTAAGTAGAGTCTTCTGACCGACGAAGCTAGGCGGTATCCCGGTGTCCCGCATCTTCCTATGAGATCGGATGTTCCAATCATGAGGAAGAAGAGAGAGTGCTTCCCATTTCCTGTAGGAAGATGAAGGATACAAGATAGTATCCTTATAGCTAAAGTCTGGACTCTATTTCCTTGGCGAAAAAGACATGAGCCGATTATTTCGAGCTCATGGGAGGGTTCTCCCATGAGGAAGGGATATACTGTATTCTTTCCCAACCACTGTGGCCTAAGGAAGAGCTTCGGTTATGGGAAAAAGTCATCGGCCGACTTCATGAACATGCCCAAGTTTCATGAAGTGTAGACAAAAGATGTTTCCCCGGAACAGATGCAGATGGAGGCTGAATGTGTTTTCACTAAGGTTCGAAGGCATAAGGGCCAACGGAGATTGGGAGAAGACAAATTTTCAATAACCTCTGTTATTCTTGTCAGTCACCCATCCAGGGCCGCACGAATCGTAGCAAGTAAATTGCTATAGCTGTCGCTTAGACAACACTGAATTTCGTTCTCTAAGAGGGAGAAAAAGGTGGTAACCTCATGAGGTTGTCTCCCCCAACGGAGGGGTAGGAACAGATTCGAAGGATCTGCCGCCCCTACCACATCTAAGATCCGATTTGCTTTAGGAGACTGCCTAACTAGTGTAGTCCCTATTCAAGCAAAGTTGGCTCAAGGGCAGCCCCATAATAAATGGGACAAGGGAGAAAGAAGATAGCTACCAAAACAGCAACCTGGTTCCTGAGGCAATTTGCTTGCAAACCTCACTGTAGTATAAACGAAGCGTAAATGAAAACACGTACGTTCATGGGAGATGAATTCCTGTGAGTGTGCCGGATTCAATGCATAAACCAAGCCACCTTGAAGCGGATCACTCTGATCCCATTGACGAGAAAACTTCGGGAACGAATCCGAGAAGCCCTGTTTGTGATACACAAACAAGAACCAAAAAGAGCGAGGGACACTGAGTTTGTGCTAGCGTATTATCCGCGTTGTCCAAGAAGGGTGTAGTCTTAGGTTCCCAAAAGGAAAAAACCCTAATTCCATCTACGCTGCAGGGTCTAACTAAGTAGTGTAACCCCAAGAGTGAGGAGAGACGATCTATGCCGTCTAGGAGAGAGAGCTCTCTTGAGCAGCTCCCTCTCAAGAAGTGGCTGCTGAATTAGAAGCCTAGAATGGAACAGGCTTATAGTGATCAATAGTCTCCAACCAGTGAACGTCAGCAAAACAAAAAGGCAAGCAAGCGAAACAGCGAGCTACCGTCATGTGAGACAATGAATGACTAGCTGTTGAACATAATAAACAGTGAACGAAGTTTTTGATAAGCAACCGAGGATTGTCTAGCCGTTGAAAAGTGGCCAATACCAGCTGACAAATCTGATCTGGAAAATCCGAGATCTCCCGAATCGGTCGGGATTGTTTCACCCGTGACTGTTCTCATGATCATCAGCGCCTTATTCTAGGTCTAAAATGCCTAGTGCGAGATTGAGAGAGAGTCCCGTTCATGGGTGTGAGCGTCTCCCACGTGAGCGCCTCGCCTGAGTGTGAGCATCTTATACGAGAGCGAGAGCGTCATGCTTGTGAGCATGAGTGCCTCGCACTAAGGCTTCTTGCTCATGAGTGCAAGTGCCTTGCCCAAGAGCTTGAGCGTCTCTCACAAGAGCGTGAGCATATCACATAAGAGCGCGAGCGTCTTGCACAAGAGCATGAGCATTTCACACAAAAGCGAGTGCTTCTAGTTTATGATTGCGAGCATCTAGCTTATGATCGCAATCGTGAGTGTCTACTCGTGATCATAAATGCCTAGAGCTTGTGCATGTCTTAATCGAGATCGTAAGCATTTAACTCATGATCGTGAGCGTGTAGCTTGTAACCATGAACGTGTAGCTCGTGACCGTGAGCGTGTAGTTCGTGACCTTGAGTGTGTAGTTCGTGACCATGTAGTTCGTGACCGTGAGCGTCTAGCTCGTGATCGTGAGCGTGTAGTTCGTGACCGTGAGCGTCTAGCTCGTGATCGTCCAGCTCGTGATCATCCATCTCGTGATCGTGAGCGTTTAGCTCGTGACTGTGAGCTTATAGCTCTTTATCTTGAGCTTTTTGTTCTTGATTGCAAGTGTCTAGCTCGGGATAGTAAGTGTCTACCTGGCGATCGGGAGTGTCTCGTTCGTGATCAGGTGTAGCTCGTGATCTTGACCATAAGTCGCTCGCGATCGTGAACTACTCGCTCGTGACCGTGAGTGTGTAACTCACATTCGTGAGCGAGTAGTTCATGACCATGAGCTTGTAGTTCACAACCCAATCGTCTATCTCGTGATCGAGAGCGTCTAGCCTGGGATACAGGCTTATAGCTCATAATCGAGAGCGTCTAGCCTAGGATACAGGACTATAACTCGTGATCATGAGCATTTAACTCCTGATCATGAGCATCTCGCTTGTGATCACGGGAGTGTAGCTCATGATCGTAACCACAAGACTCTCGGGATTGTGATCAAGTGTGTCATACCGTGATTGTAGTCACGAGAGACGTTCGTGGCCGCGACCGAGTAACTCCCAATCGTGAGCATCTCGGCTTGTGATTGTGACCACAAGATGCTAGTGATCGTAATCACAAGCGTCGTACTTGAGCGTGTAACTCATGATCGTGAGCGTCTCACTCGTGACCACTTGTGTCTAGCTCGTGGTTAAGACCACATCATGTTAGTGATAGAGATCACCACTGGCTCACTTGTGACCATGAGCATGTAACTACCTCTTGTGAATGTGTAACTCACGCTCGTGAACGTGCGTGCGATCTCAAGCGTCTCAGTCGCGATCATATGAGCGTCCTCAAGGGTTGTGTAAAAGACTTGCGTCACAATCGTGGTCATAAGCATCTACCTCGTGACCATGAGCGTGTAACTCACGCTCGTTAGGGCGAGCGTCACACTAGTGAGTACGAGCGTATGCTCGCGGTCACGGGTTTCTAGCTCGAGATCGAGAGCATCCTCAAGGGTTGTGTATTGACTATTATTATTTATTACCACTTGTTAATCTATAACACTAATTGAAAAAGCAGGATGCTATAAGCCCAGGGGACCCAACAGGGAAAATGGCCCAATGAGAAAAGTTAACAAAGAAAAATAAAATATGTTAAGAACAGTAACAACATTAAAACAAATACAGTACTTCCTATATAAACTATAAAAAACTTTAACAAAACAAGAGGAAGAGAAATAAGATAGAAGAGTGCCCGAGTGTACCTTCAAGCAAGAGAACTCTAACCCAAGACAACGGAAGACCATGTACAGATGCTATGGCACTACCCATAGCCTCAATCGTCGCAATCGAGAGCGTGTAGCTCACGATCGTGAGAGTGATCGTGAGAGTGATCGTGAGCGTCTCACTCGTGATCCTGTGCGACTAGCTCGTGATCATGACCGTTCTCAAGGGTTATGTAGAGACACTCCGTAGAAAGGGGAGTTTCTCACACCTGGAGGAAAACCTCCACGCAGCACTCCGTTTCTCTTTAACGAGCTATATCTCAAATTGAAGGTTAACATAAAGTGTTGCTTGAGAAAAAAAATCAAGGCATGTTTCTGAGTTTTCTCTGAAGGGATTTCCTGAACGGGAATACTGGCGGAGTAATCCCCAGAAAGGGAAACTGAACAGGAGTTCGTCTTTAAGAAGAACGTCAAGATTGTGATAGCCTACGATCTCTGTGGCGATCATTGATCGTCAAAAACAACGCCCTGACGGGTGTCTAACATCAGATTGTCGCGAACGACATCCTGACCGACCAGGAAGACGAGGTGATGAGTCTCGCCCATGCGATCGTTGAACAGAATAAATTCTGTACTCATCATTGGATTGTCGCGAACAACATCCTGAACAATCAGGAAGACGAGGTAATGAGTCTCACCCTTGCATTCATAGGTCAGAATAAATTCTGATTTCATTACGAGTCTTGTCACTGCGATCGTTAAGGAGAAAATAATCCATCGATCTGGCGATTGTCGAGCAAAAAGTGGGTTGACGATCATCCATAGTCTCAGAATCCTCAACAGGCGGAAGTTGTAGACATGAGCTGAAATGTTGCCTGGAGAGAGAGAGAGAGAGAGAGAAATTGCGGATCGTTGGGAGACGATGAGATCGACAGGAAGCGAAAAGACTCGTCATCAGTAGGAGTTGACAGAAAGACGAACAGGAGGCAGACCTCGTAGACACCAGAGACGTCAGTCACAGCTACAGCCACAAACTTCGCACCCCGATGTTGTCTTATAAGCCCTGAAGAAGAAATAAAGACAGAATTAAAAATTCCTCCCCTTTGGGGGAAAGAAGAAACCCAAACCGCGGACGGGAGTGGTTACTCTCAAGAGAAGTTGTCAGGAGGATTCCTTCTGATAAACTCGTGGAGACAAACCTCGACGTCTGAAAATTGTCACATTACTCTGTAACGGAGCATCATGTTAAAAACACAGTCACATCTGTAAGGAAAAGAATGAGCGTAAAGCAATAGTGGTAAATGGATAAGCCTTGAAGGGAGAGAGAGCGGAGACGTCCGCTCTCTACCAGCCTACAGCAAAATGTGACGTAGTTCAGAACTGTGAGAGTGTACAGTACTTTATATGGGCGGCTAGGTAACCCCCAGACACCCACTCCCTATCCACTCAAGTGGTTAGAAAGGGTTGCCACCTTGCATTTTAAATCTAATGGCTGGCTTCCCACTCCGCCGAAAGTATATCCACATAAAAAACGAAAGGTTTGTTAGTATGAGAACAAAACATGGGCAAGGCACGTAAAATACTTGTATGTGCATGTGAAAAACATATCTCATTTCGTAGAATACTTGAACGTCCTGCAGAGAACGGTAGGCTTATCTGTTTACTAAAACAAGTACAGGTAATCTCATTGGTTGTAAGAAAGCGAGGGGGGGAGCTAGGGCGCAAAAGAATAAAAATTGTTACTACACAACAAAGGTATGTGAACAAGAGTAAATGAGCAGAGAGCTTAAAATTGTTAGTGTGCACCAAGGCAAGTAAAATGAAGGAAAAGGAGCAAATACTGTACGTCCGTCCCGCAAAATGTCAACAAACAAATTAAAAATATCACCATATTAAAGGATGTAGATACATTTGGTAATTTTCCATGGATTTGCTGTATTAAACATCCCAGAAAATAATGTTCAAAGAAGAAAAGGTTTGTTATGACATTATTTACCATTTTCCCCACCCTATAATGCCCCTTTCCACTCGGCGTCCCCCACATCACCGGATATTTTAGGGTATACCTCATTAATCATTTATTAGCTCAAAAATAAATGTCATTTTCTAATAAAAATGATATTTTGATTATAAAATAAATTTTTGAATATACTTACCCGGTGAATATATAATAGCTGACGTCTCCGACGGCTCGACAGAAACACAAAAACTCGCGAGCGATCGCCATGAAGGTAGCGGGTGTGCCCACCAGCGCCGACTATCGGCCAGATACCGCATATACATGTAAACAGCCTCAGTTCTTCTCATTCCGCTGGGTCTCTATCGGGGAGGAAGGGAGGGCCTATAATTTATATATTCACCGGGTAAGTATATTCAAAAATTTATTTTATAATCAAAATATCATTTTTAAATATTAAACTTAGCCGGTGAATATATAATAGCTGATTCACACCCATGGTGGTGGGTAGAGACCAGAGTTAATTAAGTTTACAGTGTATATGCTTAGAGTTTTTGACAGTTATATCATAACAAAACCCAAATAAATATAGGTACCTGGTAAGGAAGCTGACTCTGACGATTACTCTGCCTTGTTAGTCCGCTTTCCTCACGAAGCCCAGCCATCCTCTTAGGATGCTGAAAGACTCCCAGGAGCTGAAGTATCCAGGGCGACAACCCATACAACAGGACCTCATCAAAACCCTTAATCTGGGCGCTCTCAAGAAATGACATTTGACCACCCGCCAAATCAAAAAGGATGCGAAAGGCTTCTTAGCCTTCCGTATAACCCAATTAAAAACATATCAAGAGAAGATTAAAAGGATATTGGAATTAAGGGAATGTAGTGGTAGAACCCTTACCCACTACTGCACTCGCTGCAATGAATGGACCCTGTGTGTAGCAGTCCTCATAAAGAGTCTGGACGTCTTTTAAGTAAAATGGAGCGAACACCGACTTGCTCCTCCAAAAGGTCGCGTCCATAATACTTCGTAGAGATCTGTTTTACTTAAAGGCCACGGAAGTTGCTATAGCTCTTACTTCGTGCGTCTTGACCTTAAGCAAGCAACGGTCTTTTTCACTCAAATGAGAATGAGCCTCTCGGATTAAAAATCTAATAAAATACGATAAAGCATTTTTAGACATAGGCAATGATGGCTTCTTAACTGAGCACCACAAGGCCTCAGATCCACCTCGTAAGGATTATGTACGAGCTAAATAAAACTTAAGAGCTCTGACTGGACACAGTGCTCTTTCAAGCTCGTTGCCTACGATCTCTGACAGGCAAGGTATATCAAACGACTTAGGCCAAGGACGAGAAGGCAGTTCATTTTTGGCCAAGAAACCAAGCTGAAGTGAACATGTGGCTTTATCTGTAGAAAAGCCGATGTTCCTACTGAAGGCATGGATCTCACTGACCCTTTTAGCCGAAGCCAAGCACACTAAGAAAAGCGTCTTGAGGGTGAGATCCTTCAGGGAGGCTGAATGTAATGGCTCAAACCTGTCGTACATTAGGAACCTTAGGACCACGTCTAAGTTCCATCCAGGAGTTGCCATACGACGCTCCTTAGAGGTCTCGAAGGACTTAAGGAGATCTTGGAGATCTTTATTATTGGACAGATCTAAGCCTCTATGTCTGAACACAGACGCCAACATGCTCCTGTAGCCCTTAATAGTGGGCGCTGAGAGGGAGCGAACATTTCTCAGATGTAGGAGAAAGTCTGCAACTTGGGCTACAGAGGTACTGGAAGAGGAAATGGATGATGACTTGCACCAGTCTCTAAAGACTTCCCACTTCGACTGGTAGACCTTGATGGTAGATGCTCTCCTAGCTCTCGCAATCGCTCTGGCTGCCTCCTTCGAAAATCCTCGAGCTCTTGAGAGTCTTTCGATAGTCTGAAGGCAGTCAGACGAAGCGCGGGGAGGCTTTGATGAAGACTCCTTACGTGGGGCTGCCGTAAGAGATCCATCCTTAAAGGTAGACTCCTTGGAATGTCTACCAGCCATTGAAGTACCTCTGTGAACCACTCTCTCGCGGGCCAGAGTGGAGCAACCAATGTCAACCTGGTCCCTTCGTGAGAGGTGAACTTCTGCAGCACCTTGTCTAGGATCTTGAAAGGTGGAAAGGCATAAACGTCCAGGTGAGACCAGTCCAGCAGGAAAGCGTCTATGTGGGCTGCCTCTGGATCTGGAACTGGAAAGCAGTAAGTCGAGAGCCTCTTTGTCAGAGAGAGCCGCAAAAAGATCTATGGTGGGTTGACCCCATGTCATCCATAGCTTCTCGCACAGTCTTATGCAACGTCCACTCCATGGAGATGACTTGTCCTCTTCTGCTGAGGCCGTCCGCCAAGACATTCATTTTCCTTGCACAAATCTCGCCAAAGGAGAGATGTTACATGCCTTAAATGGAGTTCCTTCTGATCCGTGGATCAAAGACCCGAGCCTTCCAGACTGTCCAGTGGAGCTCCCTAACCCAAATCCGATGCATCTGAAAACAACACATGGTTTGGGTTCTTGATCGCAAGAGAAAGACCTTCTCGAAGTCTGATGTTGCTGTCCCACCAAGTCAGACATGTCTAGACTGAGTTGGAGATTGGGAAAGAGATACTCACTAAGCCCTTCTCCTTGTTCCAATGGTTTAGGTGAAATTGGAAAGGGCATAGGTTGAGTCTCCCCAGAGAGATAAACTACTCCAGCGATGAAAGAGTTCCCACGAGGCTAGTTCAAACTCTTACAGAGCAACTGTTTTTCTCTTGCAAGTGAAGGACTTTTAACAGAGCTTGTTCCATTCTTGCGGGAGACGAAAAGGCCCGAAAAATCAGACACTGTATCTCCATTCCCAAATAAAGAATAGTCTGGAATGGGGTACTGTAAGTTACGACTTCTCTACGTTCACTATGAGACCTAGCTCCTTGGTTAGGTCTAATGTCCATTAGAGGCTCTCCAGACAGCGATATAATGACGGCGCCCTGATTAGCCAGTCGTCAAAATAAAGGGAGGCTCTGAATCCTCAAAAAATGTAGAAAGCTTGCTACATTTTGCAAGGGCCTTGTAAAAACAAGAGGAGCAGGAATGAGGTCGGAGTACAGTGCTTGACATTGGTACATTACTTTCCCGTCCACAAACCTCAGATGTAGTTGAAAGTTTGGATGAATCGGGATGTGGAAGTATGGATCCTGAAGGTCGAGAGAGACCATCCAGTCGCCTTCCCTTAATGCTGCCAAGACAGATTTGGTAGTCTTCATCGTGAAGTTTGTCTTGACAATGAACACATTGAGCGCACTTACATCTTAAGTACTCCTGCAGTGAACGTGGCTGCCAGATCATTGGAACCATCCCTGATAACCTTGTTCCTGCAGAGAACGTGGCTGTCAGATCATTGGAGCCATCCCTGATACCCTTGTTCATGCATGACATAATTGTACAGCAAAACTTCAAACGCTCGAAAAAACTCCTAACAGGAGATGGTCTAGCTCTGAAGCCAACCATAAAATCTTGGAGCGTCTCATGGCCAGGCGACGGGGAGAGTCTATGAGGCTTGAGAAGTCTATCTGGGCAGAGGCAGGAACTCCCAAGCCGAGAACTTCTCCCGTGTCATACCAGACGCTCGCTCTATAAGCCAGTTTAAAAGGAGGGAAAGCAAGGGCTGTCTTCCCCAAACTCCTCCTGGTGATCAACCAGTCGCCTAGCAAACGTAAAGCTCTCTTAGAAGAGCGAGAGAGCACTAGCTTAGACAACAACGGCTTCGAAGTAGCTAGGCCTAGTGTAAACTCTGACGAAGGCGAACGAGGAGCAGCAGTTACAAAATGGTCCAGACAAAGATCCTTAAAAATCAGCATGATTTTTTTAAAGTCCATAGAGGGCTGAGCAGCTTTAGGCTCCTCTCCGTCTGACAAAGTCCCCAAAGGAATATCAGTAGGAGGGGGATCAGCAACTTCCTCATTTGAAGGAACCTTGTCCGACAATTGCCGAGTCTCATGAAAAGGAGAGACCTGCCGCGGTGGCAATGCTTGACAAGCAAAGTCCACACGCAAAGGAGCAGCAGTAGCAGTCAAGGAAGCGACGTCATGTCGCTGCTGAAAGGACTGACCAGCAACAACAACAGGAGTTGATGGACGCTCGACGTCAAGTCGAGACTGCCTTGACTGCCTAGACTGAGCAGTCAAAACAACCCTTGACTGCGGTGCTTGACGCTCAACGTCAAAACAAGGCAACTGAGCTGGTTGGCGAACGTCCTGAACGTCAACACGAGACTGCGGCAGCGGCTGAACGTCAACACGAGGCTGCGGCAGCAGCTGAAAGTCAACACGGGACTGCAGCGAGTGAGGATCCAAGTCACGTGACTGACATGACAAACTAGGCTACCGACATCACGTTTCATAACGTCAAAAGGACGAGTAAATGCTCGTTTAGGCGGCTGACGGCCAGAGTCTCGTTTAGCGTAACGGCGACTCGAAAGCAAAGGTTCATCGTGAACCTGCTCAACGTCATACTTCTCCATAAGGGAGGCAAGCTTAGTCTGCATGTCCTGCAGGACAACCCCTTTAGGATCAACGGGAGTCGGAACGGGCCGAGACGACGGTAACGTCTGTGTTGGCAAAACATTGCCTTTACCGCGACCCTCGGACCCCGTGTTACGCTTGCGTTTAATAGGCGAACCGTCTTCCGACGACTGCAAAGGGTCAGAGCTGTCCCCATGGCTACAGCCAGGACGCTGGACCTGTCCTGAAGGGACTGACTTCCGCTTTAAGGGTCTAGAAACTTTGCTCCAAGGTTTCTTTTGCGAGAAGCCTTCGGATGACGAGGAGAAAACAGCCTCGCTCGTCTTATGGTAGGGTCGATCTTGACGAGACACGCCCGATACCACAGAGGGAACGTCTGTTCGTTGGTTAAAGCCTCTCGTCCCCTTAAGTCCTACGACATTACTTCTCCCTGGTGCAGGGAAGCCTGAAAGAGGTCTCGGACTAGGTGAACGACAAGCACGAACAGACGAACCCTCGGTCGCAACACTAAAAACACTTTGCGCACTTATTACTTTATCACTACGATTTTCTGTTTTTTTTTTTTTTTTTTTTTTTTTTTTTTTTTTTTTTTTTTTTTTTTTTTGCACTTACTTCACTGATATCGTATTTTTCAATAATTTCACATTAGGCATGAATAAAACTGATTTCTACCTGAAGCACGCAATTCTCCCTTACATCAAAAGGTGATAATTGCGAAATGAGTCGTATAATGTAAGCACATTAGTACATGTAAAAATCAGTAAACATATACTGTATATCGAATAAAACGGAAATATATAAAGTTAAAAAGGATCAGTGACTGGGGAGGAGACTAAACACTAGTTCATTAAAGACTACGTTTCCAATCTCTCACCGTACAGTGCCTTGGGACGAGAATAAAAACTAAAAACGTTTTATCCTTTCTCCCCGTACAGAGACTTGGGACGAGAGTAAAAAAAATGAATCGAGAACAACGTTACTCGCTCCCAAACTCCTTACTTGGGACGAGAATAAAGATCAGATTGTTCTCTCTTCCTCTCTCTCTCTACGTCTCTCTCTCTCTCTCTCTCTCTCTTGTCACACACAAGAGAAAAGCCCACTCACCCTTCGTCAATAAACAGGTTATTTGACCAAAGGAAAAAACTGAAAGGACTAAGAAATTGAAAATTAACAAGTTCCTTTAAATTAGTATTTAAAACACTTCAGTTTGAAAGAAGAATGAACAAAACGTCAAAATCGATTTACTCTTTCTGCAAAGTGAAACCGTGATTCTCTCTTTATCGTAACGATAGAGCGCAAACTGCGTAGCATAAATAAACCAAACGTTAGTTCATCTTTGAAAAAACAGCACGAAGACTATTCAAAGAAAATCTTTCATAAAATATTTTCTAAAAAATATTCATTTCATAACTCTTACAGAGCAAATGATTTAAACTTAACGAAAATAAAAGTTGAATGGGCTCAACGTTGTTTAACTTCGGTTTCCAAGTTAGGACCGCCTAATCTCGGACTAGGAGAGGAATAGGTAAGGCCGCATATAAACAAAACATGAAATTTATCTTGATGTTTAGTATAAATGGAAAGCTAATCGAAGAGGCCTAATAAAGGCGGGTGAGATATAAAATATATAGAGGAAAATCTATAATTATCAACAATAATTTATAACGTGATAAAATAATTGCTAAAAGCCTAAAACACACTTCCGTACACTAAGGGAAGGGTCGGCCATCTTTACTCTATGGAAAAAACCAGAGATAAAAAAGCAAGGGCAAAACACTTTAACTCTCCTTTCAAAAGCATTTCTTTTGAGGATAGTATTGAATAATCCAACACGGCGAAAGCAATAAAACCAAAACCAAGTACTTCACCAATTCGGTAGAAAACTCGAGGTCATAAAGCGAGTGGAATCGACTTGTCGATGAAACCGACAGAGAAGAACTGAGGCTGTTTACATGTATATGCGGTATCTGGCCGATAGTCGGCGCTGGTGGGCACACCCGCTACCTTCACGGCGATCGCTCGCGAGTTTTTGTGTTTCTGTCGAGCCGTCGGAGACGTCAGCTATTATATATTCACCGGCTAAGTTTAATATTTAAAAAGGGAGTTTTCCTAAGAGAAATTTTTTTTTTATCAGAAAATGTTGTTCTGACCAAAACTACAGTAAAGTAAAACCAAAATTTCAAAAGTTAAGACTGAAAAACCACACTTTAAAAAGGAAACGAACACAAAAACACCACCTAACCTAAGGTTCCCACCTAACCTAACGTACAAACCGTATCCTAACCTACTTGCCTGTAGGAGCCTGTGGTTTTATTATAGAAATACACAGGGCAAACTTTACTAATAAAAAATTGGAGTTTTATATAATAAAAAAATTGGAGTTTTATATATTGAAAAATTCCTTTTTTTTCGAAAATTACCTTTATTTTCCTGGCAAATAAATAGTTAATAAGATATACCCTAATATATCCTACGGTAATGGGGGCCACCCAGTGGGAACCAGGGGTTTTGGGCGGGGGAAATTTACTGGTGAATTGATAAATAATAGTAGGACTAACTTTTTCTTTCTCTATACAGCACATTATTCTCTGGGACGCATAATAAATCCACGTAAAAGTGAACAAAATATGGGGGATCCCAGGTAAAACCTCAGAAGCATGATGCTCGATATTAAAAAAAATAACCCCTAAATTGAAAGAGCATGTGAAAAGCTATATAAAAAGTATAGTTTTTATATGAGAGATAGAACAAGGTGGAATTAAATGAGGCTTCTAATTTTTTCTAAGTCCGGAGAGACGTTTCCTCTATGGCAATGTTTACTTTTAACCCTGGAAAGGTATGATGGGTCGTTTGCGACCCCTACAGCATTTTCAAAACCTGTTTTTTCCCCATAAATCATCAGCTGTCTCGAATATGGAAGTGATCGACCTGCAAGGGGTGACTAGTCTACATGCCATTGTCTGCTTTAGGACTGATTTTCGTCTAACTTCCCTCCTTCCCCGTTTTTTTACCACCCCCCCAGGGGTCGACCTCGACCCTGAATACCTTTATAGGGGTAAGTGATCAAACAGCAAAGTTATTACATAATTATAAATTGTTGAACAGTGTTGATACTTGTTTGGTTCTTTATAGTTGGAAAGTGTGGGTGGATGGTGTGTCTACCACTTGCATGACATTGGTTTTGGCTTAGATGCCATATATTGCCATGAGGTCCATTTTCCCTCAAATGCTAATTTCTGATTTTTTTGGGTTTTTTTGCAAATTTGATTTTTTTTCTATTTATTTTGAAATTATTTTCAATAATGGCCAGCAGACAGTATTCCCTCGGCATGGATGTCATCAACACACTTCTAATGGAGTTAAAAAGAGATGTTGATGATAATATGGAGCTTGCAACCCCATTCTTCATTCCAAGTGGTAGATTGGGCTGTAAGAGTTGTTGCGGTCTGCGGCCATTTTGTTGACATACCCGAAAGGGAAGTTGGCATATATCTATATATTCTTGTTCTGTATAGAATTCGTGATATTTTGGTATAATTTAATGCATAAATATCATATTTTATAGGAGATACAATGATTTTCATAAGAAATTTACATTGTGAACTAGGCCGTCAAAAAATGACCTTTAGATTTCGCCCCTGTTATAACAGTAAATTACATCTTAGTGCACATTTCATTATGTATTTCTGTTCTAGGATAATATGAGTTTATTCTATAAAAAAAATAGCCTCTTCCTATTTCATTTGGGTAGGCTACCCAAAAAAATTCATGAAATTTGGACAAATTTTTTTGGCCAAAAAAATTTACCCTTTTTTTCTCATTTCAGATCTTGACTTCTATGGGTCCAACTCATTTCCAGCAATTACACGCTGTTGCTTTGCCATCTAAGAAGGTGTCCCTAAAGGGATTTATGTGTATATGTATATTTCTATTTTTTGTGAATATTTACGTCAAGTCTTTTTTTTGTATACTTAAATTTTTAATATATTTCCAATAAATAGTTATTTTGTAGATGGGTATCATTTATATTTTCAGTAATTTTTAGCATTCTTTGAAGTATTTTTAGCAAGTCAAACAATACAGATTGATGCATAACTAAATTTTTCCTGAATTTTTTCCGGAGTCGGGGTCGTTCACGACCGAGTATACCCTTAAAGGGGTGTCCGAGTAGCATACCTATCCAGGGTTAAAGAGCCTTTTAACTCACTTTCTTACGCAAGCACAATCACATCCAATTACAGTTTGTTGGCTGAGAGCTATGACATCATTATGGAGTAATGGTTTAATAACCAATTACAAATAACTTCAGTAGTAAACCAAGTTTTAAAAGGATTTTAGCCGAGTAATACAATTACTGCTAACGTCTACTGGTTTCCATATTTGACTGAATATTTAGAATGGAAAAAAACAGCGTTCAGTTCCTTTGTAGTTGTGTTACGTGTCGGATGTCAGTCATGGAGTCCAACGAATTTAGAGCATTTTCCCCTAATTTAGGATAATTTTCCCGAATGTAGGATAATTTCCTCGTTTGTAGGATTATTTCGTCAAAATTTAGGTTAGTGGCTGCTTTTTTTGGATATTTCGATTGTATGGCCAAGTTTCACAGTACTCCTAGTGTAGTGAATAATTTTTTAAAAGCTCATTGTGTTATCCCTAAAAGGTTAGTCTCCCAAGTGTGATTCTGACTTAGTTTTTAGAGAAGACCAGCACATCTTCTACTGCAACGCTTCTGTAAAGATCCAAGAAAAATAAAAGACATAAGGGTTGTGACCTGGGGGATTGCCCCCACAAAGGGTTGTGACCTGGGAAAGGGGTCCGGAGGGATTGCCCATGGCTAGGGGTTTTGACCTGGGAACTACTAGGTTAGGTTAGGTGAATTTGTTAGGTTTTGTACCCTTTAACAAACCTCAAAAAGTGTTAAATAATCCGGAGGCAAGCCCTTCCAGCTAGGGGTTGTGCCCTGAGAACTACTATGTTAGGTTTGGTGGGTTTGTTAGGTTCTGTACCCTTTTACAAACCTCAAAAGTGTAAAATAATCACGTATTGTCCTGTTTTTGCACACCCAAAATCCCTGGTTCCATAACAGTATAAGGCTTATTTGCAGTGGAAATAAAAGGTCAAATTTATTGAAAGCACATCATTTACTGAGGTAAGAGTTTTGTACTCTTAGAAATGTTGTCCCGTGTTTTTCTATAAATCTAGTCTACTAGCCCCACCCCCCCATCAGATTGCCACATCCTTCGCTTCCCCAACCAGACTCATTCCTGCCAAGGTAACACTAAATCATTATCTTAAATTGCAATACCAGATTCATATTAAAACGTTTAAGACAAGATAACCAACTTTATCAATAATAAAAGCTATTTGACAATAAGAAAATTTACACCCGACGCCGCGTACTTCATTTACCCCTTAATCTGTCATTTTTTCTTGAAGGTGATTTTCCTTTTTTTTTCTTGAAGGTGATTTTCCTTTCAAAACTAAGCTTCAGGCTTGAGAAGATGAAACACCAGTCAGATGGTTTGTTGAAGCTTTATTCAAGCACCATCCAAAAATGGTTCCAGCTACGAAACCCCTAGGCCTAATGTAATACGTTGCAGATGATGATAATGGGAAAAATAACAACATTCTCCCCTGGTTTCAACTATAACATTATCTTCGATGCTCAAGAGGGCCAATGAATTAGCCTATAATTACCAGACAATCAACATTCAACACAAAGTGAAAATATGCTTACCTTCCTTATTCAGCTAGCTAAACCAGAGGGATGAGTCGATGTTGATGACTAGCTATTGTTTTTGAACAATCTAAAAGATGGCACAAAATAAACACGGCTAATTCACTAAACTACATAAACTAATGGTTTCCCGATTGATAAAAACACCTCAAATACGAAATAATACGAATATTGTAATATGTATGCGGTAACACGGGGATGGGGTTCTGTTTACACTCACATCTAATGATAACGAATAAACGGACTATTCAAGTTCGAGCCCAGGATTAGCAGTTCCCCAATCCCCATTCTTCTTCGTCTATTTTAGTTGGAGATCTGGATCAATCTATGAGGCCAAAAAATACAAATTTTGTCTTTTTCGTGCTAGATACCTATATTTTGCCTTTTTAAAATTGTTTAGCCTTCCATGCTATATTTTCGGCCTTTTTCTACTATTAGGTAGGCCTTTTAAAGCTGCAGTTGATCAGACGTTGGCCTTTTCTCATTTGGAAAACCTGGCAAAATGGGCCAATGTACACCATTTACTATCTTCGTGTAAATATGATACAAAATGAAACATTCCAACTAATCAAATTTTAAATCCCTCGCCGAATGAAATTAATGATACTTTTGTTCCACCACACGAAGCTTAATATATTTTATTTAGATAATATTCACGCTCCCCTTTTCATTGATATCGTTTATAGCTCCCTCTCCAACGGCTGATGATATATATATATATATATATATATATATATATATATATATATATATATATATATATATATATATATATATATATATATATATATATATATATATATATATATATATATATATATATATATATACACACACACAACAGCCGTTACTAGTCCACTGCAAAACAAAAGCCTCAAATATGGCCTTCCATCTTCCACTTGCGTCTGTTTATGGTCTTTCTGTGATGGTTCATATCCACAAACTGTCTTAGTTCGTCAATCCATCGTCTTCTCTTCCTTCCCCCTGCTTCTTTTTTCAATTTCTAGGAACCCATTCTGCTATTCTTAATGTTAATCTATTGTCTGTTATTCTGTTTATATGTCCTGCCCAAGTCCATTCCCTTTTTCTTACATGTTAGAGTAGCTTCTACTTAAAGCTTGCTGTTGTATCCATACTTTTTTTTTATTTTATTATTTTTTTTGTGTGTGTGTGTGTGCGTTATTCCCATCGTTATTCTTTCCATGGTTCCTTAAGTTGTAACTAGTTTATATTCTCAGGCTTTAGTAAGGTTTCGAGTTTCTGATACATAAGTTAATACTTGTAGGACCATCACATTCAATACTTTTCTTCTTTATTTTCGAGAAAATGGCATTTAACGTTTCATAATCTCATTTTGTTTACCCAATGCTCTCCATCCCATGCTCATCCTTCTTTTAATTTCGGCCTCATGCCCTGGGGAAACACTGTCTGACCTAAGTACGCATATTAATTAACAAATCTCCAGTGGCTCGTATATAACTCTTATTTGTTGTCCCTCAGTATTTTCAATGAACAATACATCATATCCATTTTCAGTCCTACGTTTATGCCTTTTCTTTCCAAATATTCTATCATCTATTGAGATTCATACACACACACACACACACACACACACACATATATATATATATATATATATATATATATATATATATATATATATATATATATATATATAATTATATATATATACTTTTATATATATATATATATATATATATATATATATATATATATATATATATATATATATACATATATATATATATATATATATATATATATATATATATATATATATATATATATATTGCAAGCTAACCTATACCCTATTATTATTATTATTATTATTATTATTATTATTATTATTATTATTATTATTATTATTATCATTATTATTATTATTATTATTATTATTATTATTATTATTGTTGTTGTTGTTATTATTATTATTATTATTATTATTATTATTATTATTATTAGCTAAGCTATAACCCTAGTTGGAAAAGCAAGAGGCTATAAGCCCAAGGGCTCCAACAGGAAAAATAGCCCAGTGAGGAAAAGAAATAAGGAAATGAATAAAGGATGTAAGAAGTAATGAAAATTAAAATGAAATATCTTAAAAACATAACCGCATTAAAACAGATATTTGATTTATAAACTATAAAAGGACTTATGAAAGCCTGTTCAACATAAAAACATTTGCTGCGAGTTTGAACTTTTGAAGTTCTACTGATTCAACTACCCGATTAGGGTAGGATTATAAAAAATCTCATGCAACATGCATAATGGACTAATTGAACGACAGTGCCAGAGATTAATATCTAGATCAGGAATAAGAAATTTAATAGACCGTAAGTTCCAGTCCAACAAATTAAGATGAGAATCAGCAGCTGAAGACCAGACAGGAGGACAATACTCGAAACAAGGTAAAATGAAACAATTAAAACACTTCCTCAGAATAGATTGATCACTAAAAATCTTGAAAGATTTTCTCAATAAGCCTATTCTTGTGCAATTCAAGAAGACACAGACCTAATGTGTTTTCCTAGTTGGAAAAGCAAGATGCTATAAGGCCAAGGGTTCCAACAGGGAAAAAAGTAGCCCAATAAGGAGACAAGGAAATAAACTACATGAGAATTAATAAACAACCAAAATAAAATATTTCAAGAACAATAACAACATTGAATTAGATCTTTCGTACATAAACTATAAAAACTTCAAAAATCAAGAGGAAGAGAAATAAGATAGAACAGCGTGCCCGAATGTACCCTCAAGAAAGAGAACTCTAATCCAAGAGAGTAGACCATGATACAGAGGCTATGGTGCTACCGACGACTAGAGAATAATAGTTTAATTTTGAAGCATCCTTCTCCTAGAAGACCTGCATACCATAGTTAAAGAGACTCTTCTACCATTACCAAGAGGAAAGTTGCCAACTTTCTCCTAAACAATTAGCCTACAGTGCAGTAATCCCTTGAGTGAAGAAGAATTGTTTGGTAATCTGTGTTGTCAGGTGTATAAGGACAGATGAGAATGTGGAAAGAATAGGCCAGACTACTCGAAGCGTCCGTCCATTCACAAGCAAGAAAAATTGGCTTTCTAGTCTACTGTCTAGAATATAGACGGATGCTTAACAATCTTTTATATGTCTTGATGGGAAATTTGAGAATTGGGCTGAGGAAAGTTCCCACTGAAAAATTACAGTGCAGTAATCCCATGAGCGAAGAAGAATTGTTTGGTAATCTGTGTTGTCAGGTGTATGAGGACAGAGGAGAATGTGTAAATAATAGGCTAGATTATCAGTGTATGTGTAGGCAAAGACCAAATGAGCCGTTATCACCTGAGTTTCTTACGCTGTTTTTCTTTCCCACCACGATAAACTCAATTTTATTCTCACTTAATTTTCTCTACCAATATCAAGGATTCCGTTAAGAGTTTCAGTAGTGTCGTCTATATAATTTATGAAGTGTAATTGGGTATCATCTGCAAATAGTTTGAACTTTACACCATGTCTTTGTAGTATTTTCGATAGACTAATGGTATTGACGCAGAATAAGATTGGGGCAAGTACACTCCCCTGTGGTACCCCTCTGTTTAAAGGTTCATATGATGAAAAAGAGTTTCCAATTTGCACACAGTAGCTTTTGCCAATCAAGTAGTTTTTCAAGTATTCGAAAGCTTGATCTTCAACACCGATGGACCATAGATCATTTAGTAGCAGTTCATGCGCAACTGTATCAAAAGCAGCACTTATATGGAGTAATATTGAAATACCACATTTATTTTCATCCATCATTTCTAGCATATCAGTTACAACAGAACAGATGGCTGTCTCCGTAGAGTACGATTTTCTGTAAGCAGACTGGTTGTCTGGCAAAGCTTCTATATCCTTTAAGTGACTGGCTAGTTGTTCAAGAATTACGTATTCTAGCACTTTTTAGACAAAGGATAGATTCGAAATAGATCTATATGAGTTTAATTCCTGATAATCCTGAGCACAATTCAGAACCAGTGTGACTATGGCAATTTTTTTCATATTTGGGGAACTTACACTCATCGATGCTTACATTTGCTATTCTCATAATTATTTCGGCTAGACTAGAAAAGTTACTTCAGATATTGGCATTGGGTCAATCGCATAGTTGGTTTTCTTCGCTCTCTTGATAATCCTGGTGATATTTTGTGTTATGTTGTTAAAACTCGTCAATTTTATTCGTGTATCTGGTGTATTAATCTGATTTTGAATATTTACAAATGACCTAGTTATACTTTCTATTTTGTTTTAAAGAATACTAGAAAATTATTTGCTAGTTCTTGGTCGCTATACCCATCTGGTAGCCTTTTTTTTAATTTACTTTTCCCATTATACCATTTAGGAGATGGTATAACTTACTTATGTCTGTTGCTGCTTCGCGGATCTTTCTCTTATAGTATTCGTTTTTTTCCATCTTAGTAGGTAGGTGTATTGGCATATTGCAGTTTTGTACTCGTGTACTTTCAGTTTTTAACCGATTCTACTTTCTTTCTTTACGTCTTTTTCCCCTTTTTTCTCTAAAGTCTCGCCATCAAACCAAGGAGATTAGTCTTTAACAGTTATAGTCTTTTCCATTAGTGGACACATGGTATCGTATTCACCTCTACTCACTCCATTATAAGTGCTCGTAAGGCAGTCAACGCAGTGAATGTTGACAGTATCATTTATTTTCTTTGCCACTTCTTCGATAAATACAGTAGGAGAGAAGTTTGATTTGTGTCTAAAGTTTATTTTCTTCACCACTCCATGTTTTTGTTGAGGTGGTCTGAACGTAATAAGTTTGTGTACTGGGGAGATCGTGTATTTCTCTTCTACATTTATGTCAGATACAATATTATTCATTCCATCACTCAAAACTAGATCCAACGTATGCCCAGTTAAAGAAGTTGCACAGTCGTCATTATTCACCAATTGACATGATTCCCCTAACTCACTAAATACTAAAGCATCAGGATTTGATGCGTCATCCATCCAAACACCGAAGTCTCCACAAATAACTAATTTATTTTTCTCCATGATAATCATCTTTATGAGTTCACTGAATTCTTCAAAGAAGATACTGGCCTTTGTTCTCGGAGGTTTGTGAATTGTTACAGTGGATATTTTTTTTTTTTTTTTTTTTTTTGCGCATAAAGTTTATTTCTATATATTCAAAGCCTGTTACACTATTTATTTCTTTACATTTTGAGATTTGAGTAACTTTTATGAATAAAGAGCCCAACACCAGACTAACCCTCTTTCGGGATGTGAAAGGTGGTGTGTGTGTGGGGGGGGGCGTCATTTCAGTGATCTTAGCCTTGTCAAAGTTATTTAACCATGTTTCAGATGATGCTAGTATGTCCAAATATTTTCCGTTTATCAATTCTCGTAATTGAATAGTTTTATTACCCACAGATTGCATATTTATATAGCCACAGTTTAGGACGTCCTAAGTATCCACGATCAGTATTTTCTGCTAGTTTTTTTAATTCCTAGTCACAAGCTTTGCTAAATCTTGAATTTACTATGTGGTCATTTGGTTTGTTTAACTTTGTGCAATTAATACTCTTTGACATCTGCGAATTACACTCTTTAGTGGAATGTTTTCCTGAACATTTCCCGCAGACTTTATCGTCATTCTTAGACTTGCAATCTTTTTCAAGATGTCCATACCTCTGACATTGGTGGCAGGTGATTACGTGATACCTATTGTGTACGTTATAAGTAACCGATTGTAACATAACTTTGTCCCCATTATCATGAATAGCCCTCCGAACTTCAGGATCACATTTCAATACATAATGGGTAGCAGTTTTCTTCAACACTACACTTATCTTCCCTTCCATATTTTGGATTTGGTCCAGGTAACGCTTTCTTTAAATCAAGGCATTTACTACTTCATCTTCATCATTGTAAACATTGCATATCATTATATTTTCCAATATTTTTCGTCTCAGTGTCCACAAACAGTCTGAATTTTGTTTCTGCTTCCTCTTCTATCTCCTCATTTGCAAAATTTACAGCAACATTTCCATTATGAATTGACCTCGTATTAAGTATTGGAATATCTTTAAGTGTATGTTCGACCTCATCTTTCTGTCATTAAGTTTAGTTGTTGCATTTGTTGATTCAATTACCAGTAGATTCTTTTCCTTTACTTTGTCGTATGTTGTTTTATCTTATTTTAGGCCCATCAGTGTTTCCTTAATTGATTCAATATTAATTGACAGATTATCAACTTTCTAAGTGAGGTCTGTGGTCTAGGTGGAATTTGCTATGTATGCCTTACGCTTCGGAGCTGCTTTTTTTCACCAATTCTCGCCTATTGTGCACTCAAAGCATGGCCCCTCACTCTCAATTGCTCCTTCAATTCTAATATACGTAACTTAGCTGTTCTGGATTCATCAGCGCAGTATGGGCATATCCAATTCAAGTTCAATACTTCTTTTTCACTGATGCTTGTCACCATAGACATACATTTCTTATGAAAGTACCTCTTGCAATCACATCCTATCCACTTCCTAGCGTCTCTGTCCATGGTTTGACATTTAGGAAAGTACAGGGGGTCAGGGGCAGACATGTACTATTTCTTCTCACTTCATTCTCTCCATGAGATCAACTAATGTCTCTGTCAATGGTTTTATAGATGAGATACACAAGCTAAAAAACACGGCTTAGGGCGAGTGGTGAACAGAGCGTGCAAAACACGTCCTCACTCGGAAACTTTAAAGCAAGATCCCGTGTCTTGCACATGCCAAGAAGCATCTGCGTCTAACTCGGTATGAATAAAGTAGTGCTAGAAGTAATACTAAAAATCAAGCTTTTGACATCCAATACGAACATCACCAATTTTCCCGAATGAAACTAACCAGAAATTGTGTTGATTTCCATGCTATACAGACTCATTAGAGATAATTCGATTAAAACATATCAATTAGCTATGTCTATCTACAGTGTGCTAAAATAAAAAGCATACATGCTAAGTTTAGAAAAACTACGACCGCATTTGGTTGCCCATGTGATATGAGAAAACGTACTGTACCTCATCTCATGTAACGTTATGTGAAAAGGAGAGGCACCTTTTTTTTAAACCGCGTAGAAGCTACTAAATTCAATTTACCGAATAAAGAAATGTGGTAACCAGGAATTCAACAATTTTGTTAAAATGCAGATAAATGGATTGTAGGTCAGATTCTTCTAACTACCCAAAAAATAGCAGCGTAAGCGTTTTTTAAAAATAATTTGATGACAGTATTAGTTGAATATTGTCCTTTGTTTCTCTGCGCAATTAAGACTGCAGGTGATTTCATTGAATATTATATAAAAACGCTCGTTTGAAAGTTCTCTCTCACTGGTCTTTAATACTTTTATATTGATTTGATGAGGTAATATTAAGAGAAAAGAACAATAACTTCTCGCTATAGTGTACTGTAAGTCTTTATCCGCGTTCATATGTAAGAGGTCGCTCAACAGGTTTTCTGCCACTTGTCATATAACCTTACCGAACTCGCTGAATTTTCTCTCGTGGAAAGAGGATCGAGAATATGTTACAATTCTCTTGTCGATGTCTAGGATATAATTTTAAAAAAGACGCAAACACAGAGCAAACGTGGCGCAGGACCGAAAGGCCACATTCCATCGATTTTTTTAATTACCGAAACGGTCAGCCCCGAAACACAAATATATCAAATTAATCAATTGAACTTTTTGTCACAAGAGCAAAACTAAACTTATCTCTTTGTGTTTTATAATTTAACAGAATGGAGGAAATCTCGTATTTAAGAACATATCTGTAAAATTTACAAAAAACATCCTTAGCTATGGCAAATCAGTACGCGTGTGTAATTAAATGATGTTTAAAACAGTTCATATCACAATTCATTGCCACAGAGATAACTTGACAAATCGACCTTTCCTATTAGTTTCTTGCCATTCATTAAGTGTTCGCTCGTTGGTCTAATGATCGTGGTTTTGGGAGGGCAAATATCAACAGTTATTTTAATAATTAAGATGCTTTGTGGTCATTAGTTACCGTTACCACCAACAGATGTCTCTACATTGTTTACAAACAGCGCTATTGCGTTTCTCATAAGATTACGAAGGCCATAAAACAGTTTGCATTTAGCTTGACACAATTTAGTTTCTTGGTTGCTAATAACTAACTTTTTAAGTAATAATCATTAGAAATATATACAAAAATTAAATTTTCACTTACATTGTAGGTTGATATTCACTTTTGTTTTCAAAAAAAGAAGATAGTTTCGGTTCAGATCAACTGAGGAGATTTCCCGTTCGCTGATACAGACGATTGAACGTGTCAAAGCTTTGTTGCCTGGCGCACTATTTACACATTTTTGTGACCTTGTTTTATCTTAAAGGAAAAATAATTATCGTGCAGTGTTCGCAGTTAATTAGTCTCGGTAATTTATAGAATTCATCTGACTGATAATTTTGTGTAAATTATAAGTGTAAATATCGAAATTCCATGACAAAATTTGAAGAGGGCTAATGCCAAGACTTTAAACCTTGTCGTCATTAATAAATCGTGATATTTAAAGGTCAGTGAAATGACGTTATTGTGCCATTCTTTATAATAAATTAGAAGAAAATCCCGTGTATTTGCTACATATCTAAGTTCATATCTGGTTCTTATTATAGGGGCCTAGCCCTCTACATCAACTTGCGGAATTTGGTAGGCTACGTTATGCCACGCAACGGCAGTGCTAGACTACAGCCTTGTGTACCGGTACTGTACCTATATTTATGATACAGTAGATACTACAGTATGGTAGTCCATATCTTCAGAAGGATAGACTACTGTTACCACGGTTTGGCTGATTTAGGCAACTAGGCTTGCATATCAGGAATGTTTTTATGTTGACCAGGCTGACATGAGTCTTTTTATAGTTTATATACGACATATCTGTTTTTGGACGTTAATATTTTATATATGATATATCTATTTTGACGTTGTTACTGTTTTGGGAATGATTTATTGTTAATTTGTTCTTATCATTTATTTATTTCCTTATTTCCTTTCCTCACTGGGCTATTTTTCCCTATTGGAGCCCTTGGGCTTATATCATCTTGCTTTTCCAACTATGGGTGTAGCTTGGCTAGTAATAATAATATAGAATATATTAGCTATTGAACTATTTCAAGATAATAGAATGGTTCATTAGTAAAAGACAGTGCGTACTAATGTATGTTAGTTTGAATAATGAGGTTGGGAGAGTTTGGGTAGCCTTTGTATATCAGCGGCCAGTTCCCTCTTCAAGCATAAAATATGGACACCAACTGAACTAAAATCCCCCCTCACCCCCTAACCTAACCTACAAGCCGTGTCCTTACCCACTTACCTAAAGGCCCCCTTGTGACCCCCTTAGACTGCTGTATTCTTAGTCAGCCGTTGTCATACATACAGGTGGCTGCTATTATACATACATCCCGAGTTTGGTGCCTCCTGATGGTTATGAATGCTGAGTCTCTGGTTAGGTTAGGGCAGGCAGTTTTCTATGGTTACTAGTCATGGTGCATGGTTTAATATTTTGGTATTTGTTTACAAGAGCACGCTCTCAATTTACTCCAAAATTATGCAGTCCTGCAGCTCTCCTCTTTTTGTACAGTAATTAGGAAGTTCTTTAAATGCTGGGAAAGCAAAAATATAGCAAGATATGCTGCACAAGGGGGGAGGGGGAGGGGTTGGTTGAGGAGGTACTTAACGACATGGAACCGACATCGTCAACATAGTCAATCAAAGAGAAGTTCGTGATGTCGGCGCACATTTGGTATATATTCATAATATATACTAAATTAAAAATGGATTATTTACTCAATAGTGTTACTATTTGTGAATTGTATATTTTATTTGGTAATACTTGACAATAAATCTCATCTATTTTAAAGAAACTTTTTATGAGAATGACTATTTTTGCAGTGTGACTGTTTTCATTGGCGGGAAATTGGCAGGCATCCTTAGGCAGTGGTCAATAGATGGTGTTAGTGTTACAAAACGTCAACTGGGAAAACTAGTCATTCTCAAAATAGTTTCTTTAAAAAAAAAAAAACTAATAAGATTTATCAAGTGTTTAGCAAATATAAAATATACTTTTAAATATTAAACTTAGCCGGTGAATATATAATAGCTGACGTCTCCGACGGCTCGACAGATTCCAAAAACTCGCGAGCGACCGCCATGAAGGTTGCGGGTGTGCTAACCAGCGCCGACTTTCGGCCAGATACCGCATATACTTGTAAACAGCTCCAGTTCTTCTCTGTCGGTTTCATCGACAAGTCGATTCCACTCGCTTTATGACCTCGAGTTTTCTACCGAATTGGTGAAGTACTTGGTTTTGGTTTTATTGCTTTCGCCGTGTTGGATTATTCAATACTATTTTCAAAAGAAATGCTTTTGAAAGGAGAGTAAAAGTGTTTTGCCCTTGCTTTTTTATCTCTGGTTTTTCCTAGAGTAAAGATGGCCGACCCTTCCCTCAGTGTACGGAAGTGTGTTTTAGGCTTTTAGTAATTATTTTATCACGTTATAAATTATTGTTGATAATTATAGATTTTCCTCTATATATTTTATATCTCACCCGCCTTTATTAGGCCTCTTCGATTAGCTTTCCATTTATACTAAACATCAAGATAAATTTTATGTTTTGTTTATATGCGGCCTTTACCTATTCCTCCCCTAGTCCGAGATGTAGGCGGTCCTAACTTGGAAACCGAAGTTAAACAACGTTGAGCCCATTCAACTTTTATTTTCGTTAAGTTTAAATCATTTGCTCTGTAAGAGTTATGAAATGAATATTTTTTAGAAAATATTTTAAGAAAGATATTCTTTGAATAGTCTTCGTGCTGTTTTTTCAAAGATGAACTAACGTTTGATTTATTTATGCTACGCAGTCTGCGCTCTATCGTTACGATAGAGAAAGAGAGAATCACGGTTTCACTTTGAAGAAAGAGTAAATCGATTTTGACGTTTTGTTCATTCTTCTTTCAAACTGAAGTGTTTTAAATACTAATTTAAAGGAACTTGTTAATTTTCAATTTCTTAGTCCTTTCAGTTTTTTCCTTTGGTCAAATAACCTGTTTATTGACGAAGGGTGAGTGGGCAATTCTCTTGTGTGTGACAAGAGAGAGAGAGAGAGAGAGACGGAGAGAGAGAGAGAAAGAGAGAACAATCCGATCTTTATTCTCGTCCCAAGTAAGGAGTTTGGGAGCGAGTAACGTTGTTCTCGATTCAGTTTTTTTTACTCTCGTCCCAAGTCTCTGTAGGGGGAGAAAGGATAAAACGTTTTTAGTTTTTATTCTCGTCCCAAGGCACTGTACGGTGAGAGATTGAAAACGTAGTCTTTAATGAACTAGAGTTTAGTCTCCTCCCCAGTCACTGATCCTTTTTAACTTTATATATTTCCGTTTTATTTGATATATATGTATGTTTTTTTTTTTGATTTTTGCATGTGTGTTTCATTTTGTACTAATGTGCTTACATTATACGACTCATTTCGCAATTATAACCTTTTGATGTAAGGGAGAATTGCGTGCTTCAGGTAGATATCAGTTTTATTCATGCCTAATGTGAAATTATTGAAAAATACGATATCAGTGAAGTGAGTGCTTGAAAACATGTGCTGTGTTGCGGAGGGTTCGTTTGTTCGTGCTTGTCACTTGCCTAGTCCGAGACCTCTTTCAGGCTCCCATGCACCAGGGAGAAGGAATGTCGTAGGACCTAAGGGAGTGAGGAGTGTAAACCAACGAACAGACGTTCCCTCAAAGGTATCAGACGTTGCTCGGCAAGCACGTCCTTGCCATAAGACAGGAGAGACGAAGTTTCTCCTCGTCATCCGAAGACTTTTCGCAAAAGAAACCTTGGCGCAAGGTTTCTAGACCCTTTAAGCGAAAGTCAGTCCCTTCAGGACAGGTCCAGCGTCCTGGCTGTAGCCATGGGGACAGCTCTGACCCTTTGCAGTCATCGGAAGACTGTTCGCCTATTAAACGCAAGCGTAACACGGGGTCCGAGGGTCGCGGTAAAGGCAATGTTTTGCCAACACAGACGTTGCCGTCGTCTCGGCCCGTTCCGACTCCCGTTGATCCTAAATGGGTTGTCCTGCAGGACATGCAGACTAAGCTTGCCTCCCTTATGGAGAAGTATGACGTTGAGCAGGTTCTCGATGAACCTTCGCTTTCGAGTCGCCGTTACGCTAAACGAGACTCTGGCCGTCAGCCGCCCAAACGAGCATTTACTCGTCCTTTTGACGTTATGAAACGTGATGTCGGTAGTTTGTCACGTCAGTCACGAGACTTGGATCCTCACTCGCTGCAGTCCCGTGTTGACTTTCAGCCGCTGCCGCAGCCTCGTGTTGACGTTCAGCCGCCGCCGCAGTCTCGTGTTGACGTTCAGGACGTTCGCCAACCAACTCAGTTGCCTTGTTTTGACGTTGAGCGTCAAGCACCGCAGTCAAGGGTTGTTTTGACTGCTCAGTCTAGGCAGTCTCGACTTGACGTCGAGCGTCCATCAACTCCTGTTGTTGTTGCTGGTCAGTCCTTTCAGCAGCGACATGACGTCGCTTCCTTGACTGCTACTGCTGTTCCTTTGCGTGTGGACTTTGCCTGTCAAGCATTGCCACCGCGGCAGGTCTCTCTTTTTCATGAGACTCGGCAATTGTCGGACGAGGTTCCTTCAGATGAGGAAGTTGCTGATCCCCCTCCTACTGATATTCCTTTGGGGACTTTGTCAGACGGAGAGGAGCCTAAAGCTGCTCAGCCCTCTATGGACTTTAAAAAAATCATGCTGATTTTTAAGGATCTTTGTCCGGACCATTTTGTAACTGCTGCTCCTCGTTCGCCTTCGTCAGAGTTTACACTAGGCCTAGCTACTTCGAAGCCGTTGTTTTCTAAGCTAGTGCTCTCTCGCTCTTCTAAGAGAGCTTTACGTTTGCTAGGCGACTGGTTGATCACCAGGAGGAGTTTGGGGGAGACAGCCTTTGCTTTCCCTCCTTTTAAACTGGCTTATAGAGTGAGCGTCTGGTATGACACGGGAGAAGTTCTCGGCTTGGGAGTTCCTGCCTCTGCCCAGGGAGACTTCTCAAGCCTCATAGACTCTCCCCGTCGCCTGGCCATGAGACGCTCCAAGATTTTATGGTCGGCTTCAGAGCTAGACCATCTCCTGTTAGGAGTTTTTTGAACGTTTGAAGTTTTGCTGTACAATTATGTCATGCATGAACAAGGCTATCAGGGATGGCTCCAATGATCTGACAGCCACGTTCTCTGCAGGAACAAGGCTATCAGGGATGGCTCCAATGATCTGGCAGCCACGTTCACTGCAGGAGTACTTAAGATGTAAGTGCGCTCAATGTGTTCATTGTCAAGACAAACTTCACGATGAAGACTACCAAATCTGTCTTGGCAGCATTAAGGGAAGGCGACTGGATGGTCTCTCTCGACCTTCAGGATGCATACTTCCACATCCCGATTCATCCAAACTTTCAACAACATCTGAGGTTTGTGGACGGGAAAGTAATGTACCAATGTCGAGCACTGTACTTCGACCTCATTCCTGCTCCTCTTGTTTTTACAAGACCCTTGCAAAATGTAGCAAGCTTTCTACATTTTTTGAGGATTCAGAGCCTCCCTTTATTTTGACGACTGGCTAATCAGGGCGTCGTCATTATATCGCTGTCTGGAGAGCCTCTAATGGACGTTAGACCTAACCAAGGAGCTAGGTCTCATAGTGAACGTAGAGAAGTCGTAACTTACAGTACCCCATCCCAGACTATTCTTTATTTGGGAATGGAGATACAGTGTCTGATTTTTCGGGCCTTTTCGTCTCCCGCAAGAATGGAACAAGCTCTGTTAAAAGTCCTTCACTTGCAAGAGAAAAACAGTTGCTCTGTAAGAGTTTGAACTAGCCTCGTGGGAACTCTTTCATCGCTGGAGTAGTTTATCTCTCTGAGGAGACTCAACCTATGCCCTCTCCAATTTCACCTAAACCATTGGAACAAGGAGAAGGGCTTAGAGAGTATCTCTTTCCCAATCTCCAACTCAGTCTAGACATGTCTGACTTGGTGGGACAGCAACATCAGACTTCGAGAAGGTCTTTCTCTTGCGATCAAGAACCCAAACCATGTGTTGTTTTCAGATGCATCGGATTTGGGTTAGGGAGCTCCACTGGACAGTCTGGAATGCTCGGGTCTTTGATCCACAGATCAGAAGGAACTCCATTTAAAGCAAGTAACATCTCTCCTTTGGCGAGATTTGTGCAAGGAAAATGAATGTCTTGGCGGACGGCCTCAGCAGAAGAGGACAAGTCATCTCCATGGAGTGGACGTTGCATAAGACTGTGTGCGAGAAGCTATGGATGACATGGGGTCAACCCACCATAGATCTTTTTGCGACTCCTCTGACAAAGAGGCTCTCGACTTACTGCTTTCCAGTTCCAGATCAAGAGGCAGCCCATATAGACGCTTTCCTGCTGGACTGGTCTCACCTGGACGTTTATGCCTTTCCACCTTTCAAGATCCTAAACAAGGTGCTGCAGAAGTTCACCTCTCACGAAGGGACCAGGTTGACATTGGTTGCTCCACTCTGGCCCGCGAGAGAGTGGTTCACAGAGGTACTTCAATGGCTGGTAGACGTTCCAAGGAGTCTACCTTTAAGGATGGATCTCTTACGGCAGCCCCACGTAAGGAGTCTTCATCAAAGCCTCCCCGCGCTTCGTCTGACTGCCTTCAGACTATCGAAAGACTCTCAAGAGCTCGAGGATTTTCGAAGGAGGCAGCCAGAGCGATTGCGAGAGCTAGGAGAGCATCTACCATCAAGGTCTACCAGTCGAAGTGGGAAGTCTTTAGAGACTGGTGCAAGTCATCATCCATTTCCTCTTCCAGTACCTCTGTAGCCCAAATTGCAGACTTTCTCCTGCATCTGAGAAATGTTCGCTCCCTCTCTGCTCCCACTATTAAGGGCTACAGGAGCATGTTGGCTTCTGTGTTCAGACATAGAGGCTTAGATCTGTCCAATAATAAAGATCTCCAAGATCTCCTTAAGTCCTTCGAGACCTCTAAGGAGCGTCGTATGGCAACTCCTGGATGGAACTTAGACGTGGTCTTAAGGTTCCTAATGTCCGACAGGTTTGAGCCATTACATTCAGCCTCCCTGAAGGATCTCACCCTCAAGACGCTTTTCTTAGTGTGCATGGCTTCGGCTAAAAGGGTCAGTGAGATCCATGCCTTTAGTAAAAACATCGGCTTTTCTACAGATAAAGCCACATGTTCGCTTCAGCTTGGTTTCTTGGCCAAAAATGAACTGCCTTCTCGTCCTTGGCCTAAATCTTTTGATATACCTTGCCTATCAGAGATCGTAGGCAACGAGCTTGAAAGAGTACTGTGCCCAGTTAGAGCTCTGAAGTTTTATTTAGCTCGTACCAGATCCTTACGAGGTGGATCTGAGGCCTTGTGGTGCTCAGTTAAGAAGCCATCATTGCCTATGTCTAAAAATGCTTTATCGTATTTTATTAGATTTTTAATCCGAGAGGCTCATTCTCACTTAAGTGAAAAAGATCGTTGCTTGCTTAAGGTCAAGACGCACGAAGTAAGAGCGATAGCAACTTCCGTGGCCTTTAAGCAAAACAGATCTCTGCGAAGTATTATGGACGCGACCTTTTGGAGGAGCAAGTCGGTGTTCGCTTCATTTTACTTAAAAGACGTCCAGACTCTTTATGAGGACTGCTACACACTGGGTCCATTCGTTGCAGCGAGTGCAGTAGTGGGTGAGGGTTCTACCACTACATTCCCTTAATTCCAATATCCTTTTAATCTTCTCTTGAAATGTTTTTAATCTTGTTTTGGGTTGTACGGAAGGCTAAGAAGCCTTTCGCATCCTTTTTGATTTGGCCGGTGGTCAAATGTCGTTTCTTGAGAGCGCCCAGATTAAGGGTTTTGATGAGGTCCTGTTGTATGGGTGGTCGCCCTGGATACAACAGCTCCTGGGAGTCTTTCAGCATCCTGAAAGGATGGCTGGGCTTCGTGAGGAAAGCGGACTAATAAGGCAGATTAATCATCAGAGTCAGCTTCCTTACCAGGTACCTATATTTATTTGGGTTTTGTTATGATATAACTGTCAAAAACTCTAAGCATATACGCCTTTATTGTATTAATACTGGTCTCTACCCACCACCATGGGTGTGAATCAGCTATTATATATTCACCGGCTAAGTTTAATATTTAAAAATGATATTTTGATTATAAAATAAATTTTTGAATATACTTACCCGGTGAATATATAAATTAAAGGCCCTCCCTTCCTCCCCGATAGAGACCTAGGGGACTGAGAAGAACTGGAGCTGTTTACAAGTATATGCGGTATCTGGCCGATAGTTGGCGCTGGTGGGCACACCCACAACCTTCATGGCGATCGCTCGCGAGTTTTTGGAATCTGTCGAGCCGTCGGAGACGTCAGCTATTATATATTCACCGGGTAAGTATATTCAAAAATTTATTTTATAATCAAAATATCATATTTCACAAATAGTGACACTTTTGAGTAATTACTCCATTTTAAAATTATTATATATTTTAAATATACACCAAATGTGCGCTGACGTCACAAACTTCTCTTTGGTTGACTATGTTGACGATGACGGTTCCAGGTCGTTTAGTACCTCCTCAACCAACCCCACCCCCTCCCCCCCTTGCGCAACATATCTTGCTATTTTTTGCTTTCCCAGCATTCAAAGAACCTCTTAATTACTGTACAAAAAATGGAGAGATGCAGGACTGCATAATTTTGGAGTAAATGGAGAGCGTGCTCTTGTAAACAAATACCAATATTTATGGGCCATGCCTTTGCTTAAATTGTGAGGGTAGTGTATCCATACTGCTGCCTTAAAGGTGCTTACCATAGGTCATTGTGTTCCAACTACACGTGCGAATAAAATTCCCAAACATCATGTTCATCCCTTTTGAGAGGATCTCGCTGTGAAACTAAGTTTTTTGGTGCTTATGCCCATTAATTTGTTTAATGTCATCATAAGATCCACTTAGATGTCAAATTTAATTCTAATGTTCAATATATTTTAATTCTTAAGTAGGGCTTAGCATAGCCAAAATCATAGGCTATGCCTATTTTTCAGATTCCCCATAATTACTATTCGTTTTTATTCCTATATGAATGGACACCCTCGTCTTTTAGGTAAAATCATAGAATAGTATAATAATCATTATGTAGAAAGTGAGATTGGTTAATTGTGCACTTTATCATTGTTTGAATATATTTGATGACAATAACTGGTGGAAATCCATAGGAAATCCATAGTTTTTGAGTTAGGGTGGATCGGCTACCATAGCTAAAGAACTATGGATTTCTATTAGTTATTGTCTTCAAAGAGGTTTCAAACACTTTTATATACACCCTATACCAATCTTATTTTATGTTTCCGATACTAACTTGTTGAAACGTAGTAGTTTTTGGTGGGTCGACAACCAAAACTCAGATATTATCATCTAAATTGTTTAAAACACCAGAATCTTTGTAGAGTATCAGGCCTTCTGGATGCATAGAAAACGGAATTTTTCGATCCCATCTTCTCAGGATTATTTGTAGCCATTGTACTGCTAACACCCCCCATAAGCTTATTTGTGTGTATGCTGATCCACCGAAATACATGTAATGGTTTAATCTTGGTCTTTGCCCTGCTCTGGCTTGCTTTGCTTGTATTTAACATTGTCTCCATGCTCCTTGGTTCCAGGAAGTGGTACATTTGGCACTACGCTGGTTATATATATGGTGTGTATTATTTTGGGGTTATCATAATTATCTATAAATCACTTGGTTCAATTGGTTTCTGCTTCGCCGTAGCTCGGTTTGCTCACTATTCAACATTGTATTCATGCTTCTCAGTTATTATTATTATTATTATTATTATTATTATTATTACTACTACTAGCTAGGCAACAATCCTAGTTGATAAAGCATGATGTCATAAGTCCAGGGCTCCAATAAGGTAAAATAGCCCAGTGAGGAAAGAAAAAAAAACTATAAGAAAAGTAATCAGCAATTTAAAATCAAACATTTTAAGAACAGTAAGAGCATTAAAACAGATCTTTCATATATGAACTATAAAAAGATTCATGTTAGACTGTTCAGTATATAAACATTCGCTGCAAGTTTAAACTTTTGTAAGTTCTTCTGATTCAACTACTCGATTAGGAAGATCATTCCACAACTTGGTCATAGCCGGAATAAAACTTCTAGAATACTATGTAGTATTGAAGGAGAGGGAATGGCTTTTGAACGGCAATGCCGAGATTATTATTTAGATGAGGAATAAAAAATTTAGTTGACTGTAAATTCCTGTCCAACAGATTAAGATGAGATTCAGCGGCTGAAGACCAGACAGGTGAACAATGTTCAAAATTAGGCAAAATGAAAGAATTAAAACTACTTCAGTATAGATTGATTACCGAAAATCTTAAAAGACTTAATAAGCCAATTTTCAATATTTAACTTAGCCGGTGAATATATAGCTGCAACTCTGTTGCTCGACAGACAACTCTACGGAAAAACTCGCCAGCGATCGCTACACAGGTTGCGGGTGTGCCCAACAGCGCCATCTGTCGACCAGATACCCAGCTCTCATGTAAACAAAGACTCAATTTTCTCTGTCGAGGTGTCGACAAGACGTACTTTACTAGCTGTTGCTAAACTGGAGTTTTTCACATCTAATTGGTGAAGTACTATATTCTAGTTTTGAGCTTTCGCAATGCAGGTGTTTTATCTTCATCTTAAATCTTGAACTCGTTTTGGATAGATTTAATTATGGTGACAAAGAGAGTATGGACTTTCTTTCACTTTTAAATGGCCGACCCTTCCCTTAGACGGAAGTGTGTTTAGGCTTTTAGTAATTATCTTATCACGTTATAAATTATTTATAGATTTTCCTCTATATATTTTATATCTCTCCGCCTTTATTAGGCCTCTTCGATTAACTTTCCATTTATTATAAACATATAAAAATAAATTTTAATGTTTTGTTTATATGCGACCTTTCCTGAGAGTAGGCGGTCCTAACTTGGAAACCGAAGTTAATCAACGTTGAGCCCTTTATTTCGTAATTAGCTTTTAAAGAGCTAAGGATTTAAAACTTTTTAAATGTAATATTTTATGAAAGAATTTCTTTGATAGTCTTCGTACTGTTTTCAAAGATGAACTAACGTTTAGTTTATGCTACGCAGTTGTTGACGTTCAGGACGTTCAACATGCGCTCTATCGTTACGATAGAGATAGAGTGTATCACGGTTTCACTTTGCAGTAAGAGTAAATCGATTCTGACGTTTTGTTCATTCTTTCTTAGCTTAAATGTTTTAAATTCTATTTTAAAGGAACTTTTTATTTGAAAAACCTTTCAGTTTTTTCCTTTAGTCAAATAACATGTTTTTTTGACGAAATATAATTGGGCTCTTCTCTTAGGTGCGAAATCAAGAGAGAAAGAGAGAGAGAGATAGAGACGGAGGGAGAGAGAGGAGAGAAAACGTTCCGTTCAAGCGGGTAACGTTGTTCTCGAGTTACTCTCGTCCCTAGTCTCTGTACGGGGAGGAAGGATAAAACGTTTTTAGTTTTTTATTCTCGTCCCCAGGCTATGTGCGGTGAGAGATTGAAAACGTAGTTTATATGAACTAGTGTTTAGTCTCTTTCCCAGCCACTGATTTATTTATCTTAAAATATGTTTTCTGATTTTTGCTGGTATTAATGAGCTTGCATTATACGACTGATTTCGCAATTACTACCTTTTAATGAAGGGTAGAATTGCGTGTTTCAGGTAGAAATCAGTAAAAGTTTCGATTTCAGTGAAATAAGTGCAAACAGAAAATCGAAGTGATAAAGTGATATGCGCAAAGTGTTACAGTGTTGCGTCCGAGGGTTCGTCTGTTCGTGCCTGTCGTTCACCTAGTCCGGGACCTCTTGCATGCTCCCAAGCCCAGGGGAGAAGTAATGTCAAACGACTTATGGGTTCGAGAGGCCTTGATCAACGAACAGACGTTTTCCCTCTATGGTATTGGGTGTATCTTACCAAGATCTCCCCTACCATAAGACGAGAGAGACGTTGTTTCTCCTCGTCATCCGAAGGCTTTTCGCATAAGAAACCTGTCACAAGGTTTCGAAGCCCTTAAGCGAAAGTCAGTCCTTTCAGGACAGGTCCAGCGTCCTGGTTACAGCCATTAGGACAGCTCTGACCCTATGCAGTCATCGGATAACTGCTCGCCGCCTAACAAAAGCATAACTCAGACTCCGAGAGTCTTTTTTGTTGGCAAAGTGTTGCGGTCACAGACGTTACCCTCGTCTCTTACCACAACCATTTCCGTTGATCCTTAATGGGTTGTATGGCAAGACATGCAGTATATGCTTGCCTCCCTTATGGAAGACTATTCTGCCGATTAGTCCGTTGAGTCTAGCCGTTTATCTCATCGATATCCTGGCTTTCAGCCAACCTAACGTTCCTTTGTGCTTACTGTTGACGTTGGCGTAGCTAAGTCACGTCAGTCAGGTTGTTTAGAACCACACTCGATGCGGTCTCGTGTGGTTTTTCAGCCGCATTTGGACGTTAGGCCACTTGCTGATGCTCCTGTTGACGTTCAAGACGTTCACTAACAATCGGAGTTGACTTGTTTTGATGCTGTGCGTCAACCTCCGCATTCTAGAGTTGTTTTGACTGCTCAGTCTAGGCAGTCAAAGCAGTCTCGAGTGGACGCTGTGCGTCCTCACGCACCTGTTGTGGTTGACAGTTCAGTTGTTGACAGTTCACAGACTGTCAAGCAGTTACATGACGTTGCGTTCTGGTCCGCTACTAATGCACCAGTGAGTGTGGACTCTGCTTGTAAAGCATTGCCACCACGGTAGGTCTCTCCCTTGCTTGAGACTCAACTTTTATCGGACAAGGTTCCTGTAGATGAGGAAGTTGCTGTTCCCCCTCCTACTGATATTCCCTTGAGGACTCTGTCAGATGGAGAGGAGCCTAAAGCTGCTTACCCCCCTATGGACTTTAATTAAATCATGATAATTTTTTTTAAGGATCTTTGTCCGGATCTTTTTGTAACTGCTGCTCCTCGTTCGCCTAAACGTCAGAGCTTACACTAGGCCTAGCTACTTCGAAGCCGTTGTTTTTAAGCTAGTGCTCTCTCGCTCTCCTAGAGAGCTTTACGTTGGCTAGGCGACTGGTTTTTCACCAGGAGGAGTTTGGGGGATACAGCCTTTGCTTTCCCTTCTTTTAAACTGGCTTATAGAGCGAGAGTCTGATATGACACGAGAGAAGTTCTCGGCTTGGGAGTTCATGCCTCTGCCCAGATAGACTTCTCAAATCTCGTAGACTCTTCCTGGTGCCTGGCCAGGAGACGCTCCAAGTTTTTTACAGGTCAACTTCACAGCTGTTTTCGAGCCTTTGAAGTTTTGCTGTACAATTATGTCATGCATAAACAAGGCTTTCAGGGATGGAAAGCGGTACCGCCTCAGTCGCTAACCCCGTCTGTGGCCGCACCTGCTTCCGTAGACCCTAAATGGGCTTTGCTGCAAGACATGCAGTCCAAGCTTGCGTTCTTGATAGAGGACTTTAATGCGGAGAAGGTTGCTACCGAACCTTCTGCCCAACAACCTTCCAACCGGTCGGTTGTGCGCCCTGTTGACGCTGAGGTAACCTACTCGCGTCTGCCAGTTGAGGTGGTTCCTCCACCGATGCGACCCAGTGTGGGTTGCCAGCCGCACGTTGTCGTTAAGCGACGCTCGGAGGTGGTTGTTGACGTTCAGGACGTTCAACAACCAGCAGAGGTGACTTGTTTTGACGCAGTGCGTCAACCTCAGCAACCCGGTAGGGTGTTGACTGCACAACCCAGACGGTCTAGACAGTCTCGGGTTGACGCTGTGCTTCCTCGCGCACCCATGGTTGTTGACAGTTCACAGACTGTGCAGCAGTTCCATGATGTTGCGTCCGGCTCCGTCACGCATGCACCAGTGCGACCGGACTCAGCGAGCCAGACGTTGCCCACTCCGTTGCCGTTTCCTCATCAGTTTTCGGATGAGGAACCCTCTGATGAGGACGTTGCTGAACAACAAGACGATCAGCCCCCAGAATAGATCAAGCCCTGCTATCCATCCAGAAGATGCTGAAGAAGGAACGCTGCTCAGTCAGGCTGTGGATGAGTCTGGTAGGGACGCTGTCATCCGTGGAACAATTTGTGTCACTAGGAAGACTACACCTCCGTCCTCTTCATACCATCTAGCTTTTCACTGGAAAAAGGACAATACGCTAGAAGCGGTCTCGATCCCGGTTTCCGAAAAGATAAAGTCTTGTCTGACTTGGTGGAAGGACAATATCAACCTAAGAGAGGGTCTTCCCCTGACTGTTCAGACTCCCAACCACGTTCTCTTCTCGGACGCATCGGACGTGGGCTGGGGCGCGACACTAGACGGTCGGGAATGCTCAGGACTGTGGAACTCGAGTCAGAGGAGCATGCATATCAACTGCAAGGAGCTGTTGGCAGTACATCTGGCCTTGAAAAGCTTCAAGTCTCTACTTCGAGGCAAAGTGGTGGAAGTTAACTCGGATAACACCACGGCCTTGGCGTACATCTCCAAACAAGGAGGTACCCACTCACTGACGTTGTACGAGATCGCAAGGGACCTGCTCATCTGGTCAAAAGGTCAAGACATCTCCCTAGTAACGAGGTTCATCCAAGGCGACTTGAACGTCATAGCAGATTGTCTCAGTCGGAAAGGGCAAGTAATTCCAACCGAATGGACCCTCCACAAGGATGTGTGCAAGAGACTTTGGGCCACTTAGGGTAAACCATCCATAGATCTCTTTGCAACCTCGCTGACCAAGAGGCTTCCAATCTATTGCTCTCCAGTCCCGGACCCAGCAGCAATACATATACAGTAGATGCTTTCCTCCTAGATTGGTCACATCTGGATCTCTACGCATTCCCACCGTTCAAGATTGTCAACAAGGTACTGCAGATGTTCGCCTCTCACGAAGGGACAAGGTTGACGTTAGTTGCTTCCCTCTGGCCCGCGAGAGAATGGTTCACCGAGATACTTCGATGGTTAGTAGACGTTCCCAGTAGTCTTCCTCTAAGGGTAGACCTTCTACGTCAGCCACACGTAAAGAAGGTACTCCAAAGCCTCCACGCTCTTCGTCTGACTGCCTTCAGACTATCGAAAGACTCTCGAGAGCTAGAGGCTTTTCGAAGGAAGCAGCCAGTGCGATTGCTAGAGCAAGGAGAGCGTCTTCCATTAGAGTCTACCAATCGAAGTGGGAAGTCTTCCGAGACTGGTGCAAGTCAGTTTCTGTATCCTCGACCAGTACCTCTGTAGCTCAAATAGCTGTTTTTCTCTTATACCTGAGAAAAGGACGATCCCTTTCAGCTCCCACTATCAAGGGCTACAGAAGCATGTTGGCATCGGTCTTCCGGCATAGAGGCTTAGATCTTTATAACAATAAAGATCTTCAGGACCTCCTTAAGTCTTTTGAGACAACTAAGGAGCGTCGTTTGGTTACACCTGGTTGGAATTTAGACGTGGTACTAAGATTCCTCATGTCAGACAGGTTTGAGCCGCTACAATCAGCCTCCCTGAAAGATCTCACTTTAAAGACACTTTTCCTGGTATGCTTAGCCACAGCTAAAAGAGTCAGTGAGATTCATGCCTTCAGCAAGAACATCGGATTTTCGTCAGAAAAAGCTACTTGTTCGCTACAACTTGGTTTTCTAGCCAAAAATGAGCTGCCTTCTCGACCTTGGCCTAAATCGTTCGATATTCCCAGCCTATCGAAGATTGTAGGCAATGAACTAGAAAGAGTCTTATGCCCTGTGAGAGCTCTTAAGTTCTATTTAAAGCGAACTAAACCTTTACGAGGCCAATCTGAAGCTTTATGGTGTTCAGTTAAGAAACCATCTTTGCCTATGTCAAAGAATGCTTTATCCTACTTTATCAGACTGTTAATATGAGAAGCTCATTCACATCTGAGTGAGGAAGACCAAGCATTGCTTAAGGTGAGGACACACGAAGTTAGAGCTGTCGCAACTTCCGTGGCCTTTAAGCAAAATAGATCTCTGCGAAGTATAATGGACGCAACCTATTGGAGAAGCAAGTCAGTGTTTGCGTCTTTTTATCTAAAGGATGTCCAGTCTCTTTACGAGGACTGCTACACACTGGGACCATTCGTAGCAGCGAGTGCAGTAGTGGGTGAGGGCTCAACCAATACAATTCCCTAATTCCATACCCTTTTAATCTTTCTCTTGAAATGTTTTTATTGTTGTTTTTTGGGTTGTCCGGAAGGCTAAGAAGCCTTTCGCATCCTGGTTGATTTGGCGGGTGGTCAAAGTCATTTCTTGAGAGCGCCTAGATTAGGGGTTTGATGAGGTCCTGTTGTATGGGTTGCAACCCTTGATACTTCAGATCCTAGGGGTCGATCAGCATCCTAAGAGGATCGCGAGGCTCCGTAAGGAAGACGTACTTAAAAGGCAGAGTAATTGTTCAAGTCGACTTCCTTACCAGGTACCTATTTATTTTGTTTTTGTTATTTTGATAACTTCTAAAATGAAATAAAAAACTCTTAGCTCATAAAAGTGTAAACATATATTACTGGTCTCTACCCACCATCCTGGGTGTGAATCAGCTATATATTCACCGGCTAAGTTAAATATTGAAAAATGTTATTTTGATTATAAAATAAAATTTTGAATATACTTACCCGGTGAATATAAATTAAATGACCCTCCCTTCCTCCCCAATAGAGACGCAGTGGGACGAGGAGAAAATTGAGTCTTTGTTTACATGAGAGCTGGGTATCTGGTCGACAGATGGCGCTGTTGGGCACACCCGCAACCTGTGTAGCGATCGCTGGCGAGTTTTTCCGTAGAGTTGTCTGTCGAGCAACAGAGTTGCAGCTATATATTCACCGGGTAAGTATATTCAAAAATTTATTTTATAATCAAAATAACATTTTTCTTGTGCAATTGAAGAAGAGACATTGGATAGGTTTCTCAAAAATAAATTTGCTGTTGAGAATTACACCGAGAATTTTAAAAGTCATACATAGTTAAAGTACCATTATCAGGCATAAGCTCTGGTTGTTGAGGAGCCATTGTCCCCGACCTACACATAATTATACCACGAGTTTTGTTAGGATTCAATTTTATGCTCTGTAATTTGCACCATGTGCTAATTTTAGCTTGATCTCAATTATGGGGGTCATCAACCCCAGATCTACATTCAGGAGATGGAATTGATGCAAAGAGTAGCATCATCTGCTTATGTAGCTTGTTTTCTAGGTTAAACAATATACCGTTTGTACATAGTATGAAAGTAATGGCCCAACAACAATACCCTGAGGAATATTAGATATCACATTCCTATATTCACCATGGTACCCATCAACAACTCTTTGTAATCTATTACAGTACTTAAAATTCAATAAAAATGCTAAGAAACAACCCACCCACTCCCAACTGTTTGAACTTGAAAACCAGAGCCTCATGATTAACACGGTCAAAGACAGTACCAAATCCAAGGCCAATCACACAAACTACATGACCACAATCAAGGGATTTCTCTACACCATTGGAGAATGTAAAGAGGGAATCACATGGTCAAAGGCCTTCATAAAAGCCAATTGTTCCGTAACTGGAATACAAACCTATGCCATTTATTAGGGGTATTACTTTCGGTTTAGAGGAGAGGATGATCCATTAAAATTTAGCTAGGGTTAACTACCCATCCCGCTAGTTAGCGGGGGTTACTTAGCTACCCCCTTCAATCACACGCCGGTGACTGAGCTCGCTTTGCTCTTGGCTCGGATAGTGATTGGTTGTTGCTGCTCTTCATCCTCACATCTTTGGACTGCCATTTAATTTTGTTTATGCTTTTTCTTTTCAGTGTGCTGACTTTAGCTTGTCGCCTTGCAAACCTGCCTGGGTCCTGAGGGCCCTGCCTGCAGTACCTTTATGTCCGCCGAGGATACGAATCTCTACAGCTTTTATCCTATCTGCAGAGGTCAATGGTGTGATGAGTTGAATAAGTGTATTGAGTGTTAGGAGTGGTCAGCCTCTCAGCGGGAAAGGTTTGGGCGACGGCGTAAGAAGTCTAAGCTGTCTCTTCTCCTTCGAAGGTTTCTTCGAGGCAGACGCCCAAGGCTTCTTTTTCTGTTTCCTACTTCCCTCCGAAGCTCCTATTTGTTCGGCCTCCTTCGGGGGACCGTCCAGCAGTAGTGCAGGCCGCTTAACTCCTGGACAACCTTGGTCCTCAAGAGATGGTGTTGCTTCCCCTAGTGAAGTGCCCCGCCTCTCCTCCTGTGGGGGTTCCATGTCACTTTCTCCTCTGTTACATGTTTGGCAGTCCTTGGGGTTACCGGGTCCACCCTCCAAAGAGGTTCTGCTGCAGCTGTTGCACTGGGGTGCTGGTGTGCAGCATTCGTCTGCTGTCCAGCCTTCTGGCGTTCCTGCTTCTTCCGCTATTGCCGAAGACTGCGCTTCCCCCCTTGCCGACCACCTTTCGGGGTGGGAGGTTCAGCAAAGTCCTAGGCATGTCTCTCCTGCGAGTGCTTCTCCCTCCTGAGGGAGGTTATTAATAGAGACATCTCCTTTGAGGAATGCTGCTGCTGCTGACGGTCAGTTTGCTGATCCTCTGGCCCAGGGGGCGTCATTGTGGTTATAGATCCCGTCATGCTAGCCCTCCTCTTCACCTTAAGGGTGCTGCTCCTTTTTTGATTGTCAAACTCATTCACGTAGCCATCCTTGGAGGAGGAGCCTTCTCGTCCGAGGTCTCCTGATTCCCGACCTTTGCCTGCCCCCGAACCTTCTTTTGCTGACTCTGCTGTTTATCATCGACCTCCGATTCATAACTACCCGCCGAAGAATCGTTTGTGATCCCCTTTAGAGGATGTTTGTCCAGTTAAAGGACAGTTCACATCATCTGACCATTGTTTGTTCAGCTACTCGTCAGCCTTCGTCTAGCCTACCACTAACTCGCCGACCTCCTGCTCAGTCTCCTGGTTCCTGACATCCTACCACTCGTCGATCACCTACTCATCAATCGCCTATCGTACATCGCTTGCTCATCACGATGACCTTACTCATTTTTCATCTTCAGACATTTGCCTTTCAACACGTCACTCGCCAATGTGTCAGTCCTCTAACCCTCACCACCATTCTCCGAAGCAATGTGTCGCATCGGAACATCGTTCGCCCAACCGCGTTACTACTTCCTACCGCCCAACCTCTTGCTTACGGAGGTAGCTACAATAAGCGCTCGTCAACGCTCTCCTAATTGTCAGCGTTTGCCATGTCTGCCTTCACCTAAACGTCAGCGTTCGCTGTGTCAGCGCTAGCCCGCAGGTCGGCAATCCGTGTTGCACCAGTGTTCAATACGTTAGCCATCGTCTTCGTGTCAGTGTTTGCATAGGCGTCAGCCCTCACCCATCCATCAACGCTTACGAACCCATCATCGATCGCTAGCTCGCCAGCGTTCCTCTACCCGCCAGCATTCGCCCACTATCCGATGCTCTCCATCGAGGCAATGCTCGCCAACGAGTGGCTGCTCACTAACGAAGAGGCATTCAACAATGCCTCAGCAACCCTTGGTTGCTCAACCTCCTCAACCAAAGGCAAGAGACAACAGTCATCATCATTAATGGACTTCTAAGAAGTCACAGCAGCGCCCCAAAGCTCAGGTGGGTAATCATGGGGGGAAAGAACAGGAGCAGACAGGTAGGTTATCGCCCTCCAGGTCATCGGACCTCTCTCCGAGGAAGGGCAGAGTTCACATTTACAGGTCACCGTCTCCCCATTCCCCTCCCCGCAAACGCATAACAGCGCGACTGCCGGGGAAGGAGGGAAAGGGCATTCCAGGAGAGTTCAAGATCCAGAAGTTACTGCCCCCAAAGCGAACCCACGTAAGTCTTCAGTGCCGGATAGGACTTCTCAGAGGGAAACTTCAGGTTCCTTTCTTTCAGGGGCCCTCTCATACAGCACCAGCGTTAGCAGACACCCCTGGTTCGAAGCCATCGTCAGGGCGGTGGTACATGTCACCTCCGCCAAGGGAGTCATGTGAGGAGACCGTTCAAGTCTCCTCCCTATCACCTTTGGAGGAGCCCATTCCCCATGACAGTAGTGTCACTCCCCCAGAGGTTTCCAGGAAGTCCAGACCATCCAGGCCTTCTTTGTAAGGATTCTAAGGACGATGCCCAAGTCGTCCTCAAGTACCTTCGGACCTGCAGAAGGGGTCAGAACAGTCGTGCCCTAAAGATGACCGTGACCCACCCCGAGTAGAGTACCTGGATGTGGATGATGGAGACTTCACTGCCAGCCCAGCTTTGAAAGGAGAACAGGAGTCAGAACATGCCTTCCGGCACGTTCTGACTTTGATGAGGGCCCTTAGTGGGTTGTTAGACCCAGAAATGGCTCCTCAGGAAGGCAAAGACACGGTCTCAAACTGTGACTTCGGTACTCAGAAGCCCAATAAATCCAGTGAAGCTAGCTCTGCCCTGGTCCCAGGGGCTGATGAGTGCCCGACGTAAGAATGCCGAGTTCTCTTCCTCCTTTTTGCAGGTTCATCTGCCAAGCTCATTCCACCTCTTTGTGTTCAGCAAAAGAGGTATTACGAGGTCTCGGACAACCTCAACCAGATCTTACCCTTCATCATTCTCTGGAAAAACTGACAAAGGGGATCTTTCCAGAGAGACTCTCTGGCTGTCAAGTTGCATTCTTGGGATCGGAGATTCTTAAGACAAAGTTGCAAAGTATGCCATACAGGCTACTTCGAGGCTGGATCTATGGTTAGGATCCTTGGGAATCCTGGTATGGACTGAAGACTTGTCCAAGGAAAGTGCCAGGAAGGTGATGGAAACCTTCCTCCTCTCAAATACCCGTACCATCGAGTTCCTGGCCCATCAAATATCGAACTTGTGGGCTAACACCCTCCCTAAGCGCAGGGACTCGGTATCCGAGAGGTTCCATCATCAAGTCCCTAATGCCGAGATCGCAAGGCTCAGGAACTCTTAGTAGGTTCCTCTTTGTTCGAGCCTAGTGACGTCAAGCAGGCTGCAGAGAGGTAGAGAAAGTCCCATCAGGACTCTCCTTCACAGGGCTTTATCATCCTGGCCCCAAAGACCACCAGCTCCGCCTCAGTCCAACAAACTAATAGCCTCAATAAACAAATCGGCAGCGAAGAAAGAGGTGCCTAAAAAGCCCTTTCCATCCAAGGATAAGAAAGGTTCAAAGTCTTTCAGAGGAGAAAAACATCTTGGAGAGAGCGCCCGTGGCCGCAAACACTAGAATAGGCAATCTCCCTGCTCATCCACCAGTAGGGGGATGCCTGCAAAGCTGCTGGGACAGGTGGAAGAAGCTTGGAGCCTATCCCTGGACAGTCTCCGTGATTCGTTCAGGGTATGGCGTCTCGTTCACGTCATCTCCCTCCCCTGATCGAGGATTCAGCAATAATAGACTCCTTTGTGATGTGGTAAGCAAAGGGGCTGGTCTTTCGAGCGGAAATCCAGACCATATTGGAGAAGGGTGCTCTCCAGGTGGTCCTCGACGACTCCCTAGGCTTCTTCAGTCGACTCTTTCTTATGAAAAGGCGGCTAGAGGCTGGAGACCGGATATTGACCTCTTGGCTCTGAACAAGTTTGTCAAACAGACTTCGTTCAGCATGGAGACGGCAGACAATCGGTAAGACCACATGACTTCATGTGCACACTGGACCTAAAAGACGCATACTTCTAGATGCCAATCCATCCGTCTTCTAGGAAGTATCTAAGATTCAGCCTAGACAACAGGAAATACCAGTTTAGGGTACTGTGCTTTGGTCTTTCTACAGCACTCCAAGTCTTCACCAGAGCATTCGCCCAAGTTTCATCCTGTGCTCACAGGATCGGCATTCGTCTTCTCCATTATCTGGACGACTGGCTGATCCTAGCGGACTCGGTAGCAACCCTTCTTCAGCACCGAGACAGACTTCTGAGACTTTGCCAAGATCTGGGGATCATGGTATAAACCTCGAGAAGTCCACCCTGCTTCCCACTCAGAGACTGGTATACCTGGGAATGATTTTAGACACCAATCTCCACAAAGCCTTTCCATCAGACAACAGGATAATTAGCCTGAGAAAGGTTGCAGGGCCTTTTCTCATACGAGAAGAACTCCCAGCCCAGTAGTGGCTATGACTCCTCGGACACCTATCATCCTTTGACCGTCTAGTTCCCAACGGCCCCCTCAGGATTCGATCCTTCCATTGGCGACTGAAGTCCAATTGGAATCAGGCTTTCGATTCCCCTGACATTCTGATCCCCATGGGACCAGAGAAATAGACAAACCTTGAGTAGTGGGTGGCAGACGAGAATTTGCAGAGGGACGTAGATCTTCTCGTCCTCCCTTTGGAGTTGATGCTGTTTTCAAACTCATCAAAAAAAGGGTAGGGGCCCCACATGCTTCACCACACAACCTCAGGCCTTTTGTCAGAGTCCGAAAAGTACCTCCACATAAATCTCTTAGAGATGAAGGCCATCTTTCTGGCCCTTCAAGAGTTCCACATCAGTTTCTGGCTGGCCAATCAGTGGTGGTGAGGTGCAACAACACCACAGTAGTGATTTACATCAACAAACAAAGAGGTACTTTTTTTTTGCAGCCCCTATCCCATCTAGCAGTGGAGATACTGAGATGGGCCAAAGTCCACTCGGTACCGCTATCAGCCCGCTTCATTCCAGGCAAAAGGAATGTGCTCACCGACAATCGGGGCAGAGCATCTCAGATAGTGAGTACCGAATGGTCTTTGGATCATCTAGTAGCCAACAAAGTCCTGACTATGTGGGGTTCTCCGACTGTGGATCTATTTACGACGGCCCTGAACTTCAGGCTCCCATTGCACTGCTCCCCAGTACCAGACCCCAAGGCTCTCTGGCAAGATGCATTCCAACAATGGTGAGACAACATCGACGTTTATGCCTTTCCCCCATTCTTTCTGATGAGAAGGGTACTCAACAAGTCCAGAACATCGGTCAACCTTTCAATGACCCTCATAGCTATGTTATGGCATCATGTAGAATAGTTCCCTGACCTTCTGTAGCTACTGACAAGGCCTCCAAGAGAACTCCCTCCACGACACAATCTACTTGGACAACCACACGTTAACATCTACCACAAAGCCATAGCTTTGTTACGACTTTACGCCTGGAGACTATCTAGCCTTTTCTCACCTAGAGAATATTTTCGCAACAATTTGCGCAGAGGATGTCTGGATACCTGCGGAATTCATCAGCAGCGGTCTACCAGGCAAAGTGGAACGTCTTCTGTGGTTGGTGTTGTGGAAGGGGTATCTCTCCACTCAATGCCACTAATCCAGCAATAGTGGAGTTCGTGTATTTGTGTGAGGAAATGCGCTTTTCAGTTTTGGCGGTAAAAGGCTATTGCTCAGCCTTGAGCCTCGCTTTCAAACTGAATGGAATGGACATCTCATCGCTAGAACTTTCTTTACTCATGTGGAGGTTTGAACTTACCTGTCCTCAGCCAGAAGTGAGACCTCCCACTTGGAACATGGTTTGAGTTCTCCCCCTTGAAATGTGGTTCGAGTTCTCTGGTCTCTAAAAAGGCCTCCCTACAAACCATTACGCCAGGCAATAGATTGCTACCTCTTGTGGAAGAGGGTATTTCTGTTCTCCTTGGCCTCGGCCAAATGAGTTGATGAACTGCATGGTCTCATACGATATCGCCCATTCGAGGGGATGGGGAGAGGTAGCGTTCAGCTTCGTCCCTGAGTTTGTCGTTAAGACTCAAAATCCATTGGTGTCAGATCCTAGAATTGTCTCCTTGTGGATAACGAGTCTCCGCTCTGTAACAGACGACACAGATCATCTGTTACATTGCCCAGTAAGAATTTTGAGGCTCTACCTTAAGAAAACAGCAGCAGCTGCCCCTGAGTGGCCTCACTCTTTGTCAGCACCGGGAGGAACAAGAGGAGGATCACCAAAAACACCATCTCTGTATGGATTCGCGGGGTCATAGATCATGCCCTGAATCCGGATCCTCCTCCATCACTTCGTCCTAGAGCCCATGATGTCAGGGGCATAGTTGTCCCTGGCCTTCAAAAGGAATTACTCTGTGACATAGGTTCTGCAAGCTGGGGTGTGGAAGCACCAAACGACTTCCACAGTCCATTACCTGCAAGACGTGACCCACAGGAGACTCAATATGTTCTCTATTGGCCTTGTGGTGGCTGCACAACAGCTGGTTTAACACCTCAAGCTCCTTATTGGACAAGTAGCAGAGGGTTGAGGGCACTGTTACCTGGTTTTAGTGTGTGAATGAATAGGAATGACTGGCTTTTATTCTTTTCTTCATCCTCCCCTCTCTTGAGGAAAGCAGCAGCCTGGGTTCTTTGCACAAGCTGACCTCAACCATTGCAGGTAAATCATGCTCCCTTGTGTACCTTATATTGTGTCAATACTGTTGCGTCCCTATACCCTGGCAAGGTGGTATTGGGAAAGTCTTGATTAACTCAGCTATTTCCTACAAAAGACTCTGAATAATTTTACCTTGACGGTCACACTGCTTATTTTTCACACACATATTGCGTAGGCCGCTGACCTTTTGTAGCAAGGTTTAGTGAGGTGTTTGGGTCTCCTTATTTTTGGTATTGACCTACTCAAAAAGAAGGAGACCCCAGGTAAAGCCAAAAACCTAATTGGCAGGGACGTCCACCCTATTAATGAGTGAGTCACCCCTTATAAATCCTCTAGTGTTGGTTTGTATTCGAGTTATGGAGCAAATGACAAATTCAGAGATGATTTGTATTTTTCCTAACAATACAAACCCTGCCATTGTGGGAAAAGCTACTGCTAGAGCTCATGTTTGCCGTTATAGTATCATTAAATCACGTGAAATGATATTTGAATTTCACCAATGCCTTCACCAAAAAAGATATACAGAAGCTGCAGAGGTCATTTTCACCAGGGAAAGCTTTGACTTCTAGACTGGGCCAGATCAATTTATATGCCTTTTGATTGGTGCGTCACAAGAAACATAGATCCTCTTAAGGAACATAGGTCCTCTTAAGGCCTACTTTCCCTATTATATTTCCAGGGATTGGAGAAGTTGGCTGTAATATCGGTTACGGTTTAGATCTACCCAGTTAGAATTCTTTGAATGTAGAAACATTGGTTAAGGTTATCTAATGATCTGTCATGTGTCAACATTTTGAAAGGGAGGTTCCTATGAAATCCTTTAAACCTCCAATATGGGGTTTGCAGTCTAAAATATTTTTCCAGTAGTAAATATGAGCCACTTGATCAAGGATCCCTAGAAAGTATAATATCAAACACTGTACAGTATTTCTGTTAGCTTTAACATCCACTCATCTCCCCTATATATATTTATATATATATATATATATATATATATATATATATATATACTGTATATATGTATGTATGTATGTCTTTTTGGTCATGTTCAGCTGGTCTCCCTGCCCCTTGCATAGGTGGTAGAGGAGCAGTCATACTCTGGTGAGAGGGTAGTGCATGTGTGTGTGCATATCTTAAGTATTTACGTACTGTATCATTTTTGACGTATTGTGTACACAAGTAGAAGTAGTGTTTTCCAACTAATATTCAGCAAGATGCATTCCACGAACAGAATAGTTTAGTTTTAGATTATGTTATGTGCCTTTTTTTCAACTAAAGTTTCCCTGTTTCACTAATCGGGGTCGAATTCTGTTATACATGCTTTTACCGTAACAGTTTTGTAACCAGGAAGATTTTGTCCAATACCCTGTCAAAGCTGTAAGGTTTTACCTCAAGAGAACTGCCTTATGAAAAATGGTTATCTACTATTTTTTAATGAGGCATGACCAGTATCAAAGTTAGGAAAAATACTATCACCCTCTAACTCAGAAAGGTAAATCTATGTGTCTCTTTCGCTTCTGAGTTTCAAGCATTTGAATAAAAGTTAAAATCCTTGAGGTCATGGTCATAGCTAGTTTTACTTTTTTGCTTTTAAGGGTTATACACATCCAAGTGCTTTGCTTAATATGGCCACGTGGAAGTTACTGTCTGCTTTTGCCAGATTTTGTTTAAGAGACGTAACTTGTGAATTTTTAGGCAATCAATTTTTTCATTGATGGCTGGCAGCAGGTCATGTTCTCTCTAGATTGAAGGAAATTTTCTTAACTGATGTAAATTTTTCAAAATTTAACTTAGCCGGTGATTATAATAGCTGCAACTCTGTTGCTCGACAGAAAAACTCTACGTAAAAATTCGCCAGCGATCGCTACACAGGTAGGGCGTGTACTCAACAGCGCCATCTGTCGTTCAGATACCCAGTACTCATTGTAAACAAAGAACTCAATTTTCTCTCTGTCGGGCTACCGGCAAGACCTACTAATTCGCTGTTGCTAACTGGATTTGTTTTCACAACTATTTGGTGAAGTACACTATTCTAGTTTTGAGCTTTCGCTATGCAGGTGTTTTATCTTCATCTTAAAACTTGAACTCGTTTTGGATAGATTTAATTATGGTGACAAAGAGAGTATGGACTTTCTTTCACTTTTAAATGGCCGACCCTTCCCTTAGACGGAAGTGTGTTTAGGCTTTTAGTAATTATCTTATCACGTCATAGATTTTCCTCTATATTTTATATATCTCCGCCTTTATTAGGCCTCTTCGATTAACTTTCCATTTTTTATAAACATATAAAAATAAATTTTAATGCTTTGTTTATATAACGTACTTAAAAAGGCAGAGCCTGAGAGTAGGCTGTCCTAACTTGGAAACCGAAGTTAATCAACGTTGAGCCCTTTATATCGTCTTTAGCTTTTAAAGAGCTAAGGTTTTAAAACTTTTTAAATGTAATATTTTATGAAAGAATTTCTTTGGTAGTCTTCGTACTGTTTTCAAAGATGAACTAACGTTTAGTTTTTTATGCTACGCAGTTGTTGACGTTCAGGACGTTCAACATGCGCTCTATCGTTACGATAGAGAGAGAGTGTATCACGGTTTCACTTTGCAGTAAGAGTAAATCTTTTCTGACGTTTTGTTCATTCTTTCTTAGCTTAAATGTTTTAAATTCTAATTTAAAGGAACTTTTTATTTGAAAAACCTTTCAGTTTTTTCCTTTAGTCAAATAACATGTTTTTTTGACGATATATAATTGGGCTCTTCTCTTAGGTGCGAAATCAAGAGAGAAAGAGAGAGAGAGATAGAGACAGAGGGAGAGAGAGGAGAGAAAACGTTCCGTTCAAGCGGGTAACGTTGTTCTCGTGTTACTCACGTCCCTAGTCGCTGTACAGGGAGGAAGGATAAAACGTTTTTAGGTTTTTATTCTCGTCCCCAGGCTATGTGCGGTGAGAGATTGAAAACGTAGTTATATGAACTAGTGTTTAGTCTCTTTCCCAGCCACTGATTTTTCTTTTTATCTTAAAATATGTTTTCTGTTTTTTGCTGGTATTATGAGCTTGCATTATACGACTAATTTCGCAATTACTACCTTTTAATGAAGGGTAGAATTGCGTGTTTCAGGTAGAAATTAGTGCAAAACAGAAAATTGAAGTGATAAAGTGATATGCGCAAAGTGTTACAGTGTTGCGTCCGGTTACAGTGTTGCGTCCGAGGGTTCGTCTGTTCGTGCCTGTCGTTCACCTAGTCCGGGACCTCTTACAAGCTCCCAAGCCCAGGGGAGAAGTAATGTCAAACGACTTATGGGTTCGAGAGGCCTTGACCAACGAACAGACGTTTTCCCTCTATGGTATCGGGTGTATCTTACCAAGATCTCCCCTACCATAAGACGAGAGAGACGTTGTTTCTCCTCGCCATCCGTAGGCTTTTCGCATAAGAAACCTGTCACAAGGTTTCGAAGCCCTTAAGCGAAAGTCAGTCCTTTCAGGACAGGTCCAGCGTCCTGGTTACAGCCATTAGGACAGCTCTGACCCTATGCAGTCATCGGATAACTGCTCGCCGCCTAACAAAAGCGTAACACAGACTCCGAGAGTCTTTTTTTGTTGGCAAAGTGTTGCGGTCACAGACGTTACCCTCGTCTATTACCACAACCATTTCCGTTGATCCTTAAGGGGTTGTATGGCAAAACATGCAGTATATGCTTGCCTCCCTTATGGAAGACTATTCTGCTGATTAGTCCGTTGAGTCTAGCCGTTTATCTCATCGATATCCTGGCTTTCAGCCAACCTAACGTTCCTTTGTGCTTACTGTTGACGTTGGCGTAGCTTAGTCACGCCAGTCAGGTTGTTTAGAACCACACTCGATGCGGTCTCGTGTGGTTTTTCAGCCGCATTTGGACGTTAGGCCACTGGCTGATGCTCCTGTTGACGTTCAAGACGTTCACTAACAATCGGAGTTGACTTGTTTTGACGCTGTGCGTCAACCTCCGCATTCTAGAGTTGTTTTGACTGCTCAGTCTAGGCAGTCAAAGCAGTCTCGAGTGGACGCTGTACGTCCTCACGCACCTGTTGTGGTTGACAGTTCAGTTGTTGACAGTTCACAGACTGTCAAGCAGTTACATGACGTTGCGTTCTGGTCCGCTACTAATGCACCAGTGAGAGACTCAGCTTTTATCGGACAAGGTTCCTGTAGATGAGGAAGTTGCTGTTCTCCCTCCTACTGATATTCCCTTGAGGACTCTGTCAGATGGAGAGGAGCCTAAAGCTGCTTAGCCTCCTATGGACTTTAATTAAATCATGATGATTTTTTTTAAGGATCTTCGTCCGGATCTTTTTGTAACTGCTGCTCCTCGTTCGCCTAAACGTCAGAGCTTACACTAGGCCTAGCTACTTCGAAGCCGTTGTTTTTAAGCTAGTGCTCTCTCGCTCTCCTAGAGAGCGTTACGTTGGCTAGGCGACTGGTTTTTCACCAGGAGGAGTTTGGGGGATACAGCCTTTGCTTTCCCTTTTTTTAAACTGGTTTATAGAGCGAGAGTCTGATATGACACGAGAGAAGTTCTCGGCTTGGGAGTTCATGCCTCTGCCCAGATAGACTTCTCAATTCTGGTAGACTCTCCCTGGCGCCTAGCCAGGAGACGCTCCAAGTTGTTTACAGGTCAACTTCACAGCTGTTGTCGAGCTTTTGAAGTTTTGCTGTACTATTATGTCACGCATAACAAGGCTTTCAGGGATGGTAAACGGTTCCGCCTCAGTCGCTAACCCCGTCTGTTGCCACACCTGCTCCCGTAGACCCTAAATGGGCTTTGCTGCAAGACATGCAGTCCAAGCTTGCGTCCTTGACAGAGGACTTAAATGCGGAGAAGAACCTTCTGGCCAACAACCTTCCAACCGGTCGGTTGTGCGCCCTGTTGACGCTGAGGTAACCTACTCGCGTCTGCCAGTTGAGGTGGTTCCTCCACCGATGCGACCCAGTGTGGGTTGCCAGCCGCACGTTGACGTTAAGCGACGCTCGGAGGTGGTTGTTGACGTTCAGGACGTTCAACAACCAGCAGAGGTGACTTGTTTTGACGCAGTGCGTCAACCTCAGCAACCCGGTAGGGTGTTGACTGCACAACCCAGACGGTCTAGACAGTCTCGGGTTGACGCTGTGCTTCCTCGCGCACCCATGGTTGTTGACAGTTCACAGACTGTGCAGCAGTTCCATGATATTGCGTCCGGCTCCGTCACGCATCCACCAGTGCGACCGGATTCAGCGAGCCAGACGTTGCCCACTCCGTTGCTGTTTCCTCATCAGTTTCGGATGAGGAACCCTCTGATGAGGACGTTGCTGAACTACAAGACGATCAGCCCCCAGCCCTGCCATCCATCCAGAAGATGCTGAAGAAGGAACGCTGCTCAGTCAGGCTGTGGATGAGTCTGGTAGGGACACTGTCATCCGTGGATCAATTTGTGTCACTAGGAAGACTGCACCTCCGTCCTCTTCAATACCATCTAGCTTTTCACTGGAAAAAGGACAAGACGCTAGAAGCGGTCTCGATCCCGGTTTCCGAAAAGATAAAGTCTTGTCTGATTTGGTGAAAGGACAATATCAACCTAAGAGAGGGTCTTCCCCTGGCTGTTCAGACTCCCAACCACGTTCTCTTCTCGGACGCATCGGACGTAGGCTGGGGTGCGACATTAGACGGTCGGGAATGCTCGGGAATATGGAACTCGAGTCAAAGGACAATGCATTTCAACTGCAAGGAGCTACTGGCAGTACGTCTGGCCTGGAAAAGCTTCAGGTCTCTCCTTCAAGGCAAAGTGGTGGAGGTGAACTCGGACAACACCACGGCTTTGGCGTACATCTCCAAGCAAGGAGGGACCTACTCTCTGACGTTGTACGAGATCGCAAGGGACCTCCTCACCTGGTCAAAAGGTCTAAACTTATCACTAGTAACGAGGTTCATCCAAGGCAACTTGAATGTCATGGCAGATTGTCTCAGTCGGAAGGGACAAATAATTCCAACAGAATGGACCCTCCACAAGGATGTATGCAAGAGACTTTGGGCCACCTGGGGCCAGCCAACCATAGATCTCTTCGCAACCTCGATGACCAAGAGGCTCCCAATATTTTGCTCACCAATCCCGGACCCAGCAGCAGTTCATATAGATGCCTTTCTCCTAGATTGGTCACATCTAGATCTATATGCATTCCCTCCGTTCAAGATTGTCAACAAGGTACTGCAGAAGTTCGCCTCTCACGAAGGGACAAGGTTGACGCTAGTTGCTCCCCTCTGGCCCGCGAGAGAATGGTTCACCGAGGTACTTCGATGGCTAGTAGACGTTCCCAGAACACTTCCCCTAAGGGTGGACCTTCTACGTCAGCCACACGTAAAGAAGGTACACCAAGGCCTCCACGCTCTTCGTCTGACTGCCTTCAGACTATCGAAAGACTCTCGAGAGCTAGAGGCTTTTCGAAGGAGGCAGCCAGAGCGATTGCTAGAGCAAGGAGAACATCCACCCTTAGAGTCTACCAATCGAAGTGGGAAATCTTCCGAAACTGGTGCAAGTCAGTATCCGTATCCTCGACCAGTACCTCTGTAACTCAAAGAGCTGACTTCCTCTTATATCTGAGGAAAGAACGATCTCTTTCAGCTCCCACTATCAAGGGTTACAGAAGCATGTTGGCATCAGTCTTCCATCACAGAGGCTTAGATCTTTCCAACAATAAAGATCTACAGGACCTCCTTAAGTCTTTTGAGACCACGAAGGAGCGTCGTTTGGTTACACCTGGTTGGAATTTAGACGTGGTACTAAGATTCCTTATGTCAGACAGGTTCGAGCCGCTACAATCAGCCTCCCTGAAAGATCTCACCTTGAAGACTCTTTTCCTGGTATGCTTAGCCACAGCTAAAAGAGTCAGTGAGATTCATGCCTTCAGCAAGAACATCGGATTCTCATCTGAAACGGCTACATGTTCTCTACAACTTGGTTTTCTAGCCAAAAATGAGCTGCCTTCTCGACCTTGGCCAAAATCGTTCGATATTCCAAGCTTATCGTATGGTTGCAAATGAACTAGAAAGAGTCTTATGCCCTGTAAGAGCTCTTAAGTTCTATTTAAAACGAACTAAACCTTTACGAGGCCCGTCTGAAGCTTTATGGTGTTCAGTTAAGAAACCATCTTTGCCTATGTCAAAGAATGCTTTATCCTATTTTATCAGACTGTTAATACGAGAAGCTCATTCCCATCTGAATGAGGAAGACCAAGCTTTGCTGAAGGTAAGGACACACGAAGTTAGAGCTGTCGCAACTTCCGTGGCCTTTAAACAAAATAGATCTCTGTGAAGTATAATCGACGCAACCTATTGGAAAAGCAAGTCAGTGTTCGCGTCTTTTTATCTTAAGGATGTCCAGTCTCTTTACGAGAACTGCTACACTCTGGGACCATTCGTAGCAGCGAGTGCAGTAGTGGGTGAGGGCTCAACCACTACAATTCCCTAATTCCATAACCTTTTTAATCTTTCTCTTGAAATGTTTTTATTGTTGTTTTTGGGTTGTCCGGAAGGCTAAGAAGCCTTTCGCATCCTAGTTGATTTGGCGGGTAGTCAAAGTCATTTCTTGAGAAGCGCCTAGATTAGAGGTTTTGATGAGGTCCTGTTGTATGGGTTGCAACCCTTGATACTTCAGCTCCTAGGGGTCGCTCAGCATCCTAAGAGGATCGCGAGGCTCCGTAAGGAAGACGTACTTAAAAAGGCAGAGTAATTGTTCAAGTCGACTTCCTTACCAGGTACCTATTTATTTTGTTTAGTTATTTTGATAACTTCTAAAATGAAATAAAAATTCTTAGCTCATATGATGTAAACATATTTTGCTGGTCTCTACCCACCCCCCTGGGTGTGAATCAGCTATTATAATCACCGGCTAAGTTAAATATTGAAAAATGTTATTTTGATAATAAAATAAATTTTTGAATATACTTACCCGGTGATTATAAATTAAAGGACCCTCCCTTCCTCCCCAATAGAGACACAGTGGACTGAGGAGAAAATTGAGTTCTTTGTTTACAATGAGTACTGGGTATCTGAACGACAGATGGCGCTGTTGAGTACACCCCCTACCTGTGTAGCGATCGCTGGCGAATTTTTACGTAGAGTTTTTCTGTCGAGCAACAGAGTTGCAGCTATTATAATCACCGGGTAAGTATATTCAAAAATTTATTTTATTATCAAAATAACATTTTAGGCATTGGGAGGGATTTTCTCTCTTTGCTCTTACCCTCTCACAAATCTAAGTTACATGTTCAGAATATTGTAAAAATTTCATTGATGAGACCTTCTACCTGAGTAACTACTGTATTTGTGCTAATGTAAATTGTGGGTTATGATGAAAACATCTAATTGTAAAGTAGAATTAATTTCTTCACATGAAAATTCATTACCTCATGTCATAATGAAAAATGCAAAGGGAATTACTTCTTCTGAGACTTGTCTGGAGACAACTACTACTATTATTGAGAAGAGTAAAATAAACCATTGGATTTTTATATGAAAATAAAATTTTGTATTGGAATTTTCAAGCATATATAACTTTGATTTTCTTTTCTTTTTGCAGGTTGCCTTTGTTCACCATTTATAGTTAATACTTCTTAGTGAAAATGTGCCATGGAGAATGGGAACAGCAGCAGAAAATATTTGAAAGATACCAAAGGTAATATTAAGTTATCATCTTTTATATGTTTTTATCATCATATTTTTTGTTTATGGAGTCATGGTAGTAAAATATGCACGGTACTTTGTATATTTGAAGAGGTTAGGACTTTGGTTACACACAAACTCCATTAGAGATGAGCATTTCAATAGGTTGTAAAGTTTTATTCTGTGCATTTTACTAAAACCAGACAAAGATATTGTTCTGTTACTAGAATACAAACTTACACTTTTATATGGGTATTACTTTTGGTGAAACTGAAAGGAAGAGCCTTTAGAAAATTAGCGAGGGTTAACCACCCATCCCGCTACTTAGTGGGGGTTGGGGGATATTAACTACCCCTCTCGCTCACACCAGTGATTATACTTCCCTTTGTTTTTAGCTCAGACGATGAACGGTTGCTGCTGCTCTTCATCCGATCTTTTTGGACTGCTATTAATCTTTTAGTGCTTTTTCTTTCAGATTGTGTGTTTGTATTTGTGAGTGCCCTTGCCTGCCAGTCATGCAAATCTGCCATGGTCCCGAAGAACGCTCCTGCAGTACCTTCATGTCATCCGAAGATACCTATCCTCACTGTCTGTGTCTGGCTTGTCGGGGGCATCGCTGTACAGAGGATAGTAAGTGTATTGATTATCGGGAGTGGTCTGCTTCCCAGTGGCTAAAGTTTGGGGAAAAAAGACTCTTCTCCTTCAAAGGTTTCTTCGAAGCAGAAGAAACCCAAAGCTGCTTCTTCCGCTCCCCGACTTTCCTCCAAAGCTTCTACTCGAGCGGTTCCCTCCGTGGATCTTTCGAGTACAGTAATCGCGTAGACCCTTTAACACCTGGTCAACCCTGGTCCTCGTGAGACGGGGTCGCCTACCCTAGCGAGGTGGCCCCGCCTCTCCCCCTGGTAAAGACCTTGTCTTTTTCTCCCTTGTGTCATGTGTGGCTGTCTGGGTTTGCTCGATCTGCCTTCCAAGGAGGTGTTGCTTGGCCTTCTTCAGCGAGGTGCAGGATTCCAGCGTTCTTCCAAGTCCGAGGTGGATCCGTTGTCTTTGGTTGAGATACATGTTTCCAAGGCTTTGTCCATTGTCCTGCCTGCGGACTCCGCTCTTGCCTCTTCTTCTGATCTGTCAGCCGCCACCGAGGACTGCACTTCCCCTCTTGAGGCTTCGGGGGAAAAGCAAAGTCCAAGGCATGTCTCTCCAGCGAGTGATCACCTCTCTCGTTCGCAAGGGAGACCGCTCACAGAGACTTCTCTCCTGAGGCCTTTTGCTGCCCTGCCTAACCCTGTGGAGGCTCGTTGTCGTGGTCGCCGCCATCGCGGAACTCGCCCACCTCTTCGGCTCCGTCACGCTTCTTCACCTTCGGTGAAACGTCGAATGTTTGGTTGGTAGACTTGCTCTTCAGAGGATCCTCCTGATTCTTCCATGTCTCGTCCTTCAGCCATTCTCCTGAAGTCTCCTGTTTGTCAACGAATCCCGAATCGTGACTCGGCGACGAGGTTTCGTTCGCGATCTTCTCCTAATAGTGACCACCTGCTCTGGATCGAAATTCTCCGTCTCACCGATCTCCTAGACGCTGTTCTCCTGCCCCCCGTTTGCCAGATAACTGATCACCTGCTCATCGTTTGCCTGGTCGCAGTTCACCTACTCGGCGATTGCCTGCTTGCTGCTCACCGATCGCTGATTTGCCGATTGACATCTTATCGGTCTCCTGTTTGTCGGGCCCCAGTAGCTGATGTTCCTGTTTGTCAGCCTTCACCAGTTCCTCAGAAACCTTCAGTTTTCTGTTGTCACTTTTGGTTTTAGCCGATGACTCGTCACTCCTCTTCAGTGGAGAGTAAGGTTTCGACTTGCCACCGATCTTTCAGGCATCTCGTTTGCCATCTCGTCAATCTCCGGCCAGGCGCCGTTCGCCAACTCACTGTTTGCCAAGTGCCGGTCGCCAACCTGTCGGTCTCCGGGTCACTATCCTTCATCTCTTTCTCCAAAGAGACCAGCTGAACAATAGCCCTCTTCATGCGAGCACGTGGCATCATAGCAATGGCAAAGACATCCATCCCCTGTTCATCAGCATTCAGAGGAACATTTTAAGGCGAGAAGCAGACAGACAGTCAGACCTTCGGCTCCTTCTAGTAAGGATAAAGCTTCTTTCCATGGTTCGCTTTCGCCCCATTCCCCTCCGTGTAAGTGCAGAACATCACTCACTGGGGAAAGGGGAAAAGGGCAAGCAGCAGGAGTTTAAGATTACTGTACCAAGCTCCCTGCCCCTCGTAAGGAGTCCATGGAGCGGAAGGAGGTCAGGTCCCAGCTACCCGCTTCGTCATCTTCGGTAACCAAGACTCTATTGCAGTGTTCTTCCTTTTTGTTTTCAGGAGATCTCATGGACAGTGCTTTCATCGGACAGCAGCCATGGTTTAGCGCTTTGGTTAAGGCAGTCACCCATGCCGTCCCTTCAAGACTGCCGTCATCTTGCCCCTCAAAAACTTTCAGCTTTTCCTGCAAAGAACCTTCACCTACCCTACCAAGACAAACCTCCACGGTTTCGTCCCCCCTGAAAAGGAAGAGAGGAGTCCAGGACGAAATACCTTCTACCAGGGTCAAACTAACCCATACCAGATCTTCCAAAAAGAAGTCCAGACCTGCTGATTCATCACCTCCTCGTCCTTCTAGGTCTCGCTCATCACCTCCAGAGCAACAGCATCGAAACCCACGTAGGAATCTAGCCTTCCTCTGTCTGACGGCCAGCTGAACGTCCTTTCCGCAAAGCCTTCTGTTCTGGTAACCTTCTTCTCTCCTAGGAGAGAACTCAAAGACAGTTCCAAAATCGTCATCAGGGATTCCTAGACCCGCAGAGGGGGTCAGGACATCCAGCCATCACAGCAACTATGACCCACCCCGGGATGCAGTCTTGTGGGTGGATGACAACCTTCTCGTTAGTCTTAATGAAGTGGAGCAGAGAGTCGGAACGTGCCTTCTGGCAGGTTCAAGCCAGCATCAGGTCCATCAACGGATTGGCAGATCCAGCGTTGCCATCGCAAGAGGGCAAAGATACGGCCCTCGACCTTGTCTTTAGAACTCAGAAGCCCTTAAAGTCCGGTGCAGCTTTGTCATGGTCTCAGGGGCTGAAGAGTGCCAGATGGAAGGTTTCTGCTCAGCTCACAGACTTCTCTTAAGACACTTCATTCAGGCTTGTCCTTGAAACTCCTCCCACATCTGGGTGTCCAGCAGAGGAGGTATTACAAAGTCCTTGACGAGCCTCTCCCGGCTCTTTGTCTACACCATTCCTTAGAGGAATTGACAAAGGGAATTTCTCTGGAGAGACTTTCCGGGCTTTAAGTCTCGTTCGCAACTACGGAGATCCTGAACCAGGCGAAAATCGCGAAGTATGCCATGCAGGCTACTTCATGGTTTGACCTTTAGATAGGGTCACTGGGGAACCTGGTGCGGACTGAAGAATGCACCAGGAATACAATGGAGACCATCTTGCTCTCGGGCACTCGTTATTGAGTTTCTTGGCCACCAAGCTGTAAACTTGTGGGCTAACATCATACTGCGGCGCACGGACTAGGTAGTCGAGCGTTTCCATCATCAGGTCTCCCATGTCGAGATCACGAGGCTCCGGAATCCCTTTCTGGAGGGATCCTTTTTGTTCAAGCAGGGAGATGTGGAGCAGGCAGCAGAGAGATGGAAGAAGTCACACCAGGACTCTCCTCCATAGGGCCCTAACATCCAGGACCCAAAAACCACCAACTCTCTCAGACCAGCCAGCCAAAACTTGCTTCAAATAGGACAAAAACAAAGGAAAAGAAGGCAAAGAGGACTGTGCTCGCCGACAGTCTGAACAGAGCGTCTCAGATAGTGAGTACCGAATGGTCTTTGGAGCATCTAGTAGCTAACAAAGTCCTGACTTTGCGGGGTTCCCACAGTCCGGGGTTCCCCGACTGTGGATCTGTTCGCTACAGTGCTGAACTTCAAGCTTCCGTTGTACTGCTCCCCAGTCCCGGATCCCAAGGCGCTCTGGCAAGATGCCTTCCAACAACGGTGGGACAACATCGACGTATACGCCTTTCCCCCATTCTGTCTGATGAGGAGGGTGCTCAACAAGACCAGAATATCAGTCAATCTTTCGATGACCCTTATAGCTCCGCTATGGCATCACGCGGAATGGTTTCCGGTCCTTCTGCAACTCCCAACGGAACTTACGAGAGAACTCCCACCACGACACGAGCTACTCAAACAACCACACGCCAACATCTACCACAAAGCCGTAGCTTCGCTATAACTTCACGCCTGGAGACTATCCAGCATCTCCTCGCTGAGAGAGGATTTTCGCAACAAGTTGCGTGCAGGATGTCTGGACACCTGCGAAGGTCATCCGCATTTGTCTATCAGGCAAAGTGGGGAGTCTTCTGTGGTTGGTGTCGTGGAAGGGGTATCTCTCCACTCGATGCCACTATTCCAGCAATAGCAGAGTTCTTCGTGTATTTGCGGGAAGAAATGCGCCTTTCAGTCTCGGCGGTGAAAAGCTATCGCTCAGCCCTAAGTCTAGCCTTCAGGCTCAAAGGAGTGGACATTCTTCCTCGCTGGAACTTTCCCTACTCATACGAAGTTATGAACTTACCTGCCCTCAGTCGGGAGTGAGACCTCCTCCATGGAACGTGGTTCGAGTTCTCAGGTCTCTTAAGAGACCTCCCTACGAACTATTACGCCAGGCTTCAGATCGCCACCTAACTTGGAAGACGGTGTTCCTACTAGCTTTGGCCTCGGCCAAGCGAGTCAGTGAACTTCATGGTCTCTTATGACATCGCCCATTCAAGGGGATCGTCCCTGAGTTTATTGCTAAGACTCAGAATCCGGGAGTGCCGGACCCTCGGTTTGACTCCTTCAAGATTTCGAGTCTTCGTTCTGTAACAGATGACCCAGACCATCTCCTACTGTGTCCAGTAAGGAGTCTGAGGCTATATCTCAAAAGAACGGCTGCAGTTCGTCCCGAGGTGCAGGGATTGTTTGTGGGCACTGGGAGGACTAAGAGGAGGGTTACCAAGAATACCATCTTGGCATGGGTTCGTAGGGTGATCCATCTGTCCCTGAATCCAGACCCTCCTCCGTCACGTCGCCCTAGAGCACATGATGTCAGGGGCGTAGCTACGTCCCTGGCCTTCAAGAAAAACTTTTCAGTGACGCAGGTGCTACAAGCGGGGTTGTGGAAGCGTCAGACGACCTTCACAGCCCACTACCTGCAAGACGTGACCCACAGGAGACTCGATACGTTTTCTGTTGGCCCTGTGGTGGCTGCACAACAGCTGGTTTAAAACCCCAGGCTCCTTAGTGGACAAGTAGCAGAAGGTTGAGGGCATTGTTACCTGGTCTTAGTCTGCATGAATGAAAAGGTATGTCTGGCCCTTATTCTTTTCTTCATCCTCCCCTCTCTTGGGGAAAGCAGCATCCCGGGTTCTCTGCACAGCTGACCTCGAACCACTGCAGGTAAACCATGTTTCCTTGTGTTCCTAATATTAAGCTAATACTGTCACGTCTCCATACCCTGACGAGGTGGTATTGGGAGAGTCCTAGCCTAAAGTTTCCATCCAAAGGACTACATGTCAACTTCCTAGGACGAGTCATACTTCATACCTTCACACACAGCTTACGTAGGCTGCAGCCCTTGCGTAGCAAGGTTCTAGCGAGGTGCAGGGACTCCTTATTGTTGAGTGCTGACACACTCAGATACTGAGTCCCCGGGCAAAGCCAAAAGCCAGTACTGGCTGGGACTTTCCACCCTTCCTAATGGGTGAGTCACCCATATTAAATAGCGTGGTTTGTATATCAGTTACGGAACAAATGACAAATTCGTAGGTAATTTGTATTTTTCCTAACTATACAAACCTTAGCTATTTAATCAAGCTTGCCCACCAGCCCTATCCCCTATGAAGTCCTACCTCTAAACAAAGTGAGCTCAAGCACAGGTGTGTGATGGGGGGGGGGGGGGGTATCAAGCTACCCTCCCTACCCCCCGCTAGTAAACCCTTGTTAAAATTCTAATGGCTCGTCATTTCAGCTACGCCGAAAGTAATTACCCATATTAAATAGCTAAGGTTTGTATAGTTAGGAAAAATACAATTACCTGTTTATAGGCAGAGCTTTACACATTGCTTACACAACCTAAGGTAAGATCTTATAAAAAACCTTCAGTTTTCTATATGATTGCCAACATTACTTTGGTAAGAGAAGTGGCTCAAGGGACTTCAGATTTAATCTACTTTTTTAACCTTGAAGATCTTTGACCAATGAAGTCTCCTACCATGTCATTGGTTTTGATTTGTATTATTTTGCTGAAAAAAAAAAACCAAGATGTTGGAACGGAATATATCTAAGGTCAAGAGGTTGGTGGCCCCTTGAATAATCCCTTTCGGTTTTCATTGTAGGCTCCTCTATATGATGGCTAACAGCGGGCTTTGCGGAGAGGGCCAATGTAGACATCAGATATAGTCTCCTTATTTTTAACCTAAAAGATCTCAGACTGGCATATTTTATGTAATTCCTGATGACTTAATTTTGATACCTTGAGATATGCATGTAGAAATTGTTACTCATAGATGCTGTTTTGTCAGCAAATGAATTTGTTTTCCTTACTCTAGAATCAGGCAACAGTGCGTAATCTGAATAGAGTATTCAGAGTTCTTGCTGTTGCCTTAACAAAATATCTTACATTTCATTTGTCAGTGCCCATGTTCATGTTATATTGAGTTTTACAGTAGTTTCCTTAAGGGCCACAACTCAGCCCCATTAAAGGAATGTTATACTGGTGTTACTTCAAACTCCTACTACTTTTTTATATCTCAATCAATTATTTTTTCATTTACAAACCTTTTGAAAGAGAATTTTATCTAATAAAAGTTGCGCATAGGAATTCTCTTAGCATTTTTTTATATGAATTGTTTTTTCAATGTATATAAGGTGCCAGTGATGGGAGATGAGAATGAGAGAGAGATAACAATAGATGAAGTGAGGAGAGCACTAGATGAAACGAGAGTAGGAAAAGCATCTGGTATGGACGGTGTGAAAGCTGAGATGTTGAAGGAAGGGGGTGTGACTGTACTTGAATGGTTGGTGAGATTGTTTAATATGTGTTTTGTGTTGTCAATGGTACCAGTAGATTGGGTTTGTGCATGTATTGTACCACTATATAAGGGTAAGGGAGATGTGCATGAGTGTTGTAATTCAAGAGGTATTAGTTTGTTGAGTGTAGTTGGAAAAGTGTATGGTAGAGTATTGATTAATAGGATTAAGGATAAAACAGAGAATGCTATCTTGGAAGTACAAGGTGGTTTTAGAAGAGGTAGGGGTTGTATGAATCAGATTTTTACAGTTAGGCAGATATGCGAGAAATATTTAGCAAAAGGTAAGGAGGTGTATGTTGCGTTTATGGATCTGGAGAAAGCATATGATAGAGTTGATAGGGAAGCAATGTGGAATGTGATGAGGTTATATGGAGTTGGTGGAAGGTTGTTGCAAGCAGTGAAAAGTTTATACAAAGGTAGTAAAGCATGTGTTAGAATAGGAAATGAAGTGAGTGATTGGTTTCCGGTGAGAGTGGGGCTGAGACAGGGATGTGTGATGTCGCCGTGGTTGTTTAACTTGTATGTTGATGGAGTGGTGAGAGAGGTGAATGCTCGAGTGCTTGGACGAGGATTAAAACTGGTAGGCGAGAATGACCATGAATGGGAGGTAAATCAGTTGTTGTTTGCGGATGATACTGTACTGGTAGCAGACACAGAAGAGAAGCTTGACCGACTAGTGACAGAATTTGGAAGGGTGTGTGAGAGAAGGAAGTTGAGAGTTAATGTGGGTAAGAGTAAGGTTATGAGATGTATGAGAAGGGAAGGTGGTGCAAGGTTGAATGTCATGTTGAATGGAGAGTTACTTGAGGAGGTGGATCAGTTTAAGTACTTGGGGTCTATTGTTGCAGCAAATGGTGGAGTGGAAGCAGATGTACGTCAGAGAGTGAATGAAGGTTGCAAAGTGTTGGGGGCAGTTAAGGGAGTAGTAAAAAATAGAGGGTTGGGCATGAATGTAAAGAGAGTTCTATATGAGAAAGTGATTGTACCAACTGTGATGTATGGATCGGAGTCGTGGGGAATGAAAGTGATGGAGAGACAGAAATTGAATGTGTTTGAGATGAAGTGTCTAAGGAGTATGGCTGGTGTATCTCGAGTAGATAGGGTTAGGAACGAAGTGGTGAGGGAGAGAACGGGTGTAAGAAATGAGTTAGCGGCTAGAGTGGATATGAATGTGTTGAGGTGGTTTGGCCATGTTGAGAGAATGGAAAATGGTTGTCTGCTAAAGAAGGTGATGAATGCAAGAGTTGATGGGAGAAGTACAAGAGGAAGGCCAAGGTTTGGGTGGATGGATGGTGTGAAGAAAGCTCTGGGTGATAGGAGGATAGATGTGAGAGAGGCAAGAGAGCGTGCTAGAAATAGGAATGAATGGCGAGCGATTGTGACGCAGTTCCAGTAGGCCCTGCTGCTTCCTCCGGTGCCTTAGATGACCGCGGAGATAGCAGCAGTAGGGGAGTCGGCATTATGAAGCTTCATCTGTGGTGGAAATGTGGGAGGTTGGGCTGTGGCACCCTAGCAGTACCAGCTGAACTCGGTTGAGTCCCTGATTAGGCTGAAGGAACATAGAGAGTAGAGGTCCCCCTTTTTGTTTTGTTTCATTGTTGGTGTCGGCTACCCCCCAAAATTGGGGGAAGTGCCTTGGTATATGGATGGATATAAGTAACTTTCAAAGGTTACTATTTTTCACGTAAAAGTTCTTTTTTTCAATATTAAACTTACCCGATAATCATGTAGCTGTCAACTCCGTTGCCCGACAGAATTCTACGGAAGGGATACGCCAGCGATCGCTATACAAGAGGGGGGTGTACTCACAAGCGCCACCTGTGGCCAGGTACTGCAGTACTTCTTGTTGACACCACTTCAATTTTTCCTCTGTCGTGCTTCCGGCAAGACGTTCATGGATACGCTTATAATTTTGGAGTCTTGTTCACGGTTTTTGGTGAAGTATTGCTCTAAGATTTCAGCTTTCGCTATTCAGGAAGTTTTATTATTAGCTTAGCTAGCTTTTGGAATTAATTTGATTAATTTTGGTGACGAAGAGAGTATGAACTCTCTTTCACCTTTAAATGGCCGACCCTTCCCTTAGACGGAAGTGTTGGTGTCTAGGAGAGTATAGACTCTCTTAATTTTGCTCACAAAAGTTATAGATTTATTTTATATCTCTCCGCCATTTATAGGCCTCTTCGATTAACTTCCTTTTTTATAAAATTATTAAATTAATTTTTATATTTGTTTATATTCGACCTTTCCTAATAGTAGGCGGTCTTTTCTTGTACCGAAGTTAATTAACATTGAGCCCGTCATTTCGGTTTTACCTGTTAACATATTATGCTATTTTAATGTTTTTGAAAGAATTTCTTTGATAGTCTCGTACTGTTTCAAAGTTGAACTAACGTTTTGTTTTGTCTCTGCAGTTGTTGACGTTCAGAACGTTCAACTTGCGCTCTATCGTTACGATAGAGAGAGAATTTTCACGGTGTCACGTTGCAGTAAGAGTAAACCGTTTATAGCGTTTTGTTCATTCTTTCTTAGCTTAATGGTTTTAATTCTAATAAAGGAACTTTTTATTTGGGAAATCTTTCAGTTTTTTTCCTTTAACAATAATATGTTTTAACGAGTATATATGATTGGGCTCTTCTCTCAGGTTCTAAGTCAAGAGAGAGAGAGATAGAGACGGAGGGAGAGAGAGCTGGATAAACGTTTCGTTCAAGCGAGTAACGTTGTTATCGTTTTTGCTCTTCTCCCTAGTCTCTTTAGGGGAAGAAGGTAAACGTTTCTAGAGTTTATTCTTGTTCTCAAGCTTTATGCGGTGAGAGATTTTAAACGTAGTTTATTTGATCTAGTGTTTAGTCTCTTTCCAGCCACTGAATTATTTATCCTTCATTAGATTTTTCTGTTACATTGTAATTCTGTTTTCGCAATTACTAACTTTTAAGGAAGGATAGAATTGCGTGTTTCAGGAACAAACCACTTAAAGTTTCGAGTTCAGTGAAATAAGTGCAAACAGAAATTCAAAAGTGATAAGTGATTAGCGCAAAGTGTGTCAGTGTTGTGCGTGAGGGTACTTCTGTGCGTGCCAGTCGTCCTCCCAGTCCGGGACCTCTTGTAAGCTCCCAAGCCCAGGGGAGAAGCAATGTCGAAGGGCAAAAGGGTTCGGCAGGCCTTGATCGGCGCACAGAAGTATCCTCGGTGGTTGCGGGCGTGTCTTACAGAGACCGTCACTCCCACCCGCAGACGATTGAGCCCTTATTTTACTCGTCTGCAGAAGAAATTTCGGGGAGAAAACGCTGGACTCAGGTCTCAAGACCTCTTAAACGTAAAGTCCAGACCTCTAGAGTTCAACAACCCGGATGCAGTCATTGGGTTAGCTCTGACTCTCCGCAGTCATCAGGTGACTGCACACCTCCTAAGAGAGGTAAGGTGATGCCGCAACAGACCTCATCTTCTGTTAAGGCTTTGCCTCAGCAGACCTTAGCGTCTGCCGACCCCAAGATGACTTTGCTGCAGTCCATGCAGTCACAGCTTGCGGTCTTAATGCGTGAGTGTCAGGCTGAGAAGGTTACACCTCCTCCTGCGATCGCTCCGCCTCTCCGCAGTCCAGTCTGCCAGGCGTACGATGTTGAGGTTCCTCAGGATACCTTACCGCGTACTGAGTTGCCAGTTACCAGCGGTGTGCAGCAACCTCCGCCTTCCTTAAGGCAACCTCAGCAATGGGAGCAGGAATCTTATGCCTTACTTCCTCCGCTTCCGCTTGCGGTTCCACCAGCGAGGCAACAATCTCTTGAGGTACGACAACCTCTTCCATCAATGAGGCAGCCACCTCAGCACTCGCTGCAGCGACCTCAACCCTCCTCAAAGCGAGACAAGAACTGCGTTCTGCGCAGCCGCTACCTCAACTCTCGCAGCTCACACCTCAGGAACCTCAACTCGTTCCTCAGGAACCTGCTACTGCGCATCCGCAACCCTTACAGCAAGCGCAACTCTTGAGGCAGCAACCTCATGCTATGAGTCAGCCACCTCAACGCATGCATCTGCCACTTTCTCCTCAACTTGAGCCTCTTCCCATTCAACTTGGAAATAACAAATGACAATAATAACACCTCATTACTTTCATAACTTGCTTTTGTAATCATATACATGTATGCCTACACAAACATTATGATAATGGAGGTTATTTGTATTACTTAATATAAAAATATATATGTATTCCTTGCAATATATTTTTAACAAAATCGCAAATATGGCAAAAATATCTTCAAAACAAAAATGAATCATGAGTTATGAATGTAAGGTAAATATTATGTTGATATTAAAACCCCATGCAAGCATGCATGAAGTAATGCAGTGTTGCCAACAAGGCGAGTTTCCCTTTCCTGAGGTGAAGTAGATTATAGTACATTTAGTGCAGCTTAATTCTACGATTATCATGCCGGCTATCAAATTCATCAACAAAACAGTCTAAATCAATTCCCTCGGCACGTGCACTTTCAATGGACAGTAATGCGATATTACTCACTCTAGCACTGGTCATGGAATTTCTGAGAAATGTTACACGCCATGCAACACGCTCTGCTTACCTTACAGCATGCTCTACATACAGCATGCTCTGCATACAGCATGCTCTGCATACAGCATGCTCTGCATACAGCATGCTCTGCATACAGCATGCTCTGCATACAGCATGCTCTGCATACAGCATGCTCTGCATACAGCATGCTCTGCATACAGCATGCTCTGCATACAGCATGCTCTGCATACAGCATGCTCTGCATACAGCATGCTCTGCATACAGCATGCTCTACATACAGCATGCTCTGCATACAGCATGCTCTGCATACAACATGCTCTGCATACCTTACCGCATGCTTCTCAGTCATACATCTTTGGTTGTTGCCAACTCACTAGACTGTCAAGCAGTTTCATAACGTTGCCTTCTAGTCTGCTGCTTTTGCACCAGTGAAACCCTCACTGAGAGAACTTAGCTTTTCTCGGATATGGTCCCTGTAGATGAGAAAGTGCTTTTCTCCCTCCTTCTGATATTCCCTTGAGGACTCTGTCATTTGGAGAGGAGCCTTTAGCTGCGTAGCCTCCTATGGACTTTTATTTAAGCATGACATGCTTCCAGGGAAGGTAATGGTTCCACTTCAGTCGCTAACCCCGTCTGTTACCACACCTGCTCCCATAGACCTTGAGCTGTGTTGCAAGACATGCAGTCCAAGCTTAGTCCTTGTTAGAGGATTTTTTGTTTACGGAGTCAGTGTGTCACTGGGAAGACGTTCAACAACCAGCAGAAGTGACTTGTTGTGACGCAGTGCGGCAACCTCAGCAACCCGATAAGGAGTTGTCTGTACGATCCAGACAGTCTAGACAGCTTCGGGTTGTCACTGTACTTCCTCGCTTCCCCATGGTTGACAGTTCACAGACTGTGCAGCAGTACCATGATCTTGTGTCCGGCTCCGTCAGACGACTGGCTTTTAAGAGCTCCCACAAGTCGTCGCTGTCTGGAGATTCTCAGATGGACTATGGATCTGACCAAGGAACTGGGCCTCCTGGTCAATTTTGAGGAGTCTCAGCTCGTCCCATCCCAGACCATTGTCTCCCTGGGTATGGATCTTCAGAGTCGAGCTTTTCGGGCTTTTCCGTCGGCCCCAAGGATCTTCCAAGCCCTAGAATGCATCCAGAGCATGCTGAGAAGGAACCGATGCTCAGTCAGGTAGTGGATGAGTCTAACAGGGACACTTTCATCGCTGGCCCTGTTCATCGTGTTAGGGAGACTCCACCTCCCCCCCTTCAGTATCATCTAGCTGCTCACTGGATAAAGGACATGACGCTAGAGACGGTCTCAGTTCCTGTTTCCGAAGAGAGGAGGTCTTCTCTCGCGTGGTGTAAGAACAGCTTTCTTCTCAAGGAAGTCTACCTTTGGCTGTTCAGAAACCCGACCGCCGTCTCCTCTCGGACGCATCAGACACGGGCTGGGGTGCGACTTTGGACGGACAGGAATGCTCGGGAACATGGAATCAGGAGCAAAGGACACTTCACATCAATTGCAAGGAGTTGTTGGCGGTTCTTCTGGCCTTGATAAACTTCAAGTCCCTCCAGCTTAACAAAGTGGTGGAGGTGGACTCTGACAACACCACAGCCCTGGCTTACATCTTCAAGCAGGGAGGGACTCTTTCGTGAAGTTGTTCTAGATCGCAAAGGACCTCCTCATCTGGTCTAAAGATCGAAAGCTCACGCTGGTAACGAGGTTCATTCAGGGCGGTATGAATGTCATGGCAGATCACCTCAGCCGGAAGGGTCAGGTCATCCCCACAGAGTGGACCCTTCACAAGAATGTTTGCAGCAGACTTTGGGCCCTGTGGGGTCAGCCAACCATAGATCTGTTCGCTACCTCGATAACCTAGAGACTCCTGTTGTATTGTTCTCCGATTCCAGACCCAGCAGCAGTTCACGTGGATGCTTTTCTGCTGGATTGGTTCCATCTCGACCTGTATGCATTCCCGCCGTTCAAGATTGTCAACAGGGTACTTCAGAAGTTCTCCTCTCGCAAAGGGACACGGCTGACGTTGGTTGGCTCCGCTCTGGCCCGCGAGAGAATGGTTCTTAGAGGTACTGCAATGGCTGGTCGACATTCCCAGGACTCTTCCTCTAGGAGTGAACCTTCTACGTCTACCTCACGTAAAGAAGGTACACCCAAACCTCCACGCTCTTCGTCTGACTGCCTCCAGACTTTCGAAAGACTCTCAAGAGCTAGGGGCTTTTCGAAGGAGGCAGCCAGAGCGATTGCCAAAGCAAGGAGAACATCCACTCTCAGAATCTATCAGTCTCAAGGGGAAGTCTTCCGTAGCTGGTACAAGACCAATGCAGTTTCCTCAACCAGTACCACTGTAACCCAGATTGCTGACTTCCTGTTATATCTAAGGAAAGTAAGATCCCTTTCAGCTCCTACAATCAAGGGTTACAGAAGTATGTTGGCAGCGGTTTTCCGCCACAGAGGCTTGGATCTTTCCACCAACAAAGATCTACAGGACCTCCCTAGGTCTTTTGAGACCTCAAAGGAACGTCGGTTGTCCACTCCAGGCTGGAATCTAGACGTGGTCCTAAGGTTCCTTATGTCATCAAGATTTGAACCTCTCCAATCAGCCTCTTTTTAGGACCTCACATTAAAAACTCTTTTCCTCGTGTGCTTGACAACAGCTAAAAGAGTAAGTGAGATCCACGCCTTCAGCAGGATCATTGTTTTCACATCTGAAACGGCTACATGTTCCTTGCAGCTCGGTTTTTGCTAAACGAGCTTCCTTCACGTCCTTGGCCTAAGTCGTTCGAGATCCCAAGCCTGTCCAACTTGGTGGGGAATGAACTGGAGAGAGTACTTTGCCCAGTTAGAGCTCTTAGGTACTATCTAAAAGGTCTTAACCTTTACGAGGACAATCAGAAGCCTTATGGTGTGCTATCAAGAAACCTTCTTTTCCAAGTTCTAAGAACTCAGTTTCTTACTATTCAGGCTTCTGATTAGAGAAGCACATTCTCATCTGAAGGAAGAAGACCTTGCTTTGCTGAAGGTAAGGACACATGAAGTGAGAGCTGTGGCTACTTCAGTGGCCTTCAAACAGAGCCATTCTCTGCAGAGTGTTATGGATGCAACCTATTGGAGAAGCAAGTCAGTGTTCGCATCATTCTATCTCAAAGATGTCCAGTCTCTTTACGAGTACTGCTACACCCTGGGACCATTCGTAGCAACGAATGCAGTAGTAGGCGAGGGCTCAGCCACTACATTCCCATAATTCCATAACCTTTTAACCTTTCTCTTGAATACTTTTTATGGGTTGTACGGTCGGCTAAGAAGCCTTCCACATCCTTGTTGATTTGGCGGATGGTCAATTCTTTCTTGAGAAGCGCCGAGGTTAAAGGTTGTGATGAGGTCCTTTAGTATGGGTTGCAGCCCTTGATACTTCAGCACCTTAGAGTTGTTCAGCCTCCTAAGAGGAACGCTGCGCTCAGTAAGGAAGACGAACTTATTTAAGGCAGAGTAATGGCTCAAGTCGACTTCCTTACCAGGTACTTGTAATTTCATTGTTATTTTGAATAACTGATAATATGAAATACGGGATACTTAGCTTCTTGATATACATGTACACTGGTTTTCACCCACCTCCCTGGGTGTGAATCAGCTACATGATTATCGGGTAAGTTTAATATTGAAAAATGTTATTTTCATTAGTAAAATAAATTTTTGAATATACTTACCCGATAATCATGATTTAATTGACCCACCCTTCCTCCCCATAGAACCAGTGGACCGAGGAAAAATTGAAGTGGTGTCAACAAGAAGTACTGCAGTACCTGGCCACAGGTGGCGCTTGTGAGTACACCCCCCTCTTGTATAGCGATCGCTGGCGTATCCCTTCCGTAGAATTCTGTCGGGCAACGGAGTTGACAGCTACATGATTATCGGGTAAGTATATTCAAAAATTTATTTTACTAATGAAAATAACATTTTTTCAGAAAGTTAAATTTGTTATACAATAGTGTTCACCCCCAAAATATTTCCCACAACAAACACATACACATGGCCACTTACATAACTACTTTTTCTTTTATTTCCTTTCTAATCATCATTAGCTTATTTTTGCTTATGTTAATTTTCCCTTTCTTTTCATCCACTGTTCCATCTCTTAAATCTTTCCACCACTTTTCCCTTTGATTCTGCTGTTAACACCAAGTCACCTGCATAAATTAGCTTCCTCTATTACTACAGTAAACACAAAAGGCTCTGCGCTGATCCTTGATAGACAACAACATTTTTTCTCATTCTTCTGATGTTACTATCTTATTTACGTCAAAAGACTTTTCTGTTGAGGGATTTGGTACTTGACATTACCTCAGCAAGGCCATAGACTCAAACTGTTGAGTTACAAAACCACTAAATCACATTTCTAGATTCTTTCAAGGCTGACTGAAGACTTATGAAATGATTGGTGAAAACTATAGTAAAGTGAAGTTAAAAGAAGTTGAACAGCCATGTGTAAAGAGAATAGATGGCACAGATGAAATTTTTTGGAAAAGGCAGAAAACACTCTGCAAGGCACAATATTGGCATTGTTCCCCCTTTGGAGAAAGTGTTGAATTCCCTTGGAATTTTTCAGTAATGATTATGTACATACATACATACATATACCAAGGCACTTCCCCCAATTTTGGGGGGTAGCCGACATCAACAAAGAAACAAAAACATAAAGGGGACCTCTACTCTCTACGTTCCTCCCAGCCTAACAAGGGACTCAACCGAGTTCAGCTGGTACTTATGTATGTAGAACTTATTGGAAATGACCGTATATAAATTTGACTTATTTATAAACTGAACATCCATTTAAAGCTAGAATTAAGTTGATGCTATTACGGGTTTTTCCTTACGTTTACTTTATTTTTCTGTTTCAGGGAAAATGGATGGTGATTTGCTAGCATTACAGTGGATGGATCACAAAAGTATCTTCAGTCAGGCCATTAAAGGCCTGAGGAGAAAGGTAATATTACAACATGAATAGAAGATAGCAAATTAGTTTCAGGGTTTTTATAGTTTTAGATAAGCACAGTAGAGATAGGGGAATCCTTTCTATATTATTACCCCACTTTGAATTATTTAAACTGCTATTGGGAACATAACAGTCCAAGTGTGAAATATTTTCTTGATTATATGGAACAAGAAGGTGGTACTGTAGCTGGAGAAGGTGTTGTTTACACAAGTGCTCTATACCCTGCTGCTTCTTTCTGGTGGGAATGAAGCGGTTGTCATACACCTATTTAGTTTTATTCTTCTTGTTTTGGTGGAGTTTTTGATTTGGAGAATGAATAAAAGATAGATTTAGGTAAGTACAGTATTAAGATGATTAATTTTAGTTTAAAAATTAGGTAATTATTATTATTATTATTATTATTATTATTATTATTATTATTATTATTATTATTATTATTATTACTTGCTAAGATACAACCCTAGTTGGGAAAGCAGACTGCTATAAGCCTGAGGGCTCCAACAGGAAAAATAGCCCAGTGAGGAAAGGAAATAAGGAAACTACAAGAAAAGTAATTAACAATTAATATGAAATATTTTAAGTACAGTAACAGCATTAAAATAAATATTTCATATATAAACTATAAAAACTTTAAGAAAAAACAAGAGGAAGAGAAATGAGATAGAATAGTGTGCCCGAGTGTACTCTCAAACAAGAGAACTATACCCCAAGACAGAGAAAGACCATGGTACAGAGGTTATTGCACTATTCAAGACCAGAGAACAATGGTTTGATTTTGGAGTGTCGTCCTTAAAAAGCTATTTACCATAGCTAAGAGTCTCTTCTACCCTTACCAAGAGGAAAATAGCTACTGAACAATTACATTGCAGTTGTTAACTCCTTGAGCGAGGAAGAATTGTTTGGTAATCTCAGTGTTGTTTATTAAAGCCAGGTTGTTCCAGTGCAAATACAAACCTTCCACTATTTATGTTGAGTATTTTGTTTTCAACCAAGCTGAACTAGCCAGGATAATTTTTAGTAAGGGATAACTACCGCACCCGCTAGTTAGCCGGTGGGGATGGGGGTAGCCGGCTACCCTGTTCACTCACACACCTGGTTGAGTAAACACTACTTTCTCGGCTCGGTAGAGATGGACATACTGCCCGTGCTCTCCCGATTTTGCCTGGCTTCGATTGTTTCACAGTTTCTTCTGTTTCTTTTTTGTTATATATGTGAAAATGTGCATGATCAAGCATGTCTTTATATATATATATGTAACTTTTATTACAGTGCTGTTTTTGTGACTTTGTATTACGGCGATCTCGCCATAAGGGAGTCGTCATTGTGTTGATACTACTGCTCCCTTACTCGCCGCCCTCACTATTACGTGGATGGCCGGCAGTTCCTCATGGGGGTGGGGGGGATTCATCTTTCTCGTTCGCGTATTAGGTGTCGCTCCCTATTACAGTAGTTTCTTCAATTCTCAAGTTAGATTTATTAACTGCTTGTTATTCAACTTTTTCAGCAGTTTTATGATTTGTATTCATCATAGATTTTATTTGTTCCTCAGATAGCGATGCCGTTCTTCTTTGTCCGGCTAAAACATTTGATCCTGTTGAATCAACCGCTCTGGTGAGTTCGGTGCTACCGGTGGCAGCTTGCGAGCTGCTCGCTGGTTATGAGGTAGCACTCGATGCCGACCTTCAACTTGAACAAGGCTTCTTGAAGGGAAGCAGAGAACACTATTAGGAGGTTTGCCTCCTGGGGTTGGAGAACTTTCCCTATCGAGAGAGAGTTAACCTCCTCGTGGTTTGGGCTGCTCTCCCTTCCGAGGGAGAGCTTCCCCTCTTCAGCCGTTTAGCACCATTCTCTCTTTTAGGGAGAATTGCTGACAGCTCGACGCAGATTAGCAGCTGCTATCTTGTTCAGGAGGACAGTGTCCACACATGTTGTACGACTACATTTTTCCCCTTTGGGCTTGGGGAAAACTAGTTCTAGGAGATATCCTCCTTCGGGAGAACATTCCTCTCGTTCATGAGAGAAAGCTTGTTTAGCTTTTTGTGACAGAGCAGACTCCCTCTCCGGAGGTTCCTGTTAGACATTCCCCTTGGGGGGTCCATCAGGAGGAGGAGTTGCCAACCCCTCTTCTCCCTGGGCTTTCTCCTTCCCCAATGGTAGGAGACCCCATTTTGAACCTGCGGGTGGTTGCAGGTGCTGTGGCCTGTTGGTCTGACCTTTGTCTCATGGCCGACGCCGAAGATGTTGCTTCTCCTCCAGGGGTGGTAGGAGAGCAAAGTCCTAGGCATATTCCTCCTCCAGAGGAACATCTCTCGTTTGTGAGAGAGAACCACTTGTGGGTAGCATCTCCTTTCGCTTACGTTTCTCCCCTAAGGACGGGAGTAGTGCGTTGTCCTAAGTGATGATAAAGGAGAACAAACATCCCCACCCCCAGGAGGAAGCTCTCAAGCTTGAGCAATCTCCCTTGGGTGGTTTATGCTAGACGTTGCCCTTTGGAGGTTTGTTAGGTGGAGGAGTTTTTTACCCTTTCCATCCAGGGCATGCTCTACCCTCAGAGGTAGGAGACACCTCTGTGAGCCCTCAGGTTCAAGTCGCGATGTCCCTTCAGGGTCTCTTGATGATCTCACATTGGGCTTACTTGATCTGGAGCCTTTGGGCTTCTATTACGATATTTCTTCGGATTCTCACAACATTGGACCTTTGGGTCCTTGTTCCACTAAGCCTTTGGGATGGCGTGACACCGAACATTCGGGTTCTGGTTTCAATGTTCCTTCGGGTTCTCGTAACCCTGGACCTTTGGGTCTTTGTTTCGCTAAGCCTTCGTGTTTGTGGGGCACCGAACCTTTGGGTTCTTGTTTTTTATGTTCCTTTGGGTTCTCGCAACCTGTGACTTTCGGTTCCTAGTCACGTTTAGCCTTCGGGCTCTCGCAACCCTGGTTATGCTGAATCCTTGGGTTCTCACAACCTGGGAATTTGGGTCCCATCATATTGAGCCTTGAAGGTCTCGTGACTGTCTCGCATTGGGCATGTGTGACTTGGACCTTCAGGCTCTAGCAACCCGGGATCTTCGGGTCCTCGTCTCATTAGGCCCTCTGGCTTATGGGACACCAAATCTTCGGGTTCTGGTTACGTGGAGCATTCCGGCTCTCGTAACCCAGGACCTTCGGGTTCCAGTTGCTTGCGCTCTTGGGTTCTCGCAACTCTGGTTACGTTGAATGGGCTCCCATGACCACCGTTATGCTGAGTCCGTTGACTCGCTTAACGGAGGAATGATCGCTACAATAACTGTATATTTTGTTTGTGGGCATATGCACTCACATCTTGAAAAAATACTACAGCTGCATGACGATCTAGTTTTTCTTGGGTAATAGTGTTGCGATTCGTCACATATATTATTCCCACAACCGGATTCGTGTTCAAATGTTTACTCGGAGGTAAAGATTACGCATGCACTAACGCATATGGGCAAGTACATGTACGTGCAAGCGATCTTTCTGCCAACAAGGACTATTAACCATCTTACAATTAGAACTCCGTTCTAATAAGTTGTAATGGCTATATCCCTTACGAGAAACCAGTTTATACATTACTCGTCTACCTTTCCGTAACCAGACATACTGTATATACTGTACGATCTGCCTTCATAGGCACTTCCTTCCTTTCTTTCCGATCGAAGGTCTTAGTTTTCTTAAAAATACTTGGACAGAAAACTTCTCATTAGTGTATCTGTTCCCTAGAGGAAAAAATTCAATACTCTTGCCAGTTTTACCGAATCGAGACAAAGAAATACAAACTTTTTTTTATTAAGAAAGAGAAATCTCGGTTACAAACCTTTTCAACATTCTCCAACAGAGTTCTGGACACGACTTTAATTCGGGCTATGCCCTTATGCCCCCCCCTCCCTGTCATAGCAGAAGCGTGTAAGCAGATGCACATCTTGACATCATCTCAAGATGTTTTTCTTTCTACGCAATCTCCCGACCCCTCGGGACAAACAGTAGATGGTGGGGGGCAAACGAGAACCTCCGCAAAGAGGCCAATCTGCTCGTTCTCCCTCTGGAACTGGTGCTCTTTTCAGATGCATCAAAAGAAGGTGGGGGGGCCATGTGCATCTCCAATCCATCTCCATCCTTTGGGCTGAATCAGAAAGGTACCAGCATATAGCTCTCTTAGATAACCATCTAGCAGGAGAAGTACTCAGAAGGACAGAAGACAGCTAGGTGTCCCCATCCGCTCACGTCATTCTTCACAACAGGAATGTGCTTGCAAACAATCTGAGCAGTGCGACTCAGATAAAGGACTCCGATTGTCTTGTAGGCAACAAACTCTTAACTTTGTGGGATTCCCCGACTGTGGACCTGTTCGCAAACAGCCCTGAACTTAGGCTTCCGCTCGACCGTTCCCCAGTCTCGGACCCTCAAGCTCTCGAGCAAGATGTATTCCAACAATGGTGTGACAGCTTAGGTGTGTACTCATTTTCCCCGTTCAGTCTGGTGAGAAAGTCCTCAACCAAGACAGAATAAGCAAGAACTTATCAATGACTCCAATAGCTCTGCTATGGTATCACACAGAATGGGTCCTAGACCTTCTGCAGCCCCCAAGGGAACTTCCTCCAAGACACGATCTACTAAAACGGCCACATGCCAAAATCTTCCACAAAGCCATTGCTTTGCTTCGACTTCAGAGAGGCTTTTCGTAACAAGTTGAAGTTGCGGAAAGGATGTCTAGACACCTCAGATGCTTTTCAGCGTCAGTCCTCCAGGCGAAGTGGTCGGTCTTTTGTGACTGATGTCATGGAAGGGGTATCACTCCCCTCAATGCATCTACTCATGCAAATTTTTGAGGTGACTTGTCCCCAGTCGGAACTTAGACCTCTTCCTTGGAATGCGGTTCGGGTCCGTCAGTCTCTTAAGGACCCTCTACGAACGTTTATGCCACGCAACAGATCGCCTCCTTACATGGAAGAATGTTTTTCTACTTGCTTTGGCTTCGGCCAAGAGAGTTAGTGATTTGCATGATCTGTCTACTGACATCTCCTACTCTAGGAGATGGGAAGAAGTAATTCTCAGCTTCGTCCCTAAGTTCATTGCTAAGACTCAAAATCCGGGTGTGCTGTACCCTAGGTTCGGTCCATTTCGAATGGAAAGTCTTCGTTCTGTAACCAAAGGCCAAGACCAACTGGAGCTTTGCCCAGTGATGAGTCTGAGGCGTTACCATAAAAGAACGGCAGCAGCTCACCCCTCTGTGTCAGCACTGTTTGTCAGCATGGGAAAGGTCACAAGGAATACCTTTTCCACTTGGATTCAGAAGGTAATTGAGTTTCCTCACAATCTAGACCCTTCCCCTTTCAAACAACCTAGAGCTCATGACGTCATGGGCATTGCAATGTCCCTGATGTTCAAAAAGAACTACTCCGTGGCGCAGGTACTGGGAGAGGGAGTGTTGGAAATGTCAAACAATGTTCACCGCCCCCTACCTGCATGACATAACCCACAGGAACCTAGACACGTTCTCCATAGGTCCTGTGGTGGTTGCACAGTAAGTTGTCTAAAACACCTCAAACTTTCTGATGGACAAGTACCAGAGGGTTGAGGACTTAGGTTACCCGGGTTAGTCTCGGGTAAATGAGTAGAATGACTGGCTCTTTTTTCCTTTCACCTTCTACCCCTTTGAGGAAAATAGCACCATGGTCCCTCAGCACTAGCTTACCACACCTTGTGTATCCTAAGTATAGAAATAATACTTTGTTGTATCCCAATACCTCTTTGAGGGAGGGTATTGGATAAGGTCTGAGGAATCTCAGATTTGTATTTGAGTTCCTACGTTATAGACCAGCCACGTTGCTAATTTCACGAACACACAAACTTCTGCAGGCCGATGATAGCGCTTGTCCCTAATAGGACATAGCACAAGAATTTTGTGAGGGTAGGATTTCTACTACTTCGGGCTTACCGAAGTAGAGAGAACCACAGGTCAAATTACCAAAGCCAGATGGTAAAGGACTTCCTCCCTCCTAAGAGTGAGTCTACATACATATACCAAGGCACTTCCCCTAATTTTGGGGGGTAGCCGACATCAAACAAATGAAACAGAAAAGGGGACCTCTCCTTGAGTCTACACAATAGAAATAGTGAAAGGCTTGTATTTGCACTGGAACAAATGACAACTTTGTAATAATTTGTATTTTTCCTAGCATACAAACATTCCACTATTTATACACAATAGCCTGCCACCCTGTCCCCCAGGAAGTCCTGCCAGTAAGCAAAGTGGTTACTCAACGAGGTGTGTGAGTGAACGGGCTAGCCGGCTACCCACACCTCCACTCGCGACCTAGTGGGTGTGGTAGTTATCACTCACTAGAAATTATCATGTCAAGTTCTGCTGTGCTGAAAACAATATGTCCAATAGAGATAGTGGAAAGTTTGTATGCTAGGAAAAATACAAATTTTCAATATTAAACTTACCCGATAATCATGTAGCTGTCAACTCCGTTGCCCGACAGAATTCTATGGAGGGATACGCCAGCTATCACAATACTAGAAGGGGGTGTACTTACCAGCGCCACCTGTGGCCAGGTACTATAGTACTTCTTGTTGACACCTCCTCAATTTTTCCTCTGTCGTGCTTCCGGCAAGACGTTCTGGGATACGCTTATGATCTTGGAGTATTTTCACGGCTATTTGGTGAAGTATTTCTCTCAGATTTCGGCTGTCGCTTTACTGGAAAACTTCTATATTAGCTTTGATAGCTATTATTTAGTCCTGATTAACGGTTAACGATCTTTTGCTTGATTTTGAAACCCCACTTGGCTAACTCTTTTGATTCAAGATGTCTGACATGTCACAAGCCCCCACCCATAGACGATGTAGGTCTTGTAATAGGCGTATTCCGAAGGCCTCGGTAGATCCTCACACCGCTTGTTCTGACTGTAGGGAAAGGCCCTGTCAGTTAGAAGATCGATGTGAGGAATGCGCCGGACTTTCGGAACTTGATTTTGTCCGTCTTCTTAAGTATTCAACCAAGTTAGAGAGAGAGAGAGTTAGGAGGAGTTCTTCTCACTCTTCACTTTTTTCCTCACCTCATGATCCCCTACCTTTTCCTACCCCTGTAGTGGCTACCCCCGAACCTACTATTTGCCCTCAGCCTGATATGTCTGTTGTTTTGCGTGCCATTCAGGCCTTAGGTGACAAAGTAGAGTCAGTGGTTAGTGATCATAAGTCTCTTATGGCCGAAGTCAAGGAACTTAAGGTCAAGAGTGCAGTGGGTGGTATTAGTGCCAGTGCTGTGACGAGTGCTAGTGTCAGTGCAGTGCCAAGTGCTAGTGTCAGTGTCAGTGTGGTGCGTGAGGATACTTCTGTGCGTGCCAGTCGTCCTCCCAGTCCGGGACCTCTTGCAAGCTCCCAAGCCCAGGGGAGAAGCAATGTCGAAGGGCAAAAGGGTTCGGCAGGCCTTGATCGGCGCACAGAAGTATCCTCGGTGGTTGCGGGCGTGTCTTCCAGAGACCGTCACTCCCACCTGCAGACGATTGAGCCCGTCTTTTACTCGTCTGCTGATCAATTGTCAGGGAAGAAACGCTGGACTCAGGTCTCAAGACCACTCAAACGCAGAGTCCAGACCTCAAGAACTCAACCGGGCTGCAGTCATTGGATCAGCTCTGACTCGCCGCAGTCATCAGTTGAATGCACTCCGCCTAAGAGGAGTAAGGTTCTGCCGCAACAGATCTCTGCTGTTAAGGCTTTACCTCAGCAGACCTTAGTGTCTGCCGACCCCAAGTTGACTCTACTGCAGTCCATGCAGTCACAACTTGCGGTCTTGATGCGTGAGTGTCAGGCTGAGAAGGTTACACCTCCTCCTGCGATCGCTCCGCCTGACCGCAGTACTGCCTGCCAGGCGTACGATGTTGAGGCTCCTCAGGATACCTTACCACGTTCTGAGTTTACTGTTTCCAGTGGTGTGCAGCTCCCTCTGCCTTCCTTAAGGCAACCTCAGCAATGGGAACAGGAAGCTTATACCTTACTTCCTCCGCTTCCACTTGCAGTTCCACCAGTGAGGCAACACTCTCTTGAGGTACAACAACCTCTCCCATCCATGAGTCAGTCTCCTCAGCTCTCGCTGCAGCGAGCTCAACCCTCCTCAAGGCAAGCACCTCAACACCTTAGCCTTGCGCCTCAGGAACCTCAACTCGCGAGACAATTACTGCGTTCTGCGCAGCCACTACCTCATCGCTCACAGCTCACACCTCAGGAACCTCAACTCGTTCCTCAGGAACTTGCTACTGCGCATCCGCCAACCACTCAGCTAGCGCAACCCTTGAGTTCAGACACTCATGCCAGGAGTCAGCCTCCTCCACCCATGCGCCTACCTTCTGCTACTTCTTTTGATCAGCCTTTGCAGACTGAGCCTCAGGTGTTCCCTCAACAGAGTCTTGAAGAGGAAACCACAAATATTGTTGTTCCAGCTCGTGCTGACTCTGCTGTTCAGCATACCTTACCGATCTCTTCGCTACACTCTGGTGATGAGGTGTCTGATGATGAGGCTGCACACCTGGATCCCTCATCAGACGTGGATGAATCCAAGTCTTCTCCACCTTCTATTGACTTTCGTAAGGTCTTGGCTCTTTTTAGGGAGGTATACCCAGACCACTTTGTCTCTGCTATCCCCCGCTCTCCGCCATCTGAGTTTTCGCTGGGCATGCAGCCAGCTAAGTCTACTTATACTAAGCTCGTCTTAGCAAGGTCCTCTAAGAGAGCGTTAAGGATTTTAGGGGAGTGGTTGCAGTCTAAGCAACAACTTGGAAAGACTTCGTTCATGTTTCCTCCGACTAAGCTCACTTCTAAAGCGGGCGTTTGGTATGCCACAGGAGAGGAACCAGGCTTGGGAGTACCTGCCTCTGCCCAGGCTGACTTCTCAAGTCTGGTAGACTCTCCTCGTAGAACAGCAATGAGGCGCTCTAAGGTTTGCTGGACCTTCTCAGACCTTGATCACTTCCTGAAGGGTGTTTTTAGAGCATTTGAGATGTTCAACTTCCTAGACTGGTGCCTGGGGGCCCTCAGCAAGAAGACCTCCCCTGCGGACAAGGATTCTGCCTTGCTCTTAATGTCCTGCATGGATAAGGCCATTAGAGATGGATCTGGCGAGCTTGCTTCGATGTTTGTGTCAGGGGTTCTTAAGAAAAGGGAGCAGCTTTGTACCTTCCTTTCCTCCAGCATCACACCTTGTCAAAGGTCTCAACTCCTTTTCGCTCCGCTCTCGAAGTTCCTTTTTCCCGAAGAGCTTGTTAAGGACTTGTCTGCTGCCCTGATTCAAAAGGACACACATGATCTTGTGGCCTCATCGGCTCGTAAGACTAAGGTTGCTACCTCAGTCCCCAGGACTTATCGCACCCCAGTGGCTGATACTCCTGCTACGAGGTTCATACCGCCCTTTCGTGGTAGAGCCCCCAGCCGAGGAAGCTCCCGTCCAGACTCTTCCAGGAGCAAGTCTAGGAAAAGTTCCAAGGCTTCTAAAGGAAAAAACTGACTCTCCGCATCTCCAGACAGCAGTAGGAGCCAGACTCAAGATCTTCTGGCAAGCCTGGGAAAAGAGAGGTGCAGACGCCCAGTCTGTCAGTTGGCTGAGGGAGGGTTACAGGATACCATTCTGCCGCAAACCCCCTCTGACCACATCTCCCATCAACCTCTCTCCCAACTACAAAGAAGAGGACAAGAGGCTAGCGTTGCACCAGGAGGTGTCGCTCCTTGTACAGAAGAAGGCAGTGGTTATAGTCCGGGACCATCAATCCCCGGGCTTCTACAACCGTCTCTTTCTGGTGGCCAAGAAGACAGGAGGTTGGAGACCGGTGCTGGACGTCAGCGCGCTCAATGCGTATGTCACCAAGCAGACGTTCACGATGGAGACGACGAAGTCGGTCCTAGCAGCGGTCAGGCAGGAGGACTGGATGGTCTCGTTGGACCTGAAAGATGCCTACTTTCACGTTCCTATTCATCCAGACTCCCAACCTTTCCTGAGATTCGTTTTTGGAAAGGTTGTCTACCAATTCCAAGCCCTGTGTTTTGGCCTAAGCACAGCTCCTATGGTGTTTACGCATCTGAAGAGGAATATAGCAAAATTCCTCCACTTATCGGACATCAGAGCCTCCCTTTACTTAGACGACTGGCTGTTGAGAGCCTCCACGAGTCGTCGCTGTCTGGAGAGTCTCAACTGGACTTTGGACTTAATCAAAGAACTGGGTCTGTTAGTCAACATAGAAAAGTCTCAGCTCATTCCCTCCCAATCCATTGTGTACCTGGGAATGGAGATTCGGAGTCAGGATTTTCGGGCTTTTCCATCGGCCCCAAGGATAAGCCAAGCCCTAGATTGCATCATGAGCATGCTGAAGAGGAGCAGTTGCTCGGTGAGACAGTGGATAAGTCTCACAGGGACCCTTTCATCGCTGGCCCTGTTCGTCGAGCTAGGGAGACTCCACCTCCGCCCTCTTCAATTCCATCTTGCAGCTCATTGGGACAAGGGTTTGACTCTCGAAGCAGTCTCTATCCCAGTCACCAAAGAGATGAAGACCACTCTCTTGTGGTGGAAGACCAATCTCCTTCTCAGGGAGGGCCTATCGTTGGCTATTCAGACCCCCAATCTTCATCTCTTCTCAGATGCATCGGACTCGGGCTGGGGTGCGACCTTGAACGGACAGGAATGCTCGGGAACGTGGAACGAGGAACAGGGAACGCTCCACATCAACTACAAGGAGCTACTAGCAGTTCATTTAGCCCTGCTGAACTTCAAGTCCCTCCTGCTAGGCAAGGTGGTGGAGGTGAACTCAGACAACACCACAGCCTTGGCTTACATCTCCAAGCAAGGAGGGACCCATTCGAGGAGCCTATACGAGATCGCAAGGGACCTCCTCATTTGGTCAAGAAGTCAAAACCTCACTTTAGTCACGAGGTTCATTCAGGGCAACATGAACGTCTCAGCAGATCGCCTAAGCAGAAGGGATCAGGTCATTCCCACGGAATGGACCCTCCACAAGAGTGTGTGCAACAGACTTTGGACCTTGTGGGGTCAGCCTACCATAGATCTGTTTGCCACCTCCATGACCAAGAGACTTCCGCTGTACTGTTCCCCAGTTCCAGACCCAGCAGCAGTTCATGTGGATGCTTTTCTGCTGAACTGGTCCCATCTCGACCTTTACGCATTTCCACCGTTCAAGATAATAAACAAAGTCCTTCAGAAGTTCATCTCGCACGAAGGGACACGGCTGATGCTGGTTGCTCCCCTTTGGCCTGCAAGAGAATGGTTCACAGAGGTACTTCAATGGCTAGTCGACGTCCCCAGGACTCTCCCTCTAAGAGTGGACCTTCTACGTCAACCTCACGTAGACAGGTTGCACCCAAACCTCCACGCTCTTCGGCTGACTGCCTTCAGACTGTCGAAAGATTCGCTAGAGCTAGAGGCTTTTCGAAGGAGGCAGCCAGCGCGATTGCCAGAGCAAGAAGGGTTTCCACTCGTAGAGTCTACCAATCTAAGTGGGAAGTCTTCCGGAGCTGGTGTAGAGCCAATGCAGTATCCTCTACCAATACCTCTGTGACCCAAATAGCTGACTTCCTATTACATCTTAGGAATGAGAGATCCCTTTCAGCCCCTACGATTAAAGGGTACAGGAGTATGTTGGCTTCAGTTCTCCGCCACAGAGGTTTGGACCTTTCTTCCAACAAGGACCTTCAAGACATCCTTAAGTCTTTTGAGACTTCTAAAGAGCGTCGTCTATCCACTCCAGGCTGGAACCTAGACGTAGTCTTAAGGTTCCTTATGTCACCTAGGTTCGAACCTCTCCAGTCAGCTTCCTTCAAGGACCTTACCCTCAAGACTCTTTTTCTCGTCTGCCTTGCAACAGCTAAGAGAGTCAGTGAGGTTCATGCCTTCAGCAAGAACATTGGTTTCACGACCGAATCTGCAACATGTTCTTTTCAGCTCGGATTCTTAGCTAAGAATGAACTTCCTTCACGTCCTTGGCCTAGATCGTTTGAAATACCTAGCCTCTCCAACATGGTAGGTAACGAGCTAGAGAGAGTTCTTTGCCCTGTCAGAGCTCTCAAGTATTATCTTAATAGGTCTAAACCTATTCGAGGACAGTCAGAAGCCTTATGGTGTGCCATCAAGAAACCTTCGAGGCCCATGTCCAAGAACGGGGTTTCGTATTATATAAGGCTTCTGATTAGAGAAGCCCATTCTCACTTAAAGGAGGAAGACCTTGCGTTGCTGAAGGTAAGGACCCACGAAGTAAGAGCCGTAGCTACTTCGATGGCCTTTAATAAAAACCGTTCTCTGCAGAGCATAATGGATGCAACCTATTGGAGGAGCAAGTCAGTGTTTGCATCATTTTATCTTAAAGATGTCCAGTCTCTTTACGAGAACTGCTACACCCTGGGACCATTCGTAGCAGCGAGTGCAGTAGTAGGTGAGGGCTCAGCCACTACATTCCCTTAATCCCATAACCTTTTTTAACCTTTCTCTTGAATGCTTTTATTGTTGTTTTTATGGTTGTTACGGTAGGCTAAGAAGCCTTCCGCATCCTTTTGATTTTGCGGGTGGTCAATTCATTCTTGAGAAGCGCCTGGGTTAGAGGTTGTGTAGAGGTCCTTTAGTAGGGGTTGCAGCCCTATATACTTTAGCACCTTTGAGTTGATTCAGCCTCCAAGAGGAACGCTGCTCTCAGTAAGGAAGACGAACTTAAAAAAGAGGCAGAGTAACGGTTCAATTCGACTTCCTTACCAGGTACTTATTATTTCATTGTTATTTGAGATAACTGTTATATGAAATATGGGATACTTAGCTATCCTTTAATCTTGTACACTGGTTTTCACCCACCCCCCTGGGTGTGAATCAGCTACATGATTATCGGGTAAGTTTAATATTGAAAAATGTTATTTTTATTAGTAAAATAAATTTTTGAATATACTTACCCGATAATCATGATTTAATTGACCCTCCCTTCCTCCCCATAGAGAACCAGTGGACCGAGGAAAAATTGAGGAGGTGTCAACAAGAAGTACTATAGTACCTGGCCACAGGTGGCGCTGGTAAGTACACCCCCTTCTAGTATTGTGATAGCTGGCGTATCCCTCCATAGAATTCTGTCGGGCAACGGAGTTGACAGCTACATGATTATCGGGTAAGTATATTCAAAAATTTATTTTACTAATAAAAATAACATTTTGTCATCTTGAACCCTAGTTGAAAAAGTAGAATGTTAAAAAAGTCCAAGGACACCAATACAGAAAGCAGCTCAAATGGAAAGTTTAAGAATAATTTATCAAAGAGCAATAATAAAGCTCAAATAGATATAAATTTCAATCATACTGGAATCGAACCCTAGCCCCTTCAAATGAAAGGCCAGGTCGCTACCAACTATGTCACCAGAGGCTCTAAAAAAAGTTGGAACCTAAGTGCAATCTGCATTTTAGGATTTACCTGGTGAGACATCAGTCTCATACCAGTGAGCATTAAATATTTCTTATTTATAGTTCATGTGTTACTTCTCTATTTCCTTTCTTCTTCTCATTTATACAGTAGTTCATTTGTTAGTTCTCTTTTCACTTTCTGCACTGGGCTGCTTTTCTGTTATAGCCCTAGGGGTTGTAGTTTTCTGATATTCCAATTAGGGATGTAGCTCAATTAATAATAATAATAATAATGATAATAATAATAATGATGATGATGATGATGATGATGCATATTTTATTAATTACATTAAATTTTGTTTCACCTTCATAATGTTGAAGTAATATCTTAATGTTGACCATTTTTTCTATCTTACAGGAAGTAATTTCTTAATGTTGGCCATTTTTTTCTTTCTTACAGGAAGTAATTCATTAATGTTGACCATTTTAACCTTTCTTACAGGATGCGTTTACAGATGCAACATTAGCATGTGATGGACATTTTTATCCTGTCCACAAGTTTGTCCTGTCAACATGCAGTGAATATTTCAGTGACATATTTGATTGGACACCTTGCGTTAACCCAGTGATAGTCATAAACAATATTATTAGTGCTGAACTGGAAGTGCTTTTGGATTTTATGTACAATGGTGAAGTAAATATCAAAGAAAATGTCTTAACAAACATAATACATGCTGCCAACTGCCTCAAAGTTCGTGGACTGGCTGTAGTGGATGAAGATGGGCAAAAAGGTCATATAAGTGCAAAACCTGAAACAACGACGACTCTGTCACCCACTGGTCTGTCACCCACTGGTACTTCTACTTTGGTTGCATCAAAAACCTCTTCATCGTCCACTTTGAATGGACCTCCAAGGAAAAGATCTCGTTGTGATGTCAAAAGGAAATCGTCATCATCAACTTCACGATCATCAACTCCTACCTTCCGACCCCCTCCACCTCCACGTTCTGCTGCTCGAATTCATACACCATCTCGTCCTCCAACACCAGCTCGTCCCTCGACTCCAGCTCGTCCCTCGACTCCAGCTCGTCCCTCAACTCCAGCTCGCCCTTGTACTCCGGCTCTTCCTTCTACTGCGGCTCTTCCTTCTACACCTGGACGCCTTACACCTGGTGCTTTAGTTTCAAATATTACCCCAGTTCCTACCTTATCATCAACAGTTTCCTCCCCACCTTCAGTTACAACTCCTCCACCTCCTCTTATATCAAGAATTCCAAGCCATACAACTGCAACTATAGTTGCTACAACATCAACACCCATATATACTGGTGGACAGATTCTTACTCCAGTTTTAAATTCAAGTCTACCTACTACAATTTGCCATCCGGTTCAACCTTTACCTGAATCTCAACTTCATTCAGCGCAGCTTCATACTGTATCCATTGGGTTGCAGAATCAGATTGCATACCCCCAAATTATTGTAAGTCAACCTCAAAGTCAAGTAATTCAACAACAAGGATTTGTTTCGCAGCCAATGAATTCATATATTGTACCTACCCAAGGCCATGCCCATATTGTTCAGTCTCAGACATGTGGAGATGGACAAAATGTAATAATTGACCAGCATTCACCACAACCCACTTCAACACAGTCTCTTCCAGTACACACATCTCATTCACAAGTATCAACCCCTGTCAATTGCACACAGTATGACCTCCATCCTGCTGGAACAAACAATATTCAAGTTGAACGTCATCACCAAGATAAAGAAGTTCTTATTTCAATCCAGCCTCAAGAATCAAAATCTGAGCCCTCACTGCCAAGCCCTCAAGCAGTAGAATCCTACGAGCCTGTAAAAGATGAAAGCGTTAAAATGGAGTTTGATGAGCCTTCAGAGACTCCAGTTGTAGTAAATGTATCAATTCCTGTGCACACTAGCCCACCAGAAATAAGTATTCCTCAGATGAATCCCATTGATACTCTTATTGAAGCTGTGAAAATGGAGGAGCAAGACATTGTTATAAGAACTGACAAAGGCACTGTTGGCATTCCTGAATTTCTTGATAGTCTTGAGATTACAGCAGAAACTTCACAAAATTCTGTAAGTGCAATATAGATTTTATTGTTTTAAAGATTCTTTTCTATCAAAGTTAATAGGTTTCTAAATCTTTAATGTATGCATTTCATCAGAAATTTATTATATGAACTATATTCAATTAAAATATTCTTTAGACCCACAAAATCTCTTTTTTTGTATATTGTTGTGTTTCTAGAGTTTGTGATTACCATAAATGTGAGCTAATGCAAATTATGGTTTTGTATTTAAAAAAAAAAAAGTCTTATAAAAGATTAATTTTTTAGATTTGCATTTTGTATTTTGGTGTAACTTTTATACATTTTCATTCTTTATTGATAAAGATAAAAAAAAGATGGTACTCTTATGTTTAGTAATTGCATTGTCTTGTTTTTTCTACAGGAACCAAATGAAAATCTCTATGAGTTTACTGAAGTTTACCCACAAACATCCACATCTACTTTGCCTAGTGCATCTAAGACTAATTTAGCTAGTCATAGAATGGTAAGTTCATACCTGAGGATTTACATGGGTTATTTGTTCTCTTTCAATTTTAATAATGGTGAGTGAAATACAAAATGAATTACAGTACTATAGAAGTACAAACTTTCTCTTATTCATTAAAGCGAGACAGTACTTTATAAGTAAAAACCCCCTTTTATTTATATAAAGTACCCCCATATACTAATATAGTATAAAGGCATAGAGAAATAGCTATTATGAAAATAGTGTTAGTCAACACTGGAAACCAGCTGCTACTTTAGCTGGAGCATTCACTAGGACACAGAGCTTGGGAGTCAGCAGACGTGCCATGCAGTGTATTTTTCTTATGCTTTTAGCTTCATTTTGATATTCCTGGTTAGAGAGCTCTTTAAGTAATTTCTTCACCCCATATGAAGTAGGCGCTACTTCAACTCCTTCAGCAAGATGCCAGGAAGGATCCAACTCCAGAGCCCCCAACTTTGGAGGTCTGCGAAGACTACCTGTCTCTCTCTCCTGAACTTTTCACATGTGGACGAGGCGATCACTCACGTTTGCCCCTCCAACGGCCTCCTGGTGACGACGGTCCTGATCTCCATCCTGGGACATCGACGTCTCTTAACCCTTAGCCTTATGTTTCTCCCCACAGGAATACTTTGGCTGTCGGAGATGATCTTCACGAGACCGGCGCTCCTTCTACCAGCGCCGCATGAGGGCTAGACTCGCCGTCTCGTCCTTCGGGACTCTCGTCTTCGGATCGTCGTTCGCGACGATCTGAAGATCATCATAGAGATCGTAGGTCATCGTGATCTCAACGCTCTTCTTATAGAAGGCGTTCTTGCTCTAGAGCTTCATGCTCACGAGAGTAACGGTCTCAACGTTCTCCTAGGAGGCGTTCTTCTTCACGAAAAGAAAATCAACTCGGTCTAGATTCAGATCTGGACGCTTGCGTTCTAGATCGCGTCGATCTAGATCACGAGGACACCGCTCACGCACGCAAGGGCAAAGCTCCCGTTCACGAGGGCGACGTTCACGATCATGAGAACAATGCCAATGTTTGCGAGCTAGGTACCTGAGACGTTCACGCTGTTCTGCGCACCAAACGGTTTAAAGGTCTAGCCCCAGTGATAACCATGGGTAGAAAGTACAAAAGACACAGGTTCGTTCCTTAAGCCCCTTGTTCTTCCTCCCCCTATTCTGCTTAAAATGGTCTCAGATAGGACTCTGAGCCGGGATACAAGGACCCCTACTTTGGAAGGACATGGCTCCTAGGATTTCTTGCAGAGGTGAGTTAATTAGACACTAAGATGAGCTTTTTGTGTAGTTTCCTCTATTCTAGTTTTTCCTTGGGGTCATCAAGACCTAGCCTCCTATCTAGGTCTTTGGATATATCTCAGTACGGTCTCAGAAGGTTTAAGGCCACTCCCACCTCCTAACATATACTGTAAGTCTCCTAAGAAAGTAGTTCGAGGTAAGTACTCCGTGTTTGAACAAATCACAAATTTTAAGTAATTTGTATTTTTCCTAACAGTACTTACCTCGAACTACTTTCGGGTAATGGCCCGCCCTTCCTTCCCTGAGTGACTTATGGAATTCTTAGAGATCTAAAACTACCAAGAACTTACTGGAGGTTGAGACCTGAGCAAGCATGCTCTCTGACCCAGGGTTAGCCTCAGGGTGTGTATCACACCGCCTGAGGTAACCCCTCATAGAAAATGGGTATATGGTAAACTACACAAAACTGGTCGGTTGGGAGGAGATCCCAGATACTCCTAAGAAAGTTGTTTGAGGTAAGTACTGTTAGGAAAAATACAAATTACTTAAAATTTGTGATATTTCTTTATCTCATTTTTATTATCAGATGGATTTGCCCGGTTGACTTTCCTGGTAGCCAGGCAAGCTAGAGATGCAAGACCCCATGTAGGGACATGCACGCTTGACATTGGCCAGATATTGGAGGAGCTTGGGTACTTTCCTATATCTTTTCTGGATGGAGTAGTTTTACTCCTTTGTTTTGGATACTTTGGTACCATGAATTGAGAAATAGCACCTCTCCAGGACATTGTTGCCTACAGCCCGTGGCTCTTGACGACACCACCACCCTTTTAGTATAGAGGGACGTCTTCAGGTGGTACCTGGCTCTGTACCACACCCAGGTACCTGTGGCCATCCTATCTTAGATGTATGGCCCCATGATTTTCAATGCACTTTTCTTGATCATGGCCCTGTGGGACTTGGGAATCACAGCCCCTGTGATGAGTCCAGGCCATGTCTCATTGGAAGTTGGAACTGGGGTCATGGCTCATTGGAGGCTGGAACTAGGTCCAAGGCCCCATGCTCCTGTCTCAGTGGCCTGGATGCTCAGTTGACTCTCCCGATAGGCAGGCAAGCGGGGGATGCATGGCCCGATGTGGGGATGTGCATGCTTGACATTAGCCAGATATTGAAGGAGCTTGGACACCTTCCTTCATCTTTTCTCCTGGATGAGGTAGTGTTACTCTTTTCTCTGTTTTGAATACTTTGGCAACATGAATTGAGAAATATCACCTCTTCAGGACATAGTTGCATACAGCCCTTGGACAAGGGTTGTTGGCTGAGGTGGCACAGCTTACTCTCCACCATGATCAACAGAGGGAAGGGTACTTGATAGCTTTTCTGTCTCGAGTTTGATTGTTGTCTGAGGTTTTTCTCAGACCGATGACACCAGCTTGGTCCTTCAGCTTCTGATTACCTTTCTAGATCTGTATGGGGACAGAACACTCATATCCAGGGGTGTGTGTGAGGGGTAGAGTTCTAAGCAAACTGTCAAGCATTATCCCTTGTGAGAGATGAGGATGCTCAGGATTTTTGTGCCCCATAGGTATCAGAAATTTTCCCAGTACAGTACCAACCATAAGCAGATAACCCAGAACGTTCCTCTTTGGAAGCTCTTGCACCCATTGGTTAGTGCAATGTACCAGGTGTGGTGATCATGGCACTGGTTACAGTTAGGTTCTCATAGATAGATCAGTGCTTGGGTGTCCTTCAAGGGTTAAGATCTTCTCTAGAGCTGCTAAGCTGGAGCTTGCTAGTTGGCCATGGATCAAGTGGATGATCAGGTATCTGGATTTGAGAACTGTCACCTCAGCCAGTCAAACAAGATCGTTACCCCCCCCCCCCCCCTAGCACTTCAAGGGAGTAAGATTCTACTGACCAGAATTTTCTGCATCAGCTCCTCTTCTGGTAGATCTCTCGTGTGTGCACATTGATGGGAACTTTCCTTTGAGAGACTGAGATCAGAAGGCACACCCTTCTTGGCTTCAAAGTCAGTGGTTCTTGCCACGGCCACACTCAAAGCAGTCTCTTTGCATGACAAGCGGTCAGGTGCCATAAAGTATTTCCCGAAGACGATGGGGTTATCAACTCCTAACTCTAGTGAGAAGTACAGGAGACTTGTAATTTTTGGTATACAGTGGACCAACTGGGTTTTGAAGGAGAGGGATGCTCTGGTGTCTCATTTCTCAGGACTAGTTGGTCCATAGGTAGCAATGGCGGTTTGTTGCTGGTGTCCACATCACTCTTGCTGAAGAGACATGTGCAGATTGCAGTGGAAATTGGCATTCTACTTTGCAGGATTCCCAAATCCACTGCACAGTCTCCTTCAAGGGCCACGGCTCTTCAAGGGCGTCTGCAGACAAACCTTCGGGTGTGGGAAGAAGATTGCCTCAACCTTCACTCGCCTAAATTAGATCTCTGGAGACAAGTACAGTACTTTAGTGCCATTAGGTATCCAGGAATTTAGACAGATTTGGAATCCATATCCAAGGGTGATGTGAAGGTAGTGGCTTCAAAAAGTAAACTCATTTACAAATTTCCAAGCCTATGCAACTTTAATTTTTATCCTAATGTGTGTATTATGAAACTAGTTTTCCTTATGGTTCTTAAGCTTGATTCTGATAGATCTAAAAGCTTATTTAAGAGGACACTCTATCTTTCCTGGCTGATGAAATAAGATGTAAGGCAATGGTAGAATTATATAAGCAATAGGATTTCAAAGGATATGTGAAAGATGAGTATCTTAAGTAGTTACACTAGTTGAACATGCATTAAACAGTTTCTTAGATAATAAAGAATAAATCTACATAAAGGGTAGTTAACTGGTAATTTTTCATGATAGCTCTCTTATTAATTAAAGAATTTACGTTTTGAAAGATAGTGGTGTTTGAATGAGATTGTACTTGTTAATTATTGTTTTTATTATATTTTTTCCAAATGATAAATTCTAAAAACTGTACAATTATTAGATTTTTTTCGTATTTTTGTCATTTTTGTATTATCTGTATTTTATCATTTATTGATATTCATATGGATTGCAGTTGTTATTTACTGCTTGAAATTGCAGATTGTTGGTCATGCTACAAAAGGTAATTCAGATAAAATCATATACTGAATCTATATGGGTCTCTTCATATTATACACATTAAAACATGATTGTTAACAAAGTTCTGCAGCCATTTTAGAATGTGAATATTGTGTTTGTTTGTTTTTATCTCCCAGGAGCAGTCCCCATCATACTCACAAAGCAGCACCAGTACCAGCAGTGCCAGTACCAAAAAAGAGAAAACTGACTTTGGTTGTACTTTATGTGAAAAGATTTTCAAGTCAAGGGAAGGTCTTAGACGTCACTCCAAAACTCATCAGAAGAACCCATTTTCTTGTCCAAAGTGTAGCTACACTACAATGGTCTTCAGGGATTACACACAACACAAAGAAACACACGCTGAAACTAAATCATGCCAACATTGTGATTATACAACCAAAAGTATGAAGGAATTTACTGTGCATAAGAGAATTCATGTTGAACCAATGTCTTGTCCACTATGCGATTTTTCATCCAAAAATATGAAAGACTGGGTCCAGCACAAGAAAACACATCCAGAACCACATCATTGCCCCTGCTGTGATTACAAGACAGCAAGATTAGATTTAATTAAGAAACATATACAGAGACACAAAGAAGAAGATCAACATAGTTGCCCACATTGTACCTTTAGCTTTTCAAGCAGAGTTCTACTAGGTAAGCATGTTAAATCAGCTCATGGTAAGTCCTTATTGAAAGATGGGTAGGTTGAGAGGGACCTGTCAATGCATTTCAGATGAATTTGAATTCTTATTTAGGTCTCAAAAATGGTAATATTCTAATTTTTAAAAAAAATTGCCATCCACAAAGAAAGAGTATAGAAACCTGCTGTGCATTTAAATGATTTTATATAATTAAGGGTGTCTATTTTTTACCACATTTATACAGTAAACTACTGCTTAACTTGAGAAGTGGTTTGTTTTGTAAGAATTTGTAGTATTTGTTAAACATAACCTTTGGGTAATGTTATGACCATTCTCAGATTTCTCAGCCAGAGCCCACTGAAATTTATTTAGAATAACAGATATGATTTACACTTGTATTTCAATTCAAATTATGTAGATTTCATAAGGTATTCAATTATCTTAACAATTAAACAAATATTTTTTAAAAGATACATAATGATGTTAAGCAGAGTCCCAAGGTCATGTACATGCCCACATGAAAAGCTGTCAAGAAATTAATCTCTTGGATAATTTTATACTTTAAAATCCTGTTTTACCCTTCATACTATTTTGTTTTTATTTCCTGACAACCATACAGAGAATAGTACACACCCTTTTAGAAATCACGATAGGGATGAAATAAGAAAAATACAGATAATTCCTTAAAAATTGAGTTATATTCTGTGTGCCCTTCCACTTTATAAATTTAGCATAAATGGAATTATCCTATTTAGCTTACCTTCGCACCTTCAGTACATTGCCTATTGAAATAAGTGCATATTTGGATGAGGTTAACTTTACATTAGATTTTATTACACTTATGATAAGGAAGTTCTTGGAATAGAATATTCTTATTTTTTATTCAATTTAAGTACTGTATTCACAAATTTTACACTCTCACTTGAATGTGCCAGGTACAGTTTGATATATTCCCAATATCTAGAAGCACAGTTATTTGGATGGGTTGTAATTCAAATTGAGTGTAAGTATACATGTATTTGATTTTTAAGACCTTCCGAAAGCTCTTATTGGCAACAGATTGATCTCATTGAACCCAACTTGTAAATGCTAGCATGGAACTTATTTTTTATCTACATTTAAGAACACTTCAGATGATTGATGACACAGAATCATGTTTTTTTATGTTAAATAAGTTGGTAAATATTGCCTATTTATTTCATGTGAAGTGGTTTTTCTTTTACATTCAACCTTAGACTTATGGATGAATTTACCTTTTTTTTTTTTTTTTTTTTTTTTTTTGCAATGAGACTTATGGTCCTAGTGAATAATGTATATACATACAGTATATGGAAAATAAAAATGAAAGAAAAGAAGTGTGTAAAGGTTGACACATTGCTGATAAATTTACTTTGAAAACAGTGAATTTTTACCACCAAATAAAATTAGTTCAAGGGGTTATTGGTGACTCATTTTTATAATTGCTATAATGTTATTACTAAGAGGATAATGAGTGTAGGGTAGAGACCTTTTGTGGCATCCATTCACTTCACTGAAAGTACATTAGAGCATATAAATGTGAGTCCAGTACCAGTGATTATATTTGTGAATTGACAGTGGCCAATCTGTTCATTGTGGTTAAAAATAGCAGTCATTTCAGATTTTGCTATTACAGTACAGAATATACAATTTACATAATAATCTGGAAAATGACAAATTACATTTGATGATGTTCAACGTAACTTTGCTGAACATACAGCTCAATACCATGTTTTTTGTAAATGGTTTAGTAAATCAGGATTACCAATTCCTATCTCCTATGCCAGTTTATTGTAGAGCCTGTATTTTTTCTTTTCAACATACACATACTCTGCCATTTCTTGACAATCTTTTTTATGCTAAGGTAAGCAATGTTATCATGATTTGTAGATAATGTATAAAGATTATTAATTTTTACACTTACTATATATCTATCAAGTTTTCTTATGTTTTGAAATAATTTTCTTGCATACATACAGTAACCCCCCAAGTTATACGAGATGCTAGCCTGTATGGCCTGGCCTTCTACTAAATGGCAAAATCTGATTTTTAACAAAAACCCTAAAGCAAAGCCCACTCTTGAGTATTTAAGATATAGAGCCAACAGTAATTTTAAATATATATATATATATATATATATATACAGTATATATATCACAGAATGTATCACGGTTTTGGGGAACAAACATTTATTTATCTCTAAAAAATTCAGTGATATTGGCTTCAACTGGTGCTCAAAGACAGTACCTCCATAAAATTTGAACTGGAAATTGTTGGCAATTGGCTGCGTTGGGCAGGGGGGCCGCTTACTCAGGGCAGTTTGTATTATGAAGTGATCAGGACTTAGAAAAAAGTGGATCACCATGGCAGGTGGATTGCTAGTAGAGGTGGATCATTCCAGGTTTGTCTGTATTTTCAAAATGTATCATTAAAAAGTTGCCTCGGTAAAATTCAATCATTATAGTTTAAGAGTTAAGAACAAAGTCTGACGAGTTGAGTTATGACACGCAAAGGTAATTATAAATATTAAGCCATCAATAAAAGATATTAGCAAAGTATACAGTACTTTACTGTTAATTTTTCTGTATAACTAAGAAAATAAGTGATTATATCTCTCTCTCTCTCTCTCTCTCTCTCTCTCTCTCTCTCTCTCTCTCTCTCTCTCTCTCTCTCTCTCTCTCTCTCCAATTACCATTTATTGGTGTGTTTCATTTGTGTGATAAAGATTAATAACATTTAAGAGGGCAAAGTTATAATGCCTACGTAATGAGATTAAGTGAATGAAGGAGGTATTGTACTGTAACATGTTGAACTATAATTTGCTAAGAGGGCAAAGTTATAATGCCTACGTAATGAGATTAAGTGAATGAAGGAGGTATTGTACTGTAACATGTTGAACTATAATTTGCTAAGAGGGCAAAGTTATAATGAGATTAAGTGATTGAAGGAGGTATTGTACTGCAACATAATAGACTATGATTTTCTACGCTATGTCAGAACATTAATCTGCCTTTGGTGAGCGTGGAACATCCAACAATGATGGATTTTGATAAGAGAATGTGGAATTTTAAGTGATTGTAAGAATTTTCTTGTCAAAGCCAGTCATATTTTATATGGTTTGTTTCATTTTAATTTTTAATTCCATAAAAATGGAGTAGGCTTTCTATGCCGTAGGAAACATACTTGATTGCCAAAGACCTTCATTCAGGAGTTCTGTTTTGAAAGCAGCATGTTCAAGACTTATACCTCTTCCATAGACAGTCAATTTTCAGTTCATGACAAGCTGCAAAGGTGTGTGTGCTTCTGACTGTACCAATGATTGTTACTATTCTTGTAATGGTGCTATACCTAATAATCATATATCTTATGGTTGCCCAGTTTTCAACTCAAATACATATCAAGTATTGGAAACAAATCCCTAAAAAGAATTTGTCAGAGCCTGAAATATTTTTTTTTTATCCAATTATTAAATTTTCGACCATTGGTAATATGTTGAAATAGAGGTAAAATACATTGCATGCATTGATTAGAAAACAAACCCCTATGAGATTTAAGAATGTTAACTACAGTAGTTGGTCTGGCTTAACAATTTTTTGTATAATGATGATAGTATAAAGCTATTGCAGGCTACTTTCCACATTGAGTTAAGGAGCCCCAATATCACACTGCCATGCACATGAAGTTTTCCATTCACTTTCCTTTAAACTTTGAAAAGGTCTTAATGGCAATGCTGCTGATAGCAATATTTATTAATTTCATTACCATTTTACTGTACTGTTGCCTCAGTTTGATTTTTTTGTTTTATTGTTGTTTGTAGATGGTAATGGTTATATGTTTATTGTTTTATGCTTAGTTATTTGTAAATTTTGTATCTCTTAGCTTATTTATTGAGTATTTGAAAATTCCGAATGATTATGGTGATGTCCTCAAATTGGCTGGAAACAATATAACCATCAAATTATGCCCGAATTTATAGTGCTATTACAATGTTACAAAACCATACAGTTATGAAATGTTTGTATTCATGGGTTGCAAGCCATTTCAGTGTTGTCAATTAAACAACAGAAATCCATAGTTAAATTTTTCCAAGGCCTGATTTAACTATAACATTAGCAGAAACATGATAATTGTTTTAACTTATCTAAGCCCATCATATTAAATAAATATAAAGCTGTAGGTAATGGTAAATCTAATGATAGAAAATTTTAACAAGTCAAACGCATCACTGGTTTGTGGCATCTTTCATACGAAAAAAAAAAAATCCCAATGAAAAGGTGTAACCATGCCCCAAATTGTTAATTGGTTGCAAGCGACTTTTCGCAAGTCAATTTTTGTCGCAGGTTGGATTTTCACCCTATAGATTGACAAATGCATTCCCTATTCACTTACTTAACACAAAAGTACTTATAACTGGCTACCATTTCTTAAAAACCAGATATTTACAGTAATAAGCTTCCATGTGAAGTCCAATGCTGTACAGTATAGTACTTAACTGTTATTTTATGACTTGGAGACCAATGTTGGGTGGGATGAACCATGTAACTTGGATTTAATTTTGTATTTAATAGTTGAGGAGAGCGATATGAAATTTAAACCGACGTATTTTGAATCTACATAGGGATTTTACTGTAATTATATTATCTTGAATTGTTCAATCTTGTTTGATTCGTGAATATTATTGATAAATCACATGTTTGCAAAATATGTTTCATTAGACAATCCAAAGTCTAATCAGCAGTAAATGTAACATTTTTAGAACAAATCAAGAAAATTTTTATCCAAATGAAATTTTAGAAGATTTGCAATATATCAAATAGAATTAAAATCTTTTAACTCCAAAATAATCTTTCATGCCAGCCCAAGTTAAGAATTGTAATTGTTCTGTTAAGGCTACCTAACATTAGATACTGATCATTGTGGCTTTAAGGATCTTAGGAGTAAATTTTCTTACAACTGGAAGCAGATACTGTGGTTTTAGAGTCAGTTCTGCTTCTTGTAACAGGATTTATAGATAATTTGTCATCTTTATCAGCAAGCATTGAATATTGAGAAAATCTGTGCTTCATGTATAGTACAAAACCTTACAAAGATATTAGATACTGTAACAGCCAGCCTTACCAAACCATTTTTCTTCCACCTTAGTAGCTTTCAGATATGCGATACCACTGCGGTTTTTTAGCACTTGATTGTCAGACATTGCAGCAACTCAAAATATTTTGTGTAAAAATATCCTTTAATGTATCATATTATTTACCGAAGAGGACTGTGTGTGTAATGAGATGCTATTTCTGTGGTAAGCATACAAAATTTCACAGCTTTGGTCAAATGATTTGTTTTTGGTAAATGTTATGGCCATTAATTTGCTTAATGTACATTCGGCAATTCAAGTCGACTTTGTCATTCATACCCGAACAAATTGTGCACTCACTCTTTTTAACTGTTCAAAAAGTCTGCAAATAATAGTGTGCTTTTTAAATGTAACATTTATGGGTACAATTTTCGAAACTGAAAATTGTTTGGAAGATGAATACAAGTGCTAAGAGTTTGTACTTGATATACTGTAATGACTTAAATTATTATTATTATTAATTGCTAAGTTACAACCCTAGTTGGAAAAGCAGGATGTTATAAGCCCTTTACTGAATTCTTCCAGTGGAAAATGAAGCAATTGTTAAACATTTATTGGAGTTTAGTTAGCATTTTTGAAGTACTGTGTATGGATGTGCTTTACAGTATAATATAGAGACTGACAAAGGAAATCTAGCATTTGGTTGATGCAGGTTGAAGCACAGTTATCTGTGACATGCCATAACTATTGCTATGATCATACACATTGGTCACTTATCTTGAGATGGCTGTACTGAATTGGTATAGCTAAATTGATATTTTATTAATTTTCTTTGTATTGTATAGCTGGAAAGCAGTTGTCGAACCTACAGATTCTCAACTTTGTTATGAATTTTATTAACTACAGTCCATTTCTTTTAGCGAGGCAGATTTGCACCGACTCGTAGCGGTGCCTTTTTAGCTTGGAAATGTTTCCTTATTGCTGATGGTTAGAATTATCTTGTCCAACCAATCAGCGATCAGGAAACTTTTCCGAGCTAAAAGGGCACCCCTGCGAGTCGGTGCAAATCTGCCTCGCTAAAAATTTTTTACTATAGTTTTATTGAACTCCTTGTCCTGATTCACTATACAGCCTCCTTTTTTTCATTCTAAGTTAACCCATACCAAATTGTTAACATCCACAGATTTAACTGCATTTGGGATGATTAGCTGAGCTGCAAGCCCCTGACTAGCCACAGTCCCCTTGCCAATCACTGACTTCCAACCTGACCTTGTTAACTATTAAAAATACCTGTTTAGTTAAAAAACCCACCATTACTTCATTGGCTCTGTCAAGGGACTATTTTTTTTAATCCATGGCTCTTCTTTTTTCTCATTTCACCCTGGCAACTTTCTTTTCTAAATGCATCTGGAAATATGACTGAGAGGAACCTGTATTTCTTGGGACTGGAAAACCTATGTCCTGTTTCAGTACCCAGCTCTCCTATATCTTTAATTTCATGTCCTAGGTAGTTGAGAACTTTTTCAGAGAAGGCACTTAGTGCACATGTTTATAGTAGAGAATAGAAACTTGTAGAGATAGGCTTTAAAGTGTATATTTCTATGGCAGACAAATTTAAGTACAGTAATTTATGTTTTATTCAGATTTTTTAAAAATGAAATTCCTTTCCTCAGTGTCTGTTCTTTTTAGAACTGTATGCAAGTGGAAAAATTTAGGTCAGTAAGCTACTTAGGTGCTGCTAAACCATAAATCTTTTGATATTATGGAACATTGGACTGGCATAATCCACCATAACATAAGTGAGCATTTGTAAATCAATCTATATCTTTCTGACGAATAATCCCCCCCCCTTTTTTTTTTCCTGTATCATCTTTACAGCACAAATGTATTTACATGTCTATGAACTGTTTTCACTGATTCACACGTGTTTATGAAACTGCTCAATCTCTGGGGCTAAGTTTAGAAAATAAATGCCATTTTACCAATTTTAAAAACTTCTATAATTTGAGGTGTGTACTTATAGTTACTTGGAACCTTATTTATTTGATGTATGCAGTTTTTTTTTTTTTTTTTTTTTTTTTGAGAGGGGGAATATCATGCCCTTGTTTAGGTGATGGATACCTTTAAAATTAAACTATTTGAAGGAGACAGAAACCTCCTAATGTCATGTCCCAGAGGCTCAAAACTTCTTTTCCGAGAATATGATTGTCTTGACATCAAGATTAAATAGAGTTTAATGAATTATTTTTAAACTAGCATAAATGCTGTGTTTTTATCTAAAGTTTTATTATGTATGTTGGTTACAGTAGCAGGTGCGGTAATGACATTAAGTCTAGGTTATTTTTACTTTACTACTTTCCCTCATGCTACGTCAATGTGCAAGTCAAACATGAATTCCAGTTACTGTATTATTATTAAAATAGAAGAAATTATCTAAACTAAAATTAATGACTTCAATATTTTCTTGGAATTCATTTAAGTTCCCATCTGTTCACCCCCTCACAATGTCAATCATTTTTTCGTACAGTCACTTATTGTTAAGGAGAATGTGAACTCAAAATTGCCACTGTTTGGAGAGGACATAGTTCACTCGCTAATTTGTTTCACCACTGCCTCTTTCCAGCACAAAGAAGCGTACATTATTGATTGTTTATTCATAGGATCGAAATATTAGAAAAATATTTTTCACCATTTGATAGCTTTCCAGTATGTTTTTGTATTCATGTTTTGTGTGTCCATATTTACAGAAATGCCTGTTCATAATTATTTAAGTTTCTAAAATTTGTACAGAAAAAGTGAAACCATAAAGTAGCTTTCCCCCATACAGTAGTTCTCGTGAAAAGAAATAAACAATTTTTTCCCCCAGTGTAATTGCTCTACAATTTACCATGTTTGGGTTACAGTTCAGTATTTTGTTCTGAAGGTTAATGCTGTTTTTACCTACTATTTTTGTTGCTTGTCATTTTTATGATACTATTTTTATTAAATTTTAAAATTATAATACCTTAACTACATATACACAAGGTATATTTTATAAAATGGCAGTACAGTATATTATTCTTTTAGGAGTTATAGTTTTTTTATATATAGTACAGTATGATGTTAGGCCTGAACTGGAAGATTAACCAGCCATTTTTTACATAAAACCTATAGGTATGCTCAAAGAAAAATAATTTGTTACTAATGATTATCTAGTTTACTTGCCCTGATATAATTTTGTCATTTGTATTTAAAATAATACTGTACATCATTTGCAGGTGTAAATTTGTGTACAATATTACACAGAAGACTGATTCAAGGCCCTTAGTATCTTATGATACACTTGGTAGGCTGAATTAACTCTCTCTCTCTCTCTCTCTCTCTCTCTCTCTCTCTCTCTCTCTCTCTCTCTCTCTCTCTCTCTCTCTCTCTCAAATAAGTAATATGGATGGCATGGATTAGTCACTATAAAATATGTTGAGATTAGGGAAAAGTTCTTGAAGGGGCTTAATGTGCATTACTGACATCACTTGGTGATGTGCATTCATGTAAATAAATCTTAATGCAGGAATAGTACTTTAGAAATCTGTATGTTATAATCTTAAGAGTACCAATATGAATTGGTAATTCAATTATGATTCTCTCATGTTTCAATGAAAAACACATGCCAGTTTATATTATCATCACGGATACATATTTTAAATGCGTTTACAAGATCTCCTATTCATATAGTGAGCTAACTTTGAATTGCTTTCGTTGTAGTTTGCCAATTGCTTTTTGGGTGACCTTCAAACAACTAACTTCTGGAACCAAAGAACACATTACATGTTGGAATGTAAGATTATTAAATATAAATAATTTGTCGCTTTGTATTTTGCTTTTATAAGTAATTTGTATCAAATTCAAGCAGTTTCTGCATTAACACTGAATGTTGTTATTATTTGTTCACTTATGTTTAGCAGAAAAAATTATGTTAAAGTATCTTGGCATTGGTCACTTTGATGGCAAAATAAGGTGGTTAAAACATATACGTTAGTATCTTGAAGGATCACCAAAAATGTGTTAAGCAATCAGTAAGTTGAGATGTGGGTACAAAAAGACTAAGGTAACACCCCCTCAACTTTAAAGAATTAAAGTACAAATCTTCATCTTATAATCAGTTATGATGTGAGTTGGTGGGTATTAAGGATTTGAAAATTGAACTGGTTTCCCAAAAAGGCTTCCTGGGTTGCAGAACTTTAACGGTTAGAGTCAAGTATTTTACAGCGTAGCACTTCTTTGGTAGGGCGTTTCTTTAATGAAATTGTACATCTAAGTACTGTATTAACTTTAGACAAACTACCATTTTTTTTTGTCATTTCATTGTAAGACCATGTGCATATTAGGTAAAGTTTTAGACTTGACCAAAGGGATAGACTAGTTAAGCACAAATGCAGTACAAAAGGCATTCACATGGAATTTGAGGAAATTTATGCAGTAGCCGATGCCCAAGAAACTTGACGTTTAAGAATTAAAAGTTTTAATTGCTATGCCTTCAGAAACTTATGGTATGAGCAGTAGGAACTGTAGTCAAATTTTTCTAAACATGTGATGTCTGATGTTAGTTGTGAAAGAAATTCTTGAGTATCGAATACTGCCAAGTAAACTGTACAATAGGAAAATAAAGACTTATACTTCTCTGATAAGTGTACATAAGATATATTGAATTACTGTACAGTATAGGGAAATAATGATCAAAGTTTACTGTGCAAGAAAAGTTATTTTTGCATAATGTGTACTCGGAAAAATATTTGATATTGCCAAGTAGATTTTTAAGACTAAATGTTCAGATTAAGTGCATGCTTCTGTGCATACAGTGTTCAAGATATGTAAAGGACTATGATGCTCCTTCTCAAGCTCCAAGTACAGTACTGATTTTCATAAATAGTAGCATAGAGTACTTATAGTTGTGATCAGAAGCCTGAAGGCTCTAGAAAAAAATGTCAGTTTAGCTTGTTGCAATAGATGATATTAGGCATTCTGTTTCTTCATTGGAGAATGGCATATTTTATCTTCTTATATCTAGTTGAAGAAAGCCGTGTACTTTATAGTATTTTTTAATCTCTTTGTTGCCAAAGCTTTTGTGTTGAGTATTATTAGTTTATTTAAATACCTTAGGAATTATACATTGTTTAAATCCTATACAATAATGTATTATAATAAATAAGTTGTAATATTGAAAAGCTTTTGTTTTAGATATAATGGCTGCTAAATTGTTTCTTTTGTTAGATGGCAGCCAATATTTGTTTGCTTTTTGTATCGTAAAATATCGTGCAATGAAAGTCATGTGTTCAGTTGGAAAATATATTGTGATAAACATTATCTCAGAAAGAAAGGGTATCTTTGCTAGTGGTACAGAATGGCCATAAAGGTCTTGGTTCCAGGTTATTGGCTAAGATTCCCTGTTGATTCATTTACTTTTATTGAAGCAAATATCTTTCTGGATTATAATTGATTTTCATTTAATATATCTTGTTTGAAAGTGATCGGTAAAGGAGATGAGCAAGGTTCTGAATACATGTTGTTCATGGGAATTGTCTTGATTGGGGTGTTCTGAATAAGTACACAATGCATTTCTTCTAATAAGGCTTTTCAGGGTCATTGTTGATTTACATAGAGTCCAATTTGGACACTGAAATTTTGCCATAAAATGTAATTTGTTTTTTTTAGTCAAGTTAAAACATTGTCTAATATTTATCACAGTTGCTAATATATGATTAATTTCCCAAAATGATATTAAAATTATAAGGACTCGAGAATACTGTAAAAGAAATGAGGAAGATTGTATTTAGATTGACTAAACTCTTTTGTAAAGTTTGTAAATAAGAAGTAATTGCAATCGCTGTTTACGTATGTTTGTGGCAGATTGGAATGCAGATAGCTGTTCAGAGGTAGAGATGCGTACACTTAGGTGGATAGTAGCATTCATAGTTTTACTGGTGTAAGGAAAGACTTACCATGTGAAGGAAGGTATGGGTGATTTGTGGAATATTAGGTTACAGTCAAGAGCTGTACTGTCGGTGGAGAATTGGATAACGAGCATGGTAAGTGTTATGCTATTGTTATGAATTGAGAAAAGTTCTGTTAAGCGACTGATTTGAGCAGACTATATCAAAGATATATTCATCTTTTTTTATCTATTTTGAGTTTATTAAGGCTTTTTTGTGTTCACTACCTTGTATATTATTTTGATAGGATAGATTAATACAGTATTTTAGAATGAGTTGTAATAAAGCACAAGATTATGATATAGATTTATAAAACAATATATGTGTACTTGATACAAGTAATCTAGCCAGCCAGTATTAGGATATGATAACTGGTCTTCATTATATTGGAAGAAATGAATTTATCTAATTTTTGCTTCTTTCTGTATGTCATTGATAATAAAAGCTTGTTCTCTTTGTAACTATCGTTTGGTTTCATTTCCATGTTATGATCGTCCACAAATACCAATGGCAGTAATTCATTAGTGCTTTTATACTTTGAAAAATGGCGAAAATAGACTTTCCAAAATTATAGTAGGTGACTGGTGATATACTCACTGACTATGTGAAGTCTTGATGGTACAAGGGCTAATTTTAGTATCGCTTCACGGTCGGTCTTTTAAATTATTCCCAAAGAATTGTTCCATTTGCCAGATACCAAATATATTTAACGTCTACATCAAAGGACAATCCTTTCTTAGGAAATGATTGTTTAGAGATATAGAAAGCGGGGTAATAGGGAACTACATACACTGCGTGCACATTATTTTATAAGAACAGAGAAGGGAGTTTATGTGAAAAAAATAAGATAAATACTGTACATATATTGCATCCATAAGTATACTGTATATCTTTAGTCACAAATGAGATGAGCAAATATAGATGTATGCAGACTTGGTGACAACCTTTTAACATAGTTGAAGACCATAAATCATAGTTGGGGATTATATGTTGTACCCTCCTTATCTCATGGTTTGGCAACTAAGGATTCACTTATACTTAGTTAACCATTTACCAATTTGAAAATGGTGCAGAAATTCACTTATATGTGGCCCTAAAAAAGATCTGAATTCCAGAGGCAGGGATTACTAGCTATAAACCCAGAGCCAGAGCCAAAATAAAGTCATCTCTGCCACCATGGGACTTCTGGTTGTACTGTTAAGGTGAAGAAAATTATCTACTACATTTCTTCAGCAAAAGAAGTCAAATGTTTAGTAGAGTTGAATGTACCTCCTTTTATCCTTTTCTGATATATTTGAAGACCTTCCTTATTGAAGAGTACGTAATTTGTGGGAAAAAAAAAAGATCAGATAAAAAGATACTTTGCAAAATTCCCATGTCATGCTTTTAATGATAAAATCACATTTTTTTTTTTTAAATAAAGTCAAATCAATCTTGGGACAATGTATTAATATGTCTAGCTCAAGTTCTACTTGTGTAGGTTTAGAATTTATCCAGGTTTTAGTCTGTAATTTTGACCAATAGCCAAGCTCCAGAATGGAAATTTTGGTTTAAAAAACATGGAGAAATTTGGTTCAATTTCCATCTCAAATATAAAGAAAATGTTGAGGAAATATAACATAGCTAATGTTATCATGCTTTGATAACTTTAATGTTTTTATTTCTTTCATTGATATATAAGAGAGTTATCAGATTATCAAAAATTTTATACGAATTTAACTATTTTTAAATCTAAATTAACATACTTTATCTACATTGGATCCCTCTCTGGTTACAGACAATGTTTTCGTTACCTACTTATACACCAAATAGTCTGCCCTATTCTTTAGTCTCCTCCTCCTTCATAAACCTGCCAACACGAATAAGATAACAGAAAATTCTTCTTTACTCAAGGATTTAACTACTACTGCACTGTAATTGTTCAGTGGTTACTTTCCACTTGGTAAGTGTGGGAGACTGGCTATGGCAAGTAAATGTATGAGAAAAGCAATCCAAATTCATACTATTGTTCTCTAGTCTTGGGTAGTGCCATAGCCTCTATACTGTGGTCTTCAACTCTTTGTTTAGAGTTCTCTTGCTTGAGGGTACATTCTGCATTCAGGCATACTATTCTATCAGGTTCCTTTCCTCACTGGGTTATTTTCTTTGTTGGAGCCCTTGGGCTTTAACATCCTGCTTTTCCAACTATAGTCAATTTCCTTTAGCGATGCAGATTTGCACCGACTCGCAGCGGTGCCCTTTTAGCTCGGAAAAGTTTCCTGATCGCTGATTGGTTGGACGAAATAATTCTAACCAATCAGCGATCAGGAAATTTTTCCGAGCTAAAAGGGCACCGCTGCGAGTCGGTGCAAATCTGCCTCGATAAAAGAAATGGACTATAGGGTTAAGCTTAGTTAATAATAATATATTCTCATTGAGCCAGTTAGAGCATATGCACAGATTTTGACCATTTAGCCTGGCTAAGCAGATGCATTTTTGCTCCCTTCGAGTCTAATCGTTGATCTTCATTGTGTCCACTAATTGCACTTTAACCACTCATTGTAGTCAAGGTCGCACTCTAATTCGTACTCAAAAGTGTTGTAATGATCGAGTGCAAATGTGTGTTTGGGTAGTTCTTATGTAGTTTATATTAAGAGCAGCAAGGTAGAAATAGCCTACCCAACGCCGAACCCCGACCAAACCTTATTTAAAAGGCAGTTCGAGAACTGTAAGTACAGTTTACGATCCCGTGAAACTTAGTATTGATTTCAGGTTAAAGATCATCTGGGAACAATGTCTGACTTTTTCCAGTGATTTTACGAATATTTTGATATCACACCTTTTGTTAAATCTATTGACAAGTACTGCATATATTTTGTCTTAGTTGCTAAATGTACATATTTAGTCAATATTGTAACGTCGGGAATCCTATTTTTGTATGTGCATTTTAGTTGTCGTTTGAACAGTAATAGATATGGCATTTAGTTAGGTTAGACCGTTAGAGCATTATGTATTGGTATATTGTACTGTATCAGAATGAATTGAATATATTTGTAGAGTAGGTTAGCTATGTCGATACTTTAGATTTTCAGACACTTTGACCATGAATTTGGTCATACAAATATTTAATGTAATTCATAGTTTTACTGATAAGATGCTTATGATTGTTTAATTTTATAATTTTGTATTCATATGTTTCTAAAGTCCGCTCATGAATGGCACAGGCAAGGGACAGTGCCATTGTCTTAGCAAGCAGGACAATGCTATAGAGATTGACCAATTATACATAAGATCAGCGCCCAAGCTCCCTCTCCACCCAAGCTAGGACCAGGGAGGGCCAGGCAATGGCTGCTGATGACTAAGGAGGTAGACTTATAGGCTCCTCAAACCCCCCCCCCTCCCTATCCTTAGCTCACAGTGGTGTTGAGGTTGCAGCCACTGAAGAAACTAACGAGTTTGAGATGGTCTAGAACCCCAGTTTGGCGATCACCAGTCAGGGACGTTACCAAATACCAGTATTGTTTATTCATGTTGTTTATCATTATTTCTTAAACATATCTAAACACATTTCCTGTAAGAATTAATTAACATTAATTTACCTATCATTGTAGTATCATAATTTGCTTTTACCACAATTTTCTCTATTATTACTTTAAACATAAATTAATGTTAGCCTACAACAAGTTTTAAATTACAGTGTGTGGATAAGCCCATAAAATTGTTGCCAGTCTTTTCTAACCGTTATTCAATTAATAATAGATGGTTGGAGGTACCATATATGATATGAAAAAGGCATACTTTGCATGAATAATGGGAAACACCTAGATGGGTGGAATTTGACAATGCACAACGAGATGATTTTCCAATTCAGCGATTCTCCCTTTCATAATTATCTACAGCATATGTTGTGGTGGCCTTGCAGTAGCGTCCTTGCCTGGTGAGTGCCAGACTGGGATTCGAGGCCCGCTAAAACTCGTTAGTTTCTTTGGTCACTGTAACCTTACCATCCTTGTGAGCTAAGGATGGAGGGTTTGGGGGAGCCTATAGGTCTATCTGCTGAGTCATCAGTAGCCATAGCTTGACCCTCCTTAGTCCTAGCTTGGGCGCTGATCATATGTAATATGGTTTGTCTCTAGGGCATTGTCCTGCTTGATAGGGCAATGTCACTGTCTTTGCCATTGCCATTCATAACCTTCTTAGTGAAGTCTCTTCATTAGTTCTTCCTCCGTTTTCGACATATTCATCATGGCTATTTTGGCTTCATCTACACTCTCAGGACAAAGGCATTTCATTTCCTTTAAATTGACATCGCTGGTGTTAGTGTCTGTAGATACAATTGTTGCGGTAGAAATTTTCACGAAATTCGCATCAACTCTGCCCTTAGTTTGCAGATCCACACAAAGGGCAATTTTCGGTTATGTCGTAATCTTATTTTCACTTATGTTCCTCTATAAGAACAACTGGCCTATATACTATTTCAAAGTTTACCTACGAAATTAAACAAAATAACTCAGAGAGAGAGAGAGAGAGAGAGAGAGAGAGAGAGAGAGAGAGAGAGAGAGAGAGAGAGAGAGAGAGAGAGAGAGAGAGAGAGAGAGAGAGACCCTGATACGTCTACCCTTTAGTACAGTGCAAAGTTGCAAACCACTGATGGTTATTCTATTTCGGAAAAAAGGGCCTTCTTGTATTTTTTTTATTTACAAAATCTCCCTGCGACCGAAAAGATGGCTTGTCCTGCTTACACCATTCAGGCAGTAAAGCAATGAAATCACTTTTTATCGTTACTTCAACATAATTATGCTCATTATTCCAGGTGATCAAGTCCTATGAACGAAATATTTGGATATTTGAAAATTTCATTGACCATCGGTATTCAAATGCCCTACATAGTGAAAGCCAATAGGACTTAAAGTATGTAGATTATGTAATAGATATTCATCATTTGATAAATTACACGTCCTCGCATCCTACACAAATCGTACTTCCATATCCTGTCACACATGGAAACCCTGTGCCATAGAGACCATGTTGTGGAATGATCTTCCTAATCGGGTAGTTGAATCAGTAGAACTTCAAAAGTTCAAACTTGCAACAATGTTTTTATGTTGAACAGGCTGACATAAGTCTTTTCATAGTTTATATATGAAATACCTGTTTTAATGTTGTCAATGTTTTTTATATACTTTATTTCAATTGTTCATTACTTCTTATATCGTTTATTTATTTCCATATTTCCTTTCCTCGTTGGGCTATTTTCCCTGTTGGAGCCCTTGGGCTTATAGCATCTTGCTTTACCAACTAGGGTTGTAGCCTAGCTAATAATAATAATAATAATAATAATAATAGAGGGCCTACATGATCATTTTGTTGTCTTCATTCCCGGGTATTTAGAGTATCTATCACACAGCCTATTCTGCGTTATTTGTCAAATCCACATTATCGTAGCACTTCGAAAACAAGAGTCTTCAGGTTCTTCTTGAAAGACTTAATATCCTTAGTCTTTCGGGTGTCTAGTGGGAGCTTGTTATTTAGTCTTAGAACCGCATATTATTTGAAAGCTCTAAAACCTACAATAGAAGTAAACTGAATACTTTCTTCTTTCCTATGTGCTTTGATAATGTGGATTTGACAGTAAACACCCAATATCCTGTGTGAAATGCTTTTTACCTAAGAATATATACGATAAAATAAACGTGTAGGCCCTAGTAGGGTTCCCCAGCAGTATAGGACAAGGAAAGTATGACTTGAAACCATCTGTAACTATTATAGTGAAAACATGATTCGTTGGTTGCACGATGTGTAGGCCTAACAATGCCTTGTAGATAGGCTATTTTAAATAAACTATATTCGGTCTTTAATAGGCAAGCAGTATATTTCAACCAGTTTAAGTATAATCCTTTCTTGGGTGTGACACCGTTGGTCAATCTTGCTCCACTCTTTATTATGTTTTGTTATGTCTTAGGACGCACTTTGGGTACATTGTTATAGATAGTTATAAAAGCCAATCTTGGTAATAGCACTGTTTCTTAACAAAATGTTCAAACAGATAATTCTTTACAAATCAATGTTTTTAGGTGATGTCCAGCGATTCTTATTATATTATTCATTACAGTGAAGTAAATACACCTAGGTCACGAACTCTACTAAATATCAGGTCTAGGTTGTTATTATCTATTTTGATGTTACCTAAGTTTCTTGAGCTGTTTTTCTTTACTACAACCAAAAACTCGACTTTATTTTAATTTGGTTTTAGTTGCCATCCATTAACCTAACTTTAGCAAGAACAGGGTTTAAAGTTTCAGCGGTATCACCAATATTGTTTATGAAGTAAGATTGCGTATCATCCGCAAATATTTTAACTTCACTTCATGTTTCTGAAGTACTTTAGATAGATCTATAATATAGATTCAAAATAAGATTTGGCTAAGAACACTTCCCTGGGGTATCCCTCTGCTTAATGGTTTATATTATGAATGAAAGTTTCAAATTCGTAAACATTAATTTCTGCCAACCGAGTAATCTTTTAGATATTCAAAAGCTTGGTTTTCAGTAGCGATGGCCGTAAATCCAAAACAACACTAAATCGAGTAATAAAAAGATACCATATTTGTTCTCAGCTATCATTCCCAGCAGGTCATGAAAGTAGTCTTTTTCAAAATCTCCTTACATTTGACAGTGGAAGCGGGTGATCTCATGGTCCTTATCACGTATGCAAAATAACTTTGTCACAACTATTATGAATAGCCTTTCGAATTTTAGGATCACATTTCAGGATGAAGTGGTAAATAGCCCATTCCACAGGTTTTTTTTTTTCTTTTTAATAGCTGACTTATGTTCTCCTCTACATTCTATATCGGATCCAAGCAACAATTCTTGTGAGTCAAAGTATTACTTAATTTACATCGTCTTCATTACTGAATACATTGAATATCATTAGTTTTGGTTTTAGTTTTCCAATTTTTTTGCATTTCGGTATCAGCAACTGTTTTGAATCTTATTTAGAATAGGCCTACTCTTCTTACATCGTTATCCCTACATTAAGGGGTCGGGTGCCTGATGTGGCCTCTCCAATGCCTTCTATCTAAAGTAACTTCTTCCACCACACCTCTTCTTGCCATATCATCCTTTACATTATCTCACCATCTAATCTCTCTTGACCTTCCTCCACTAACTGGTTCCTCCCAAGCACTCACCACTATCCATTTTCAATTATGTGCCCACACTATCTCAGTCATGACGCTCTTCACCTCTGCAAGCTCTATTATGCCTGCCATTATTTCTATTTCATCGTTTTCAAATCTTTCAATCAGTGATATTCCCATAATCCACCTCAGTATTTTCATCTCTGTTCTCTCAAGCTTCCTCTTTTAGTCTTGGAGCCAACATTTACAATCTATACGTTAACACTGGTCTTATCACTGTGCTATAGATCCTGAATTTTAGCTTGATTGGCTACCTCCCTCCACTTTCTGCAAGCTACTTTTATCCTATTCTTAACTTCAACCTCACGTCCTCCATCCTGACTACTGGTAGATCCTAAGTATCTAAATTGTTCCACCTGTTTTGTTACCGAGCCTCTACTTTCATGCCTGGTTATCCTTTCCCTACCTTCCATACTGTTCCCCCATAGATTCAGTCTTATCCACATTTAACCTCAAGAGACCCCTCTCCAAAGTCTCTTAATTTCCACTCCACAACACTTCTCTGTAAGTCTTCCTCATTTTCAGCAGTAATCGCTAAAACATCTTCATATAGTAACTCTCACAACTCTTAATTTCTGATCTTTTCCCTTAACACATCCATGACCACCACAAATAGAAATTAATTTGATTCTTACTTCTGATGTAATCCAATACTAACCTCAAAGATCTCCGTTTCTCCAACAGCTGTTATTCGTTTTGTCCTTGTTCTTTTGTATATTAGCTCCACTATTCTAGCCAACTTCTCTGGTATTCTATCATAAGCCTTCCTAGATCTACAAAAGCACAGAAGAGCTTCTGTTTTCCCCCGGTTCTCTTTTCCTGTAGCTGCTTTATTATAAAATTGCCATCCACAGTTCCCCTCCCACTCATGAATGCATATTGCCGGCGGATACGCTAATCTTTACTAATTAATCTAATTTACGTGGAACATCATATATATATATATATATATATATATATATATATATATATATATATATATATATATATATATATATATATATATGTGTGTGTGTGTGTGTGTGTGTGTGTGTGTGTGATAGAAAATACTACAGAATTTTTATTTTACAATTCAGTTGATTTTTTCATTTATATTTGATTTATTTTAATAATTTACTAATTTGTCTTTGATATTATTTGGATTACTCAATTAAAAGTAAAACTCAGCTTCATCTATTTTGATTTTATACTACTCATTAGTTACTTAGTTTAATCAGGTGATTAATTCATTTTTGTTACTGTATCTTGATCATAGTATCATAGTAATACAAACTTTAACTACAATCTATAAACTATTTGTCTAATAGGATATAAACTGTATAATAGATGAATTTAATTATTTAAATAGAAGTAGTTTTATTTAAGTACTTGCGGTAACACATCCCCATCTGTCTCTCTCTTCAAAGTTTTGTCTTTACTAGAAACTGAAAAGTTCCATAACAAATAAATCAAGAAAAAGCAAAATTAAATTATTACTAAAGCAAGATGATTGGATGATTACACAGAACACTTGGCTTTAAATGGAAAAGGACGCAAAATTTTATTTGCGACAATATAATTGCGCCAACGTCATTACTATGCTTTTTTTTTTTTTTTTTAATTTTAGCGTCATTGTGTTAAGTGTCGATGAAATTATCGTTCCGTCGTCGACGCAATGGCACAATTGGTGACGTAAGTGCCCAGCACTGTATATATATATATATATATATATATATATATATATATATATATATATATATATATATATATATATATATATATATATACATATATGTATGTATATATATATATATATATATATATATATATATATATATATATATATATATATATATATATATATATATGAGGCATTAAACTCTCATTCCAGTCTTTAGGCATTATTTTCTCTTCCCATATTGCTCTTAATAAATCCAGTATCAAATCTTCCCCCTCTTTAGCTAATATCTTGGCCATTTCAATTTGAAATCCTGATGGATGTGGTGTTTTCTCATTTTTATTTTACTCAGTGCCCGCTTCACTTCTATATTCCGTATATCCATCGCTACCCCCCACCCTCTCTCTCTCTCTCTCTCTCTCTCTCTCTCTCTCTCTCTCTCTCTCTCTCTCTCTCTCTCTCTCTCTCTCTCTCTCTCTCTCTCTCTCTCTCTCTCTCTCTCTCTCTTATTCAATTCAATAGTTGTTCAAAATATTCTCTCCATTTCTTCCTAATGTCCCCATCCCTATATAATATATTTCCATCTCTATCCTTGATAATTCCCAGTTGCTAAAAATCCTCTCTGCATTTTCTTTAAGTTTGAAATTTTATAGATATCTTTTCTTATTACCTATTTCTAGTCTTTCATCCAATTGCTCTACCACTCTTCCAATAGCTATACTTACTCTCCTCCTAGAATCTTTTTCATCTTCTCTGTAGGCTACAGTTCCTCTACTCCCTGTACATGGACCATGCCCTACTTCCCAGTTTCCAGTCTTTAATTGCCTTGATTTTTTTTAAGCGATTCTTGCTCCTGTCTGTCCCACTACCACTTATCTCTTTTAGACCCACCATATCGGCTAGTTTTCCCACCAATTCCTCTGTTTTCCCTACACACATTTCTTTCATACCAACCCATATATTTCCACTCTGTTATCTAGTTTTAATCTCCAAGTTCGACCTTTCCAAGCGTCTCGCTATCACAATCCTCCTAAATTTCTCACTTTTCTCCGTTTAAGGTCCAAGACCGAATGATGGCTCGTGAATAGGCACTGGGGAACTGCAGTCACAACTTGTTTTCATTTGATATCTATAACATGCCATATAATGATTTTCCTTTAATCATTTCTTTATAAAATATATATTCCTTAAGCTTAATGTCAGTAGTCAGTCTTGTTTATATATATATATATATATATATATATATATATATATATATATATATATATATATATATATATATATATACATATATATATATATATATATATATATATATATATATATATATATATATATATATATATAAAGAAAAAATCTTCTTATGGAACTGTACACTTCACAGTTCCAGCTGCATGGTGTAGGAAGCTGCACGCGAGTCTGAAAGGGAGAGCTCTGTCGCTTTCGCTGTGCCGACATGGTCATGGTGTGGTAATGGTGGAAGGTAGTTAACCTTTTTTTTTTTTACTCTAATGCGTTGTGCCAGAAAATCGTGTACTATATTTTTGAATGTGATAAAATGTAGAATTAGACTCTCATTCCAGTCTTTTGGGCATTATTTCCTCTTCCCATATTGCTCTTAATAAATCCAGTATCAAATCTTCCCTCTCTTTAGCTGATATCTTGTCCATTTCAATTTGAAATTCTGATCGTACTGGTGTTTTCCCACTTTTATTCTACTCAGTGGCCGCTTCCAGCTGTTCTATTGTATTAAGCTTTATGTTCTTTTACATTTTTTTTTATCTCTTGACAATTCCCATGACTACATCAGAGACAGAACGCTACTTGTCAACACCAAAAACAATAATTTTTTTTTTTCATGAAAACTATATGGATTTGGAAAGATTAAATGCACCTGCAGTGCTTTCAATGCAGACAAATTTCCTCAGTTGTCATCCAAAGACCAAGGAGAAAATTACTGATCTTTTCCTGCAAATCAAAACAAGAAGAATGGATTTGATTTTTAGATGAATAGACCTACAGTAGTTTGAACAGTAGAAACTTAGGTTATGGTAAGTAAAAAATAATTTTGTACTTTTAGGTTTCGATAAAGTTTCTGAATAAATGTTCTCACACCTATTTATTTCTTTTACACAACATTAAAACAAAGGATACACATTTTCTGGAGCAGTGTTGGTATGCATATACCATATACATTGTAGCTTTCCAGAGTCCTTGGAAAATACTCCATGTGCTCTACAGTTTACTTTGTTTCTCGTGTAATCTTAAGCTGTACACTCAAGTTACACATTCTTGTTAGTATTCTTTACATTTGTGACTTATTACAATAACGAGCTGTAACTGTTTAAACCTTAATTATAGGTCTCTTTATCTTCTTGGGTATTCTAGCCTACTTATATTAAAATGTACCACTACCAGTCTTCGTTCCTAATCTTGTCATCAGTGAAATTTTCATTTCCATTTTAAATTTATCTGTTATCAAGAATTGATATGGCTTCGAGTGATTTTTCAACTTCATTTTTTATATCGGTAATTATAGTTTATTTGATTTCTAAGATTTTCCCCTTAACATTTTCAGCAAATTACTTTAAATCTTTTTTTTTTTGGCTCTTGTTTTAAATGATTCAATAGTCTTTGCTTGATATTATCTTTCTCGGTAAGGTTATGTGTTTGTTTCAGTAGACTCGGTAGCCTGGGTTGAACCGCAGAGTCGATAGCATATTCCCATGTTAATCTCCAACTCGGCAATTCTTGCTTCATGTTTTCTATTGTCTTGTTTCTCTTCTATATCTCCCCTCCTTTTTTTTTTAGATTATCCTTCCCCTGTCTTCCTGTTTTTGTTTTTTCATTTAAATTTGCATTTCATTTACGCAGTCAGGACTGATATTAGTATCTATATAGTCACAGTTCTTGTGTTAATAAATAGTGCAAAAATCACATCCTATCCACTCTTTGCCCTTTCCTTTTATAGAACCACACGAGGAGCTCTCATCCGTTCACCTATCTTTCCCGTCGGCCAAGAAAAGAGAGAGAGAGAGAGAGAGAGAGAGAGAGAGAGAGAGAGAGAGAGAGAGAGAGAGAGAGAGAGAGAGAGAGAGAGAGAGAGAGAGCCGTCGATACGTCTAGCACGTCATTTTAGTTGCAGATTATTTTTTTTCGGTAGATAATGACACTCATTAGGCATATATGTTGTAGATATATACAATTGCAACAAACTACTAATCGTTATTATTTTAGAAATAAAATAAAAATGTACGCCGTGAGTTACATTTGGTCTTGTACTAGAATAATAAGTTTTTTTTTTTCTCAAATTGTTTGAATTATGAGGTCGCTATATTCATTATCAATGAAACTACTCGCATCAAATATTTGTTTCATGCAGTTACATACGTACTATATATATGATAAAGAATATATCTCAAAATTTATGACAGGTGCAGACAACAGAAGGAAGAAGAAGAAGAAGTTGTAATGTTGTTGTTGTCATAAGCGATCGCAGGGACGCTACTGACAAATATAAGATCAATCAATGATGGCGAACCCTTATGGGTTATTTCCAAGTGTGCCTGCAAACACTGGCGCCACACTGTTGTGTACGCAATGCAAGAAATTTTTCACGTATATGGACAGTGTTGTGTTATGTGAGGGTTCATGCAAGCGTTGGTATCATGCAAAATGCGCAAAGATTCCCGATGCCAAGTATAGGGTCATGCAGGATAAGGAGGTGGGTGGCATTTTCCCAGTAGCCCCAGCCTAACTACAGAGTTTTATTTCCCTTGATAAACTATTGTTTCTCAATGTTTAAGTCAACACATTAAAGGTAATGAATAACAAATTGTCTTTGTCCCTACCATAAGCTAATAATAGGGCCTAACGTAGTATAGCAGCTCAGGCTAAACATAATTTTTAGGGATGATCATGAATTGTTATACTGATTACCAAATATTTTTCTGTGGAAAAGTCAGGCCCTTAGTCCTTTCCGCGATAAATCTTTACAGAACCTATGGTCTGCCACCAGTAAATGTTGAAACCTCATATGCTTCCATAACTATACTTGAAGCCATCTAACCTTTTGCTGTAGGTGTTTTAAGGGGTCACTATAAAATTGGTAACATTATAGTTACCGACGGAACAACATTTTGAACCAGAATAATAGATTTTCCTGTAGATAATGTGGTTTTACTGATATTGACCTTCATTTCAACAGCAAATAAACCGAAAACCGGTTATACTGTCTGAGAACGGGGATATTTTTATAAATCTAATGGTCTATGCTACGGCGTGCGCTCGTGGAAAAAGAAAAACTTAAAGCTCCAATGTACTAGCAAGCTGTACATGCTGAGCTGCGCACGCTAACCCCATTGATTATTATTTCTTAGATAACTAAGTTTTTACTTGCAATGAAAATAGGTAATTTTTTAAGAAAACACATTTTTCTATAGAAAACACCCGTTTTTTAGTAGAAAAGCTTTTTTTGTCTGTAACTATAACAAAACCAAAAATGTAACGCCTTGGGAAACTAAAAGCGCCTTGGAGAAAAAGAGAGCACCCGAGAGTTAAAATTGTGGATAAATCAATGGCAATTGTAAAAGGAATAAGGTTTTTAGGTTCAAATGATTAAATTCATATACAGTACATCATGATAATACTCAAATAACAAAGAAACACATTTAAATATAACGGCATCATTTATATCCATGATATTCGTCTCTATTAAGGGCGTTTCTTTAACACGGTGTAGGCTCGTTTCAAGACTAAAACATTTGCTGGATTGGATTGTGGATTCAGAGGGACTCTTGTATTTTGAGTTTTAAGAAACCTTTCCCCACACTCCACCAATATTGATATATTGTCTGTTTTTCCCTTTATCTTCTCTCTTTTCATTGCTAGTATTGTCGCTAATATATCTGACGTTATTTTTAATTCCTCTTTGGAACGTTTGTGAGTAAAGGGACTTAGCCAGCATTTACAAGAGCCTTCAACAGATCATATGTTCCTAAAAATTTGCCAGCATTGTTCCTTCCTTCCTTGTGGTTAAATCTGTGATATAAAAAAATTTAAAATTATGTATACAGTATAAGAACGTGATGGAACATAAGGTCATTTCTTCATCTAGCTTCAAATGAATTAATGGTTTAAATATTAACGTTTCACTTCTGTCTCGGGGGAATTAATGTATGTACAGTACTGTACTATATATATTTAAGACCACATATTTTATATTTAAAACAAGTATTTCAAGTATTTCCTTTCAATCATTATTTATTGATAATTCTAATCTCATATTTCTCTTGGTCACCTTTTATTTCTCCCAGCCGCATTTTATTTCTCCCAGCCGCATTTTATTTCTCCCAGCCGCATTTTATTTCTCCCGGGTGTTATTTTATTTTCTCCAGGCTCTTTTTACATTCCTCGGGCACGTTTTCCATACCCCAGGGGCTTTTTAGTCAGGCTGCTTTAATGTTATCATCACACCTGTGGTGCTCTTTAAGTGCTACACAATGTTCTTACCTGTGTCCCTTCAATCCCAGCTTCACCCAATTTTGTATCCTTCTACTTTACATCAATTTCATCTTCCTTTCTTAAATCTTATGTCTAATCTCCCATATTTTATATCTTGTGGTGTAACTGCTGCAATTTCCTTCACTTGAAGAGTGATGCTGAATAGCTTTTCCATTTACAGATGAAGGGCTAGATTCATAAGTTATAACTTTACCTATGTATTACTCATAGATACTTTGGCATGGAATGAGTAGGAAATGGTGTTCTAGGTATATTTTGGTATGTGGGAGGCCACAGGTGAGTAAATTATCCCAGGGGGAAAATCACAGCTCCCAAGGTTGTTATGTGTTAATGGGAGGGTTTGATGTTTACTACTAATAACATACAGGGAAATATTCTTAATTCATAAATACAATTCTGACTCATCTGGAGGCTTTACGCACTTTATCTAAACTGGTCTATTTGTTCCTGCACTAACAAACCTTCCATTGTTTACGTAGGATATCTCTTTCGGCAAAGCTGGAAGGCAGCCAATAGACTGAAAGAAAATGCTATGTAGCAACCCTACCTTCCCACTGTTGTGGGTTGGTAGGGGGTACCTTGGTGAACCCCCACCACCTATCTCTACTCACAGCTCTCAGAGCTGCCTCACTTTTTTCTTTTGGCTGGTTGAATTCGGACGTGTCCGCTCTTCAGCCGTTTCCAAGGCTCGCCATCAGACATACAACCATTGCTTTACGTGCTTCCTGTCTCTCTTCATATATGAGTGCGCTCCTTCTGTGTCCTCCGTGGACACAGACCCCCATCTGCTGTGTCCTGCCTGGCGGGGGCATTGCTGTGAGCAGGCTTAGCCCTGTGACGATTTTTGGGAGTGGTCTGCCTCCCAGTGGGAGAAGTTCGGGTGGCACAGGAAGAAGAAAGCTAAGAGAGATCTTTCTCCCCCGGAGTCTGGCTCTGCAGGGAAAAGAGCTCGGTTTCTTCTTCCTGTACTCCGGGATCGCTTCCGAAAGCTCCTCCTCGCCCACATTCCTCTGGTAGTCGGCTGAGTAGGAGGACAGACCGACTTACTCCTTGGCAACGTATGGGTAGGTGGGGGGGTTTGATGCTTCCCCTCATGAAGTATCTTCACCTCCAGCTGCTGGGGAGCCATTTTCCATTGCAGATGTACTGTAGGCCTGACCATCCTCGGATGTTTATGCTCCCCTTTCGTAGGAGACTCTTCTGCAACTCCTTCAGCGTGGCGCGAGGAGAGAACCATCCCCTTTTGGTAACAACATTTTCTGCCCTAGACCTGTGTGAAGTCCACCTTTCACCCTCTCCTGGCACTTCCACGCCGCGCATGTGATTGCTCTGTGTCGACCTTTCAACGGCCTCCTGCTGATGATGTCCCCGCTCGCCAACGTAGGGCGATATCACTGCCTAACCTCAACATAAACCTTGTTTCTTCCAACAGAGATGGTTCCAGCTCGCGTGCTCTGCTCCAGCAAGCTGACAAGGTTAGGTAGAACGATCCTAGTTAGCGCAGTGATCCTCCTTCGATGAGCACTCCACCTGCTCACCCTTCACCTGGACGTGTGACGACATCCCGTCCTGTAACAGGATCACCTTTACGAGCTTTACACTCCCCCAAACCCCGTTTACGAGGTTCAAAAGATTGTTCATGATCTAAGCATTCATCCTATGGACGTTCGCATGATAGTGCTACACGCTCACGCCATAAGGACCGTAGGTCATCGCGGTCTAGGCGTAAGTCGTCTAGGAGACACCCTCGATCTATGCCTGTCTAGAGACACACGCTCACGATCACCGGCTTCACGCTCACGATTAAGGTCACGGGCTTCGCGCTCAAAGTCTCAAGACGAACTCGATCGTGAGGCAAGCATTCTAGATCACAAGGCAAGCATTCTAGATTGCGAGCTAGACGCTCACGATCGAAAAAACATCACTCTAGATGATCACAATCTAAGCGTTCTAAATGGTCTAGATCGGGGAGACCCTCTTCTAGAGGTCATCGTAGACGCATCTGCTCTCCATCCGTGCACAGCGCTACATCTCCTGGGGTGTCTTTATGAAGCATTTGCCTACACAACATCCTGTTATCAGCTCTGCTGCACCGGATGCTCATTGCCCCGACGCTCCTCATCCAGATGCCTTATCTAGGAGTTCCTGTAGAAGACGCGTCTTTTTGAAGTCTCACTTTTGAAGCAACTCTTCAACGACCCTTGCTAGATAAACCTCTGTAAACGGTGCCTTGCTAGATGAGTCTTGTCAGGTGTGCTTCCCTTATAGACGCGCATCTCACAAATGTGAGACACAAGCTTCACCAGATTCTCTTCCCCTAAAGGTGTGTCTCTTAGGCACTTTTTCCACAGGCATACAGTATCTGCCAGGTTAGCGTCGGCAGACACAGAAATGCATATAGATCAAGTATGTTTCATTGCATCTGGATTGTTCCCCTCTTTTGTTGAGGGTATACACTGAAGGAGTGTAGAGAGTACGAGAGTTAGATGGTGTTATGGATGTACTTCTATGGGATTCATCCCCTTCCTGAAGCCCTAGATCATATAGAGATCTCCGTGATCTACTACTGTACTGTAATTTAATCTTCAGCAATTTGTGGGCATGCAATAGTAATTTCTTTCAGCACTAGAGATAGGCAGAGATGGTGACTCAACAGAACAGACATGGTGCTTTCAACATGTTGTTAACCTTGCAAAGGAGATACTTGTGGGTTAACGATGCTCTCTGATGCAGACCAGAGAGAGAACCTGTAAATTTAGAAGACATAAATCTTAATCATGAGAGGGCTCAGTTTGACAACACCCAAACACAGCTGTCACATCAATATCAATTAAACCCAACTGTTCCACGTCAACCTCAAGCTCTGACCTGTGTTTCAGACTTCCACAAGAAGTGAGGTCCTACCCTGATGCTTCTCCACTGCAGAGACTTTCCAGATGTCGTCCCGCCTCCTCGAACGTTGTCGCCCTTTCAAACGTTCTCCGTGTCCTTTCATCAGGAAACGCCACTACGACGATCCTAGAGACCGACGATCATCTTGTTTGTCTTGCCCTCGCTCTCGCTCCAGACACTTTCCAGCGCTTGGTCGCCACTCGTCATCTCGTGATCGCCGCACCACTTATATGAGTCTGCTCGCCTGTTCACCATCGTCACCCAGCTCTAGATTGCTGCAGGAACAAGGACCTTCCATCTTCACATGAGAACTCGCCAGTGTGCTACTCGCCATTAGTGTGTGATCATCACCTGCCTGCTCATCCCGAGAAAGTACATTCCTCTGCTCGCGATTACAAGTCTGCGAGTCGTCCACAGCCTGTGTGTCTTTTACTGTCTCTGCGCGACCATCTGCTTATGTGTGATTGCTCTCCGCATTACCTCGGTGAGCCTTTCAGACCTTTGATGAGCAGTCCACTACCTGCGTGTGCGCATTCATGTGAAGGACACTCGCCCAGAGCCAGACCAGCACTCCCGGCTTTCACATGTCACTATGACTCACCAGCCCCTAGTCCAGCACGCCCAGGATCCGCGCACGCCTCTCCTGCGCATGGCCTGCCTCCTGCTCTCGGTGATCGTCATCTTCCCGCAGAGGTTCATCACAATCCTCTTGGGGTTTCAGCAAATATCAGTCGCCCTGTACCCTTCCCAGCCATCCAGATGGAGTCTATGAGGGTGCAGATCTCTTTTGCTGCCTGTTTTCCAGCTCGCTCTTCCAACCCAGGAGAGGCTAGCCAGTGCCTTTCTTGTAAGTAAGCAACCTCATTTTCCTTCCTTTCAGGTGCCAAAGCCACAATCTCCAAGGAGGCAATCTCCATCACACAACCTCCCGTATGAGACCCCATTCCTTCCACCTTTTCGGAAGGAACCTGCGTTGTTTGATGCCTTGGTAAAGGTGGTGAGTTGAGCTGTCTCGGGAGTGGCCCCTCCATTGAGACAGGTAGTTAGCCAGTATGCCCAAGATTCCGTTTGATAAGTTGGTCTCCTCCAGTTCTATCTCTTCTCCGTCTGACCCCAGACAGAGTGTCTCTTTGCCAGCCCCTTCCAAGGCTCCTGCTTCTCAGATGTTCATCTCTCCCATCAAGAAGATGCGAGGAGCTGCAGGAGTGGCGTGTTCTATCCAACAGGACTTCTCACAAGTCCAGATCACTCTGGTACTCACCACCAAGAAGAAGAAGAGACTGAGGAACCCGACTCCTCCTACGGGAGACATGTTCCACCCCTGTACAAGCTGGGGTTCTGGATCTCCACGGGAGATCTCCCTTACTTCCATCCTCCGGTTGTCACTGATCGAAGTAGTCCCTCCAGGGCTACGTCCTATCTCCAAGGAGATGGAACAACCTGTGGCAGTTCCTTGTTTAAGTGAAGGATAAGTCCCTACTAGATGAAGGGAGTCCTCCAGACCATCTCTGTTGGAGAAATTCCTTCCTGCTCGAAGGGAGAGTAAAGACTCCAAGACGGTGCTTAAAAACACCGTGGCCAGAGCTGCATGACAGCTACAAGAGAGATGATGTGGGATCTTCACGGCAGCAGCAGACGTCAGCAAGCGACGTTCCTTTGGCCTCAACTGTTGACGACCTTGATCCACCCTGGACTCTTTAGGGCCACCAGTCCCAAATAAACGGAAGTAGAGCAGGTCTTGGCCTGCATGAGGGCCATCAACGGAATGGCTAACCCTACGGCAATCCCTCAAGAGGGCAAGGATGCTGTTCTTGACCACTTTTATGGTATCCAGTGACCTCCCAAGGCCAGTGTAGCTTTCCCCTGGTCGAGGGGTTGACGGGTGCCAGGAAGAAAGGAGGCGTCTGCTTAGATTGTCGGCTCCTCCATCTCTCTCTGTACAGGCTCGTCCTCAAAACTCCTTCTGTTGCTGTTTTTTCAGCAGAGGCGATATAACGAGGTCTCGGATGAGCCCCTTCCGGCCTTGCCTCTAGATACATCTATAGAGGCACTTTCTAGAGGGGTCTCTTTTGAGAGACTTGCTGGGTTTTCAGTCATTTTCTTTGCGTCTGAAATCTTAAACATGGAAAGGGTCACGAAGTATGCCATGCAGGCTACTTCGTGGCTGGATCTGTGGGTAGGATCCATGGGACACCTCATCAGAACCGAAGACTAGTCTAAGTATTCTATGAGAAATTCGATGGAAACATTAATTTTGTCGGTTACCCACACTATCGAGTTTCCCGCCCACCAGTGGTCAACTAGCGAGCGAATGTCATACCCAAGCGAAGGGTCTCTGTAATCAAGATATTTCATCGGCAAGTTCCCCAGGTAGAAATGACTGGTCTCAGGAAATCTAAACTAGACGGCTCTTTCCTTTTCAGGTTGGAAGAAATCGAGCGGGGTGCAAAGTGCTGGAGGAAGTCCAATCAGGACAACCTCCTCCATTTCAGGTTGGAAGAAATCGAGCGGGCTGCAAAGTGCTGGAGGAAGTCCAATCAGGACAACTTCCTCCATAGGGTCATGACATCTCAGTTCTATGGTTCAGCTCTTCTTCAGAAGAAGCAGACGCAGACCACCAAACTGCCGACGACGAGAAGAATAGGATCCTCAAGAAAGGTGTGAAAGAAGCACTTTCATGCCCGAGATCAGAAGGGCACCAAGTCCATCTTTGGAGGAAGAGGGAGCAAAGGGGGTGACTGAGGTCGCTCCCACTAGGATGGGCAATCCTCCCACTTGGCAACACCGCTGGCAAAGGTGGCTGCAGCCCGTGGCCGAACCATGGACAGTTTCTGTGAATCGCTCTATGTGAAGGGATCCGCAAAGAAGCTGGCCCTTCACACCGAAGTCCAGTCCATGTTGGAGAAGGGCGCTCTCTAAGAAATCCTCGATGGGTCTCCGTGGTTCTTCAGTTGACGCTTTCTTGTGAAAAAGGCGTCTGAAGGCTGGAAACCTGTCATCGACCACTCGGCTCTGAAAAAGTTTGTTCTGCAAACTCCGTTCAGCATGGAGATGGCAGACATGGTTAGACAAGCAGTAAGACCACTGGACTTATGTGCACGCTGGATCTCAAAGATGCATACTTCCATCCGTCTTCAAGGAAGTACTGTATGTAAGGATCATACATGAGAACAAACAATACCAGTTCAAGGTGCTTTACTTCTGTCTTTCCACAACCCCTCAGGTCTTCATGAGAGTGTTTGTCTTAGTGTCATTTTGGGCTCACAGGATCGGCATCCGTCTCCTGAGATACCTCGAGGATTGGATGATCCTAGCAGACTCGTTGGCAACCCATCTTCAACACCGAGACAGACTCATCAATTTTTTCCAAGATCTGTGGATCGTTGATAAATCTCGAGAAGTCATCCCTGCTTCCCTCTCAAAGACTGGTATACCTCAGTTTGATCATCAACACCAACCTCCAGAAAGTCTTCCCATCAGACGACAGTACAGAGGCTGGAGAAGATTGCAAGTCCCTTCCTCAAACGAGAAGAGCTTCCATCACAGCAGTGGTTGTGTCTCATAGGTCACTCATCATCCATGGCCCCTCTGAATGGCGGCTGAAAACCAGGTAGAATCACCACAGCGACTTCCCAAATACGTTGGTCCCCATGGGACCCGAGCAGCAGACGCACCTGATGTGGTGGTTGGCAGACGAGAACCTCCACTGAGTGGTTGACCATCTCAAACCTCCCCTGGAATTGATGTTCTATTTAGATTATTATTATTATTATTATTATTATTATTATTATTACTTGCTAAGCTATAACCCTAGTTGGAAAAGCAGAATGCTATAAGCCCGAGGGCTCCAGCAGGGAAAATAGCCCAGTGAGGAAATGAAATAAGGAAACTACAAGAAAAGTAATTAACTATTAAAATATTTCAAGAAAAAACAGCATTAGAATAAGGTTTCCCCATATAAGCTATAAAAACTACAAAAATAAAAGATTAGGTAAATAAGATAGAATAGTATGCCTGAGTGTACCCTCAAACAAGAGAATTCTACCCCAAAACAGTGAAAGACCATGGTACAGAGGCTATGGTACTGTCCAAGACCAGAGAACAATGGTTTGATTTTGGAGTGTCCTTCTCCTAGTAGGGCTGCTTACCATAACTAAAGTGTCTCTTCCACCATTACCAAGAGGAAGGTAGCCACTGAGCAATTACATTGCAGTAGTTAACCACTTGAGCGAGGAAGAATGTTTTGGTAATCTTAGAGTTATCAGGTGTATGAGAACAGAGTGGAATGTAAAAAATTAGCCAGACTATTCAGTTATGTGTAGGCAAAAGGAAAATGATCTGTAACCAGAGTACTGTCTGGCCAGTCAAAGGACCCAATAACTCTCTAGTGGTAGTATCTCAACGGGTGGTTGGTGCCCTGGCCAGAATACTACCCATAAAAAGAAGGGCGGGGGCTCCACATGCTGCACCGCACGGCCTCCGGATTCTGGTCCGAGTCCGAAAGGTACCAGCACATAAATATCCTAGAGATGAGGGCAGCCTACCCATCCCTCCAACAGTTCCATCAGTTCGTGGCAGGTCACTGTGGTACTGATGAGCAACAACACCATAGTAGTGGCTTACATAAGCAAACAAGGTGGTACCTTTTTGCAGCCCCTATGCCATCTAGCAGTGGAGATGCTAAGATAGACATAAGACAACTCGGTGTCCCTATCAGCCTTCTTCATTCTAGGCAAACGGAATGTGCTCACAGACAATCTGAATAGAACGACTCAGATAGTGGGCTCCGAATAGTCTTTGAATCATCTAGCAACCAACAAAGTCTTGACTTTATGGGGTTCCCTGACTGTGGATCTGTTTGCGATGTCTCTGAACTTCAGGCTCCCGCTTTACTGCTCCCCATTCCTGGATCATCTGGTTCTTTGGCAAGATGCATTCCAACAATGGTGGTAGAACATCGACATTTATGCTCTTCCGCCGTTCTGTCTAATGAGAAGTGTACTCGACAAGCCCAGAGCATCCAAGAACCTCTCGATGACCCTCATAGCTCTGCTGTGTCATCGTGCAGAATGGTTCCCGAACCTTCTGCAACTCCTGCTGAAGATCCCAAGAGAACTCCCTCCACAACATGATCTACTCAAACGGCCACATTTGAAGATCTTTCACAAAGCCGTAGCTTCGCTGCAACTTCACGCCTGGAGACTAAGCAGCACCTCCTCTCTCAGAGAAGCTTTTTGCAACAAGTTGCAAAGAGGATGTCTGAATACCTGCGAAGATCTTCGGCATCAGTCTACCAAGTCGAGTGGTTGGTGTCGTGGAAAGGGTAGCTCTCCCTCCAATGCTACTAATCCAGCAATAGTGAAGTTTCTTTTTTACCTTCAGGAGGAAAAGCTTTTCTCGTTCTAGGCTGTGAAAGGCTACCACTCAGCCTTAAGCCTCACCTTTAGACTGAAAGGAGTTGATATTTCCTCTTCGTTCACGTCCCTCAATCCTTGAAGGGTGCTCCTTACGAACCATTGTGCCAGGCATCAGATCACTACCTCTCTTTGGAGACGGCAAACTTCATGGTCTTTTCTACGACGTAGTCAATATTATGGGAGGAGGTAACACTGAGCTTCATCCCTGAGTTTATTGCCAAGACTCAAAATTCGGGAGTAGCAGATCCTAGATTTGGGCCCTTCCGGATTGGGAGTTTTTGTAATGTAATTGATGATCCAGATCAACTGTTGCTTTGCACGTTGAGGAGATTGAGGTATGATCTCAAAAGACCTGCAGCAGCGCACCCCCGAGTGTCAGCACTCTTCATCAGCATGGGGAAGGTCAAGAGGAGGATCACAAAGAATACCATATCTGCTTGGATTTGCAGTGTCTAGACCTTGCACTGAATCCCAATCCACCTCCATCTAGACGATCCATAGCTCATGACATTAGGGGCAATAGTATGTCCCTAGCATTCAAGAGAAACTACTCTGTGATGCAGGTCATACAAGTTGGCATGTAGAAGTGTCAGATTATCTTTACCTGCAAGAAGTGGCCCACAGGAACATGGAGACATTCTCCATTGGCCTTGTGGTGGCTGCACAACAAATAATTGGAATACCTCAGGCTCCTTGATGGACAAGTAGCAGGTGATTGAGGGCAAAGGTTACCCGGTATTAGCCTGGGGTGAATGTTAAGAATGACTAGCTCTTTTTCTCTTTCATCTTCCCCTCTCTTCTCAAGCCGCTAAGTGCTTTGCACTCAATTTAGGGAGGTGTCACGGTTTCTCCATGTTACGTTTGGAGCTCATACGGGAAAACCACTAGTCAAATACCAGCCAGTGGGTGTGGACTTCCACCCTCCTAATGGGTGTCATTCCTATAAATGGCGAAACAAATGTGTCAGAACAAATGACTAATTTGAAAGTAATTTGTATATTTCCTAACAATACAAACCGGGATCTATTTATACAAATTGGTTTGCCATCACCTGTTCCCCAATAAGTCCTGCCTGCAATCAAAAGTGACGCGACAACACTGGTGTATGTGTGAGCAAAGTAGTTGGTTACCCCATACCCCCCGCTAACTATCGGTAGGGTAGTTACACCTCGTTAAAAGTCTTATGGCTAGTCTTCCAGCTTCGCTGAAAGTATAATCTCCATAAATAGCTCCAAGTTTGTATCGTTAGAAAAAATACAAATTAACTTTCAAATTTATCATATTATTGTTAGTGTAATCTAATATTGGCAAAATAATAGGGTTTATATGGTAAAGCTTTAAGTGAGTATTTTGAAACCGTAATACCAGAATATATAAATATTTTTTCAGATACAGTATGGCTATCCTGATTAATTTGAGTGACATAATTTACATAACCTGAAATATATAAACTGATTCATATACTTTCTGAATTGATTTACTTTTGTTGAAGTTTATCATTTTGATATGTCTTACAGGAGAACAAGTCTTTGGGATTGAAATGTGCGTGGACATGTAAGGAGTGTCGAGATAGACCAGATTCTGCAAGAGAGACTGAATTTGAAACATTTGTGAGAGAGAGGCTAGGGAAATTAGGCCAAGTACTAGAGTATTTAGTGTCAAAATTACAGGATGTTGAAAATCGCCAAAAATCGCAAGAGGCAGAGTATACAAAGGTAAGACATCAAATAATGTTTTGTTCCTACGTAAAATACAAACCTTACGTTCATTACATAAGAAAAAAATCAGCACAAGCTGGCATACGGCTATGAAAACTTTTAATGAGGTCAACAATTGTTCCAGTTGTTATTTGTGGTAGCGGGGTGAAGCAAACCCCCCCGCCCCTCCTCTCACATATTCTTTCTATACTCTGATCTCAGCCATGGTTGAAGACCGACGTTTCCTTCACATTCACTGGCTTTGGCAAAAATTAAAACTTTTCCCTTTTTTTAGGTGTGATTCTGTGTACGTGAACTTGTGATTTTAAAATTAGCACTACTCCTTCAACACTTTTATGTCAAAGGAAGACATGGACCCTCACCAACTTTGCCCTTCATGCAGAGGCCACTCATGGGGAATGGCCATCCTCCCAGTGGGAGTGGTATGGCAGGAGGAAGAAGTAGTCAAAAAGGGATTTGTTCCGTAACCGAAATACAAACCACGCTATTTACACAGGGTTTACCTTTTAGCGCAGCTGAAATGGCGAGCCATTAGAATTTAACGAGGGTGTATTACCCCCGCGCTAGTTAGCAGGGGGGTAGGGGAGTGGTAGCTAGCTACCCCTCCCCTCCCTCACACACAGATGAATGCTCACTTTCACTTTTGGCTCGGACTGTGACAGACGTCTCTGTCTTGGTCCTCTCTTGGCAGCCATTGTTTGTTTTGTCTTTACTTAATCGCTTACTTTTCATTTACTCAATATATATGTAAACATGTTTTCATGTTTGTATACATATTTGAGTATAGAAATCAGTAAGTTTCCTTTTCAGATTTGTGTGTGTAGTGTACTTATCTACGTGGTGTCCTCGGCAGTTTGGCCGCCACGGCGTTATGGGTGGCGATCGAGTTTGACTTATGTCTTTCTCTCTCTCTCTCTCTCTTGAGGTCGTTCACCCTTTTACTACGTGTTACTACGCCCTTGTAGCTTCCTTTCCGTGTGGGGGGGTTGCTACGCCGTACGTTTGTCTCAATTAGTTTATGAATCTAATTGTATTTGTTGATTTTTCAGCTTTGTAGAACGATTCCTTTCGGGGTTTTCGTTCTTTCTTTAGTGTTCATTCATTTTTAAATTACATAATTACATAATTATAATTGTTATAATTCTGTTTTGGTTACAGCTCTCCTTCCGTGAGTGTAAGTGGTTGTGAGGGCACGTGCCTGTTGTGTAATTCTTGTTTCCTTTCCCTCGGGATTCCTCTTCGGAGCCTTCCCGGGGGAATGAATGTGTACTAATGTTTTTTGTTTTATTTTTTACAGTTACCGATCTAGTTCGTTTCTGTAATATGGCAACGGTGTGAGCTGTCTTGTTGAGTCCTGGGGATTCGGCTGTTGCTGCCTCCCCCCTTGTGTTTTCGTCAGGGGCGTGTCTCCTTCTACTGGAAGTACTCCCGTGACGACGGACAGCTCTCCAGTTCATTTTAGAACTCTCAGGAGGCTTGCCTCCTTGGGCAGGTAACTTTCCTTCCGAGGGAAGTTTTTCCTGTCCAGGCTTGAGTTTTTCCCCTTATGGAGGGTTCTCCTCTTGCCTTTTTTTCGTGCGACTATGCTCTTGTTGCTGAGCGGTCACACCTGCAGTTTCGCTCAAGGGGCTGGGCAACTGCAGGAGCTCCTCTTCGGAGGATTGCTCCTTTTAGGTCACTGCTGACCAGTCTCTTCTACGAAGTGTATCTCTTTCGTTCGCGAGAGAGTACACTCATAGAGACCCCTCTTCGGAGGATTCTTCTGTTGCTGTTGCTGTTGGCCTCCCTTGCCGTAAGGCCCACCGTCCGCCTCGTCGTAAGGGCCTCTCTTCTCCCTATAAGGGTGCTAGAGGCGCCTTTTAGAATCTCCGTTTGCAGCCTACTCTCCTTTTCTTGATCTTCCGCCTTGGTGCTGATGGACAGCAGTCTGATCTCGTCTTCCGACGGGCAACGGTCTTCCCGACGGACAACGGTCTTCCCGACGGACAGCGGTCTACCGACGGACATCAGTCTCCCGGCGGACAACGATCCCTTCGGGGCAAAGGGTTGCCTCCCACGGGGGTTCTTCCCTTGCGTGTCAGGGTTTCCTTGCGCGCCCTTCTGCTGTGTTCTCTCCTGCTCCTGCTCAGTGTTAGCGCACAGGCGCTCTTCTGCTCATCAGCGCTCTCCTGTTCGTCAGCGCTTTCATGATGATCATCCCTGCTGTTCCTGTTGGTTCCTGTTACGCGCCCACGTTCGCCCTCGCGATCTAGAACTTCGGTTCAGGTCGGGGTCATGGACTCTTCTTCTATACGCAGGCTTCCACGCGTAGCCTTCTGCTCGTCAGCGATCATCAGCTCGCCAGCGATCACCTGTCTCTCGGCGATCGATCTCCGGATCGCCCGCGTGTGTTACAGCCGGCACACCAACGTTCTCCAACACTTCTGAAGGAACATGGTTCGCCAGCTACTAGCTCACCTGCGCATGCTGATCGCCATCGCGCGACCCTCAACTGCGGATGCTGATCGCCATCGCGCGACCCTCAACTGCGGATGCTGATCGCCATCGCGCGACCCTCAACTGCGGATGCTGATCGCCATCGCGCGACCCTCAACTGCGGATGCTGATCGCCATCGCGCGACCCTCAACTGCGGATGCTGATCGCCATCGCGCGACCCTCAACTGCGGATGCTGATCGCCATCGCGCGACCCTCAACTGCGGATGCTGATCGCCATCGCGCGACCCTCAACTGCGGATGCTGATCGCCATCGCGCGACCCTCAACTGCGGATGCTGATCGCCATCGCGCGACCCTCAACTGCGGATGCTGATCGCCATCGCGCGACCGCACACCTGCGGATGCTGATCACCATCGCGCGACCCTGCGCATGCTGATCACCATCGCGCCATCGTCTACCCTGCGGATGCTGCTCGCCATCGCGCGACCCTCAACTACAGAGGCTGCTCGCCATCGCGCGATCGCCCACCTGCAGAGGCTGCTCGCCATCGCGCGACCGCCCACCTGCGCATGCTGATCGCCATCGCGCGACCCTGGCATGCTGATCACCATCGCGCGACCCTGGCATGCTGATCACCATCACGCGACCCTGCGCATACTGATCACCATCGCGCGACCCTGCGCATGCTGATCACCATCGCGCGATCGCCCTCCTGCACATGCTGCTCGCGATCGCTCACCTTCGCATACTGCTCGCCAACGCACGATCGCTCACCTGCGCATGCTGCTCGACCATCGCGTCGGCATAACACAACGCGCCATCGCCAACCTATGCGTTAGCACTCACCAGCTCACCACCGATCGCTTGTTGATCCATATCGCCAGCGGTCTTCCTCGCCCACGCGGCAGCGCGTTTCCTCGCCATCGCGCTAACGCTTGCGTTCGCCGCCTCGGACTCGCGCTCATCCACCTGCCCACCCTCACGACCGCTCGCCTGCGCGCCCGCGCGACCGCTTGCCTGTGCGCCCGCGCGACCGCTTGCCTGTGCGCCCGCGCGACCGCTTGCCTGTGCGCCCGCGCGATCGCTTGCCTGTGATCAGCCAAGGATATCGCGCCTGCCGTCTCTGTCAGCGAATTCAGTGTCTCTGAACCTCTATGCCATAGCGTCAGCAGAGTTGCCCGGTTGGGCAGAATGATCCATACCTTAGGCGAAGGTCTTCCTTAGGATCATCGACGGCTTCACCCCCGGCCTCCTCAGTCGATCCTTTCTTGTAAGCCCTGATCAAGTTTGTCAAACAAACTTCGGCCAGCGTAGACCAGCAGAATCGATCAGACTGGTAACGAGGCGACAGGACTCCTTAAACCCTGGTTCGGAAGGACGGGTACTTTCAGTTTCCATTCCATCCATCTTCCAGGGTGCTCGTCGAATTCAGCCTAGACTGCAAGTATTCCTGCTTATGATGCAGTGTGGCTATCCCGCCGTGGCATAGCAGGTTTGTTTCCCCAGAGAACTCTCCCTGCCTTCCTCTTGGCCGCTCAGGTGCAGGCTTCCGCCTCCTCTGCTGTTTGGAGGACTGGTCAACTCCGGTAGGCTCGGGTTCGACCTTCTTCAGCGCCGGGACAAGCTTCCGGATGCTTACCACAAGTGTGGGCTCATGGTGTTTTGCTTGGAGCCTTCTCTTCCTCTGCCTCAACATCTGGAGTATCTGGCCATGATATTGAGTCAACGGCCTTACCACGTTGGAAACCCCGCTTCTCGTCCGTCCAGCGAGGTTAAGCAACGTCGGTACTTGGATGGGTGACCACCTGGGGACGCCAGATTCTGTTACCACATCCTCCGAGCCTTCCTTTCGGTTGACTGTGGCAAGACTGAGGAGAGTCGCAGTACCTGTTCTCAGTCAAGCAGAGCTTTCAGCCCTACCTTGGAACGTTTCCTGGTTCTCCTTTCCTTATTGACCCGTCTATAGTCCGAACGGTCGCCTCAGGATAAGTTCCATGTGGGGCGATCCAAGTTCCGGTGGCTTCAGGCAATGTTTAACCGGACTTCCTGGCCCTATGGGACCAGCGGAACTATTAGACCTGCAATGGGTGTTGACCTAGGGAGCCTCTTGATGGTAGTGGATATTCTCGTCCTTTCCCCACATTCTTGATGCTGTTCTCGGACTCGTCAAAGGAAGGGGGGGCCATGTTCCGGTCCAGGCCTATGGTCAAGACCTGAAGGATACCTCTCCATCATTCAGGCAGGCTTAGGGGCCTTAGTCTGGCCCCTCTACAGATCCTACAGCTCCTGCCGAGTTGCCCCGTGCGCGTCGACTTCATGATTCTGGCATATTCTAACCAGCAGGGGACGCATTTTCACACCTTCACGTCTTGCAGTAGAGATACCGGGAGGATTGAGATTCTCTCAATACCACCATCGGCTCTCTCATTCCAGGCAGGGGAATGTTCTCTCAGACTATCCGAGCAGAGCCTCGTAGAGAGAGTGTACCTGGGGGTCTTTGACCTTGGGTAACCAGCAAGTATTGGTCTGGGGGACCTGATCGCGACAGCTTGGAACCTCAAGCTTCCGCTATTCCTCCCCCCAGTCTCAGACCCCGGGACTCTGGCAAGATGCATTCCGGTGATGGTGGGACAACTTCGACGTCTGCGTCTTCCCTCCTTTTTGCCTGTGGACAATGGGTCTCAACAAGACCAGGTTGTCTGTCAACCTTTCAATGGGAGAGCTCCACTGGGACTATGCGCAGAACGGTTTCTGGACCCTCTGCTTCCCCTGACGGACCTCCCGGGAGAGCTTCTCCCACGGCGCAGACTACTCAAGCAACCACACTGCGACATCTCTCCCGAACCGGGGCGTCGCTTCGGCTTCATGCCTGGAGACACTACGCCTCCTCCTCAAGAAGAGACAACCCGCTACAGTCGCGGTACGGAGGTCGCGTCATCTGCGATAGTCATCCACAGGGGTCTCCCAGGCAAAGTGAAGAGTCTAAGGTGGTTGGTGCCGTGGGAGATATACCTCTTCCCTTGAGGCCTCTTCTCCAGCAATAACGGTCTTATTGCCTTTCGGCGGGAGGAAACTCCTTTCCGCTCTCGGCAATGAAGCCTGTCGCTCAGCCTTTCCCTGACCTTCAGGCTTAAAGGAATAACTTTTTCCTGCCCGCTGGATCTATCCTCGCTCATGCGAAGCTACGATCGTCCCTGCCCTAGTCGGAGGAAGACCTCCAACTTGGAGCATGGCTTGGACTTTTAGTCCTTTAAGAGATCTTCTCAAGACCCTTTACGACAGGCCTCGGATTGTATTCCGCCTTGGGTCTCCTGCTCACTCTGGCCACGGCCAGTGTGTAAGCAATCTTCTTGGTCTCTTACGACTCCCCCCTTTCTAAGGAAGAGGGGAAGGCAACATTCAGGCTCGCTCCTGAGTTGTTGGCTAGACTCAGAATCTGGGGGTCCCGGCCCTTCGGTCCGATTCATTCAAGATTTCGAGTCTCCATTCTGTATCTGATGTCCCAAGACCTTCTCTTTCTTGCCAGTAAAGGAATCGAGAGGTTAGCGCTGGGAACAGCTGCAGTTTGTCCTCAGTTGCAGCCGATTTGGGAGCACAAGGAGGACATGGGGGAGAGTCACCAGTATACCTCTTCAGCCCGGACTCAAGGACATTCATCTCGACCTGTCTCCAGACCCTCCCCCGTCACGTCGCCCTACAGCACGGTGTTGGATACATCGCAACGTCCCTCGCCTTCGAGTAATACTACTCTGTGACGCAGGTGCTACAAGCTGGAATCTGGAAGCGTCTGATGACCTTCGCAGCCCGCTTCCTGCAGGGCGTGACCCACAGGAGTCTCGATACGTTTTCTATCGCTCTGTGGTGGCTACACAACAGCTGGTCTAACCTCAGGCTCCTTTTTGGACAGGTAGCAGAAGGTTGAGGGCATTGTTATCAGGTTTTAGTCTGCATGAACGAAAGAAGTATGTCTGGCCCTTACTTCTTTCTTCATCATCCCCTCTACGGGGAAGCAGCATCCTGGTCTCTGCATAGCTGACCTCGAACCTCTGCAGGTAAACCATGCTTCCTTGTGTTCCGAGTATTGAGTCAATACTGTCGCGTCCCCCATACCCTGACAAGGTGGTATTGGGAACGTCCTAACCCAGAGTTCCTTCTGGAACTCCAGGTCTACTGCCTAGGACGGGTCACACTTCTTCCTTCACACACAAGCTTACGTAGGCCACATGGTTCCTTGCGGAGCAAGGAACTTGTGAGGTGCAGGGACTGCTTTTATCGAGTGCTACTCACTCGGATTCTGAGTCCCCGGGTAAAGCCAAAGCCAGTATGGCTGGGGACTTTCCACCCTACCTAAGGGGTAAGTCACCCTGTGTAAATAGCGTGGTTTGTATTTCGGTTACGGAAAAAATGACAAATTCGAAGATAATTTGTAATTTTTCCTAACCATACAAACCTTAGCTATTTACACATATTTGCCCGCCAGCCCTGTCCCCCAAGACAAGTCCGACCTCTAAGTGAAAGTGAGCATTCATCTGTGTATGAGGGAGGGGAGGGGTAGCTAGCTACCACTCCCCTACCCCCCGCTAACTAGCGCGGGGGTAATACACCCTCGTTAAATTCTAATGGCTCGCCATTTCAGCTGCGCTAAAAGGTAAACCCTGTGTAAATAGCTAAGGTTTGTATGGTTAGGAAAAATACAAATTATCTTCGAATTTGTCATTTTTCGCCTTCCAAGGTCTTCCTCATAAGGAGGACCTTACGAGCCGTTACATCTGGCTTTAAACCATGATTCACACACACACACACACACACACACACTCTCTCTCTCTCTCTCTCTCTCTCTCTCTCTCTCTCTCTCTCTCTCTCTCTCTCTCTCTCTCTCTCTCTCTCTCTCTCTCTCTCTCTCTCTCTCTCTCTCTCTCTCATATATCTAAAAGAAAGCAAAATTATAAAAAAGTATAGTATATTCAATAGTAGAAAATAAAGAGAAAAATAATCTTCTGATTGACGGCCAATATGGTTTGACAAGAGATCATGTGTGACAAATCTTTTGGAATTTTTCTACAATGTTTATCATTTATGACAAAAGCAGGGCAATAGACATCATATGCCTAGATTTTCAAAACGCTTTTTACAAAGTTCCTAAAGATATTAAAGGTCAAAATTAGAGCAATAGGCATCATTTACGAGCCAGCTGAATGGATCGAAGATTGGCTAACTAACAGAAAAGAGAGAGTTGTAACCAATGGAGAAGCTTCAGAATGGGCATCTGTTATAAGTGGAGTACCTCTAGGATCCGTCCTTGGCCCATTTCTGTTTTTAATCTACATTAATGACATAGATTTAGGATTAACTAGCAGAATAGCCAAATTTTCCGACAATACTAAACTAGGTATAAATGCTGCGAACTCAGAAGACATAGAAGCCTTAAGAGAAGCTCTAATGAAGCTAGGAGAATGGTCCAGAAAATGGCAAATGCCTGTCAATTGTGGGGAATGTAAAGTTATTCACATAGGTTATAGTGACCTATGTGCATAACTTTACATTTCCCACTATTATAGTAACACACAATCAGATTACTTACTGCTAGGGAATGAACTAGAAAGTTTGGACCAGGAGGAAGATCTCAGTATTATTATCAGCAAAGATTTGAATTTCACCAAATAGAGCATAATAGCTAAAAAGAAAGCACAAAAACTGATAGGTTTCATAAAGAGACAAATCAAATTTATAAATAGACTCTGTTATACAGCTGTACACATCGGTAGTAAGACCCCATCTAGAATACGGAATCCAATTCTGGGCTCCAAGTATTCAGAAGCATACAGTATAGATAGACTGGAAGCAATACAAGCTAGGTTCACCAAACTAGTTCCAACACTTAGGCAATTTGGATATAGATGGAGGATGGAACGTTTGAACTTATTTGATCTACAAACTCGATGACGAAGGGGACAGTTAATAGAGGCATTCAAAATTCTTAAAGGAATAACAAATGTAGATTACAATAATGTATTCATGCTTAGCACAAATCAGTCCAGAGGTGACGTATACAAACTGGAATTGATAAGATACAACACCACTCACTGTGGCAATTTCTTTACAAACGAAATAGCAAATACTTGGAATAGACTTCCAGCGGATGTAGTAAACAGGAACACGGTAAATAAGTTCAAGAATAAGATAGACAAGATCATAAGAAGTCTGAATGTTGAACTAAATTGCTCTACCAAAGTGCAAATGCAGGGGATTCTAGTCAAACTACTAAACAATTAAACTATTCCAAAAAATTTTGTCTATTGTTGCCATTAGTATTATTACTAACAATGTGAGCCTATATTTTGGCATGATGATAGCTTCAGTGCATTTTTAAACTTTTTTTCAAGAAGTCTATTTTTTCTGGAATTGACAGTTAAAAACTATAAATCATCTATCAGCATATTTAGATGAAACTACTTTGAACTGCCCTATGGTCTCCCTGGAATTTTTCCATTGGGACCTCTAAAGGTAAGATAGTTATATTTCCACCTCAAATGTTGTTGAAACAGAATGGCAGATGCAAACAAGTTTTTCATGCCTCCGCTTAAGGATCGGTTACATTTAATAGTATTATAAGACGCTCTTCATTGGCTTTTATAAATTGTATCTGTGACCGAAGATTCCAGATCTCTTACTATTCTTTGATGCGACCTTGTTCAGATGGGGAGTGACTTTGGATCATCTAACTCTGTCAGGACAATGGAATTTCCCAGAATTTAAATTGCTTTTAGTTTTAGCAGTTTTAAAGATACTATGCTTGCAAAATAGTATAATGATGAAAAAGGTCAGAGCAGTACTGTATCAGCGTACAATATAATGGCTCTGCCTTACATGAAGAAACAAGGGGTACCAGGTCTGAATTCCTGTTCCTAATATCCCTGGGTACAAGTCTTTCAGGACTTCATTGATATGATGTACTTGAGTTTGTTTGTCCCATCTTACTTGCTTGCATATGTTCACCCTCTGACAGTGAATGCAGTCTTATTCAAGCTGCTCTCATTGAGGTCATGGATATAAGGGAAAGAAAGGAAAAGCTTCTGTTTTTATTCTTAAGGTTGAGAAGCTTACTCTTTGAGTATATTAGCAGTGTGACTCACAGATAAGTATCAAAATAATAAATTTCATTGTTATAGTTCAGTTTTATTTTTACATAGTATAATTTTACAAGTTTTAAACATTGTACCAAAATTTGTGATGATTTGTGTAGTATAGTAATCGTCATAGAAACAAGTCCTTGCAAAGTAATTAATTTGGATATATACTACAGCTTTCTTATTCATGTGGCTCATTCTGATATTGGCAATAACAGCCAATTCTAGTTATTAAAGTGAAAAACAAATTTTAGTGATTTTTATAGTTTTTCCATTTGTTTCAGCAGCATTGGCAACAACAACAAGCAACGATAGTTGCTATTCAAGGTGCAGCAGTACCAACTCCTCGAACTACACACTTATTCCATGAATATGGAACTGCTCATCATTCAAATGCACAAATAGTCAATGCACAGCAGCAAGCTGTAAAGGAAATTCCAGGCTTTACACCCATGGAACATAAGATAATTCATGAAGTGAAACTGAAAATGGATGGAAGTTCGACTCCCAAACAAGAAGTTGATGGGCATACGTCTGACACCTTGCACCTCATGCGCCCACTTATTGATCCAATATCAGGACAAGAGATTGATGGCACCCAAGGCCAGGTAATACAAGAGAATGTTTTAAACTTGTTATCAATAAGATTTACTTTTCTAAGCATGTTCACCAATAGCCTCAGTATGATGGCCCTTGATTGGGAAGAGGACAATGAAAACTGTATAGTACATAATATGATCAGTAACATTTGATGAAGCTATTCTTTTATGTGTTTATTTTATTTTTTGTTTGTTGGGTGAAACTTATCCCCTTAGATTACTCAGGTTTCAAACCTAACTGGGAAAGCATCCTAATTTACTTGCCAACTAGGTCACTAGCTCATCTTTGACTGCCCCAGGTGAGGATGGGATCCGATATGAAATGATTTCACTTCTCCCAATGGATACTAAGGAATTTTTATTAGAAACCTTTGATGGTCTATGTACTCCTCATACATATCCTAATTCCTGGTATTCTTTAATCATAATTCCTGGCCACAAGTCTGGTAAAGACCCAGAACTGCCATCTAGTTAGGTCTATAGCCTTGACCAGTTGCATGTGCTAACTATTTGAGAGAATGATCAGCAACAGACTTGTGTGGTATCTAGAATAAAAAACCTTTTATCAAACAGGCAATTTGGTTTAGGTGAACCGAAGTATGCTAGACCCTTTGCTGTTGTTATCAAGGGAAATTTCAAATGCCTTTTCTTACTAAAACCAGGTAGTAGGTGTATTTTTTTTCTACCTCAAAAAGGCATATGAAACCAACTGGAAGGGCGGTACAGTGATACCTCTACATACGATCTTAATTCGTTCCAGAAACTACTTCGTATGTTAAAACGATCGTATGTTGGAGCAAATATTCCCATAAGAATACATGGTAATTGATTTAATTCGTTCCTCAGCCCAAAAACCCATAATAAATCCTTAATAAATGGCTACACATAATTACACGTGACATTAATACAATGCCTGTATAATAAATACATATTACAAACCAAAAAAAAGAATACATAATAATGAAATGATAAATAAAAAACGGGTTGTAATGTAACACTTTACCTTAGCGACAGGCCAGCGCAGGTGTAGGGACTTCTACGCAGGAGGAGACGGAAGATCAGCGAGGAGGTAGGGACGGTGACTTTGTACGATAACGTGTACGATAACTTACACTAACTTACACTACTACGTGAACTTTAACTTAACTTAGCTTATTTTTTTTTTTCATTTTTATAATTCTATATTTTTTTTTTTACATTTTTTATTTTCTTATTTTTAATTTTCATCACTTTCACTCGATTTGGTCTTCCTTTTCTTTGCTTCACTTTCTTTCTTTTCATCATGATCACTAGACCGTTTTAAAGATTTTTTAAAGAAACTATCGAGTGAAAGTTGCTTTGTACGGCTTTTGAGGATTTTTCTAAAATGCGTCAAGCAAACATCATCGAACTGCACAACCACACGGCAAACCTGAAGTTTCTGTGGGTGATGCTTGTCGATGAAATCAACAACGTGTTGATGATATGCCAACATCTGTTTTATGATTGTCGAGATCGTCGACATGTTCCGGCCATATTGTTTAGCGAGATCGCTAACACGTACACCTCGCTCATGCTTTTCTATGATTTCCTGCTTTAATTCTAATGAAAGCATAGACTTCCTCTTTTTCTCACCACTGCTACTACTTCCTGAACTGAAACTAAGCTTTTTAGGACCCATGATTACGGAACACAGAAAACAACACGTGAAAAGGCAAGATAAAAAACTGTTAAAACTGAGCGAATAGAGGACAACCACACGATGCGCACGCGATGAGAGGACTGATCAAGGTGACACTCGATTGGCGTCCCTCCGATGTGCTGCCGTCTAGCGGCGTCAACAACAAACTACGCTGCACGCTTTCGAGAAAATTCAACGGGTAAGCGTATTGTTTACGTCATATGTTAGAGCAACACTTCGTATGTTGAGACAAATTTGGTCGAATTTTACTTCGTATGTTGGAAAATTTGTATGTTGGGACAATCGTATGTAGAGGTTCCACTGTATTTAAAGCATTTGGCCTTGTGGGGTATAGGAGGATATGTTTTCTTTTATTGAAGAATTTTTATCAAACCGATCAATTGAAGTAAGAGTGGGGTCGGAACTATCTTCATCTTATATGTAAGAAGAAGGTGTCCCCCAAGGCAGCATAGTGAGTGTGACCTTATTTGCTGTTGCTATCAATAGTCTCATGAGTCACTTACCTCCTGGCATACAAGGGTCACTATTTGTTGATGATTTTGCTGTGTATTGTAGCGCATAATCTGGACTACAAGCTTGCCAAAAGCTTCAAATTGCTATAAATGCTGCTTCTGCATGGGTAAATTCTCGGGGATTCATGTTCTCTCTTCAGAAGACCAAAGCCATTCGTTTTACTTGTACTCGTAAAAGAGAAGAGATCCCCACCCTTTTCTTAAATGATAGTATTTTGCCATATGAGAATAATGTCCAGTTTCTTGGGGTAGTTTTCAACAAGAAAATGACCTTTGGTGCCTATATAAATGACCTATCCATCAGGGTTAAAGAGTCACTCAACATCTTGAAAGTTATATCACATTTTTATTGGGGTGCTTAGAATTTATACATCTTTGTGTCTGAGCAAGTTAGACTATGTATGTCAAATTTATGTGTCGGCTACTAAGACTTAACTAAAAAAACTTGATGTTGTTCACAATATGGGGCTCTGCATCTGCACTGGTGCATACAGAACATCTCCCATTGATAGTCTGGATGTGGATTCTGGTATGCCTCCCCTTTCCATCTGCAGAGAGGAGTTGAGTTTGAAGTTTATAGCTTGGTCCCTCGCTATAAGAAACAATCCTAACAGTAGATATATTAGGACTCCGTTAGATCAAGCTCCTAACAGATTAAGAGTGCCTAAGCCTTGGGAAGTACAGCTGAAAAATGATGTCAGTAAAGTAGTTTTGTTAACAGCACAGATAGCAGAGGTAGGATATCCCAAGTCTCTCCCTTGGTGTAATCCACCTGTTAAAGTATGTTACAGCAGGAGGGAAAAATACCTTAACCCAATAAGGTAATGAAAAGTAAGTTTTTAAATCATGCTGCTTATCATGGGAAACTATTTTTTTTTATGGATGGTTCTAAATCAGCTACAGGAGTTGGAAGTGCAGTTGTGGTGGGGGATATTGTTATTAGACAGAAATTTCCACCCTCTTTTTCAGTATTTACTGCGGAGCTGTATGCAATAATTCTCGCAGTCCGACATATTTTTAGAAATGGTAATCAAAATAGTTTTTATACAATTTTTACGAATTCCAATAGCGTTTTACTCGCAATCAAACAAATTATGCCTGGTCATCATCTAGTACTAGAGGTGCAGAACTGGTTAGTACTTCTGTAGTCTAGGAAAAATGTCAGTGCTCACTTCTGTTGGATCACTGCCCATGTTGGGGTGGATGGAAATGAACAAGTAGATAAGGCAGCTAAGGAAGCTTCAGAGCTACTTAATCTATTCCCTATAAGTATTCCTTACAAAGACCTTAAAAGCAAGATACATTTTCACTGTAATAATAAGTGGCAGGCTTAATGGTCCGAACTGACCACCAATACAAAATTGATGCATATCCACCCATCGGAGGATAAATGGTCATCTTGTAATTCTACAAGTAGGAGGGATGACATCATTTTAACTAGACTGTGTATTGGCCATACCCATGCAACCCACAGTTAATTGATGAAAAATGGTGAAGGTAGATAGGCTCCTCTTTGTAATACTTGTCAAGTGGCAATAGATATTAAACATATTTTAGTTGATTGTCCTGGTTTTAATCTTTAAAGGACACATTTTCTCCAGGACAAAACTTTGAGATATACTGGGGGAAAATTGTAATACCCTGAACGTGAAAAAATTTATACCGAGTATTGGTTTATATTACAAGCTTCAATTATTTTATTAATTTATTTTTCAATATTAAACTTACCCGGTGATCATATAGCTGTCAGCTCTGCTGCCCGACAGAAAAACCTAAGGACGAAATACGCCAGCGATCGCTATACAGGTGGGGGTGTACATCAACAGCGCCATCTGTTGAGCAGGTACTCAAGTACTCCATGTCAACACAGAACCAATTTTCTCTCTGTCGTGCCACCGGCAAGACCTACTAAATACGCTGTTGTTTTCTGGATTGATTTTCACGTTATTTGGTGAAGTATTCATTTCTGGTTATTAGCTATCGCTGTGCAGAAGTTATCTTCAATACTTCCTTGCATTCTTTTTTGGATTTTGGATTATTTGTTGACGACTTGGATAGATTTTGAATTCCCCCCTTTGACTAATTCAAGATTTCTGACCCTTCTCAAGTCCCCAAGTACAGGAAGTGTAGCGCTAGGGACTGTTCAAGGCGTCTTCCGAAGGCCTCTATCGATCCGCACACCGTTTGTTCCAATTGTAGGGGTAAAGCCTGTCAATTGGAAGATCGATGTGAGGAATGCGTTGGGCTTTCGGAATTCGGGTTTCAAGAATTCCTGAAATATGCACGTAGGCTAGAGAAGGATAGGATCAGGAGGAGTTCGTCTCGCTCAATTGATTTTTCCTCTCCCCATGCCCCTCAACCTATTCCTTCCCCTGTAGTGGTTGCACCCGACCCCCCTGCTAGCTCTCATCAACCTTCGATGGCAGATATGATGCGTGCCATCCAGGCTCTAGGTGAGAGAGTCGAGTCATTGGCGAATGACCGCAATCAACTCATGGCTGATGTCAGAGAGTTGAAAGGTAAGAGTGCAGTGGGAAGTGAAGTGAGTGTTAGTGCAGTGAAAAGTGTCAGTGTTACGCATGAGGGTGCGTCTGTTCGTGCCTGTCGTCCTCCCAGTCCGGGACCTCTTGCAAGCTCCCAAGCCCAGGGGAGAAGCAATGTCGTACGACCAAAGGGTTCGACAGGCTTTAATCAGCGGACAGACGTTCCCTCCGTGGTTTCGGACGTATCTTTCCTAGATCGTCCCACCCACAAGAAGACGAGTGAGCCCGTTCATTCCTCGTCTGCGGAAGAGGTTTCACGCCAGAAACGATGGACCAAGGTCTCACGGCCTCTTAAACGCAAGGTCCCTTCCGAGCAAGTCCAACGGCCCAGGTGTAGCCACTGGGTCAGTTCGGACTCGCTGCAGTCCTCCGACGACTGCACACCTCCTAAGAGAGGCAAAGTGGTACCGCAACAGGCAGTAACTCCGTCTGTTGCCGCACCAGCTGTTGTAGACCCTAAGTGGTCTTTGCTGCAGTCTATGCAGACTCAGTTAGCTGCGGTTATGCAGGAGTTTCGTGCGGAGAAGGCTGACGCTGCACCCGTTAGCCTACAACCTACCACGGTTGTGCGCCCAGCAGACGCTGAGGCTGCCTGCTCCCACACTCCAGCTGTGAGAGCTCCTCCACCCATGCGCAGTCGACCCTGCCAGACGCATGCTGACGTTCACAGACGCACGGAACCCTCCGTTGACGTGCGTGTGCTACCACAACAACAGGAGGGTGGAGTTAAGCTGCCGTGTTTTGACGCGGTGCGTCAGCCTCCGCAACCCACGGTGGTCTCCGCTATCCGTCCACAGTCGGGAGTAGACGCTTTGCGCACCCACTCAGCTATGGTTGTTGCCAGTTCTCAGACTGACCAACAGTGGCATGATGTTGGGTCCAGTGCAGCCACGCATGCACCCGTGCTGCCGGACTCAGCCGTCCAGCTGTTACCTACTCCGTTGCCTCTTCCTCCTCAACATTCAGACGATGGACTCTCTGATGATGACGAAGCTGCACATCTTGACGACCAACACTCGGACATCGACGAACCCAAGACCGCGCCTCCCTCCTTAGACTTTAGGAAAGTGCTTGCGCTGTTCAAGGATTTATATCCGGATCAGTTTGTGTCTGCAGCACCACGCTCGCCTCCCTCTGAGTTCGCTTTAGGCATGCAGTCAGCAGCTCCTGCCTTTACGAAGCTCGTACTCGCTCGCTCGTCCAAGAGAGCTTTAAGGGTACTGGGAGAGTGGTTGCAGTCCAAGAAGCAACTTGGGAAGACATCCTTCATGTTTCCCCCGGTCAAGCTTGCTTCCAGATCTAGCGTCTGGTATGCCACGGGAGAAGTTCTCGGCTTGGGAGTTCCTGCCTCTGCCCAGGGCGACTTCTCAAGTCTGGTAGACTCTCCCCGCAGGCTGGCCATGAGACGCTCCAAGATTTGCTGGACTCCTTCGGATATGGACCATCTTATGAAGGGAGTTTTCCGTGCATTCGAAGTCTTTAACTTCTTGGACTGGTGTTTGGGAGCGTTGAGCAGGAAGACCTCCCCTTCTGATAAGGAAACTTCCATGCTCATTATGTCCTGCATGGACAAAGCCATAAGGGATGGTTCTAGTGAGCTTGCGGCTTCTTTCGTGTCCGGGGTTCTCAAGAAGCGGGATCACCTTTGCTCCTTCTTGTCAGCTGGAGTCACCCCATGTCAAAAGTCGGAGCTTATGTTTGCTCCGCTCTCGAAGTGTCTCTTCCCTGAAGAGTTGATCAAGGAGATTGCTGCCTCCTTGATCCAGAAAGACACCCATGACCTGGTGGCGTCATCCGCACGCAAAGCCACCCCTTTGCCCTCCGTGCCTAGACCCAGGATGGACACTCCAGCGTCAAGGTTCATTCCGCCCTTTCGTGGCAGAGCCTCCAGCAGAGGAGGTGCTCGTGCCGGAAGTCAACGTGGTAACAAGAAGAAGGGTTCTAAGTCCTCTAGAGGCAGAGTCTGACTGCCACCTTCTTCAGACAGAAGTGGGAGCCAGGCTCAAGAACTACTGGCAGGCCTGGGAGAACAGGGGCGCAGACGCACAGTCTGTGAAGTTACTCAGGGAGGGGTACAAGATTCCATTCTTGCGCAAGCCCCCTCTAGCAACATCTCCCATCGACCTCTCTCCCAGGTACAGAGAGGAGGACAAGAGACTAGCTTTACAGCAAGAGGTGTCTCTCTTACTACAAAAGGGAGCGGTAGTCATAGTCCGGGACCATCAATCCCCGGGCTTCTACAACCGCCTCTTCTTAGTGCCGAAGAAGACAGGAGGGTGGAGACCGGTGCTAGACGTCAGTGCTCTGAATGTCTTTGTCACAAAGCAGACGTTCACCATGGAGACGACAAAGTTGGTTCTAGCATCGGTCAGGAAGGAAGACTGGATGGTCTCGTTAGACCTAAAGGACGCTTACTTTCACGTCCCCATCCACTCAGATTCCCAACCTTTTCTAAGGTTCGTTTTCGGGAAGGTTGTATACCAGTTCCAAGCCCTGTGCTTTGGCTTAAGCACGGCACCTCTAGTTTTTACCAAACTGATGAGGAATATTGCCAAATTCCTGCATTTAGCAAACATCAGAGCCTCCCTCTATTTGGACGACTGGCTTTTAAGAGCTGCGTCAAGTCGTCGCTGTCTGGAGAATCTACAGTGGACTCTGGATCTGACCAAGGAATTGGGTCTCCTGGTCAATATAGAAAAGTCCCAACTCGTCCCATCCCAAACTATAGTATACCTAGGAATGGAGATTCAGAGTCAAGCTTTTCGGGCTTTTCCGTCGGCCCCCAGAATCAGTCAAGCCCAAGAATGCATTCAGTCCATGCTGAAGAAGGACCGATGTTCAGTCAGACAGTGGATGAGTCTGATAGGGACGCTTTCATCACTGGACCAGTTCATCGCGTTAGGGAGACTCCACATCCGCCCCCTTCAATTTCACTTAGCTGCTCACTGGAGAAAGGACAAGACGCTAGAAGCGGTCTCGGTTCCTATTTCCGAGAAGATGAAGTCGTCACTGACTTGGTGGAAGAACAACATTCTCCTCAGGGAGGGTCTGCCACTGGCTGTTCAGACCCCCGACCACCTTCTCTTCTCGGACGCATCGGACACGGGCTGGGGTGCGACATTGGACGGTCGGGAATGCTCGGGCACGTGGAATGCGGATCAAAGCGAGTTGCACATCAACTGCAAGGAGCTACTGGCAGTTCATCTGGCCTTGAGAAGCTTCAAGTCCCTCCTTCTAGGCAAAGTGGTGGAGGTGAACTCCGACAACACCACAGCCTTGGCGTACATCTCCAAGCAAGGAGGGACTCATTCGATGACGTTGTACGAGATCGCAAGGGACCTCCTCACCTGGTCAAGAGATCGAAACATATCCCTAGTAACGAGGTTCATTCAAGGCGACATGAATGTCATGGCAGACCGCCTCAGCCGGAAGGGTCAAATCATCCCAACAGAGTTGACCCTTCACAAGAATGTATGCAACAGACTATGGGCCTTGTGGGGCCAGCCCACCATAGATCTGTTCGCAACCTCGATGACCAAGAGGCTCCCAATTTATTGTTCACCGATTCCGGACCCAGCAGCAGTTCACATAGATGCCTTTCTTCTGGATTGGTCCCATCTAGACCTTTATGCGTTCCCCCCGTTCAAGATTGTCAACAGAGTACTGCAGAAGTTCGCCTCTCACGAAGGGACAAGGTTGACGTTGGTTGCTCCCCTCTGGCCCGCGAGAATGGTTCACCGAGGTACTGCAATGGCTAGTAGACGTTCCCAGAACACTTCCTCTAAGAGTGGACCTTCTGCGTCAGCCGCATGTAAAGAAGGTACACCCAAGCCTCCACGCTCTTCGTCTGACTGCCTTCAGACTATCGAAAGATTCTCGAGAACTAGAGGCTTTTCGAAGGAGGCAGCCAGAGCGATTGCTAGAGCTAGGAGGACATC
>NC_090730.1:142323163-142498163 GCF_036898095.1 Palaemon carinicauda
CAATGTCGTACGACTCATGGGTTCGAGAGGCCTTGATCAGCGAACAGACGTTCCCTCTATGGTATCAGGCGTATCTCTCCAAGATCGCCCCTACCAACGTAAGACGAGAGAGCCCATTTTTACCTCGTCGTCCGAAGGTGTTTCACGTAAGAAACCTTGGACCAAGGTCTCCAGACCTTTAAAACGTAAGTCGGTCCCTTCAGGACAAGTCCAACGTCCCGGTTGTAGCCACTGGGACAGTTCGGACCCGTTGCCGTCATCTGATGACTGCTCGCCGCCTAAGAGAGGCAAAGTTGTGCCGTCTCATTCGCTAACCCCGTCTGTTACCGCACCTGCTTCCGTAGACCCTAAATGGGTGTTACTGCAAGACATGCAGTCTAAGCTTGCGTCCTTGATGGAGGACTACAACGCTGAGAAGGTTTCCGTTGAACCTACTGGCCATCAGCCATCCAAGCGTTCGGTTGTGCGTCCTGTTGACGTGGATGTAGCTTTCTCGCGTCAACCAGTTGGGGTGGTACCTCCACCGATGCGACCCAGTGTGGATTTCCAGCCGCACGTTGACGTTAGGCAACGCACTGATGCGATTGGTGACGTTCAGGACGTTCATCAACCATCAGAGTTGACTTGTTTTGACGCGGTGCGTCAACCTCCGCAACCCGGTATGGTGTTGACTGCACAACCCAGACGGTCTAAACAGTCTCGGGTGGACGCTGTGCGTCCTCGCGCACCTGTTGTTGTTGACAGTTCCCAGACTGTTCAGCAGTTCCAGGACGCTGCGTCCGGCTCCGTCACGTATGCACCAGTGCGACCGGACTCGGCGAGTCAAACGTTGCCTACACCTTTGCCGTTTTCTCATCAGTTATCGGATGTGGAACTGTCAGATGAGGACGTTGCTGAACCACATCCTGAGGATCAGCCTTCAGAACTAGATGAGCCTAAAGCAGTTCAACCATCCTTGGACTTTAGAAAAGTCATGGCTGTTTTTAAAGAGTTGTTCCCTGATCACTTTATTTCTGTGGCTCCTCGTTCGCCGCCGTCAGAGTTTGTCTTAGGCGTTCCTGCTACCATGCCTGCCGTTACTAAACTCGTTCTCTCTCGCTCATCCAAGAGAGCTTTACGGCTGTTAGGCGATTGGTTAGAGACCAAGAGGAGTTTAGGGAAGACGGCATTTGCCTTCCCCCCATCTAAACTCTCGTCTAGATCGAGCGTCTGGTATGCCACGGGAGAAGTTCTCGGCTTGGGAGTTCCTGCCTCTGCCCAGGGCGACTTCTCAAGTCTTGTAGACTCTCCCCGCCGCCTTGCCATGAGACGCTCGAAGATTTGTTGGTCATCCTCGGACCTGGACCACCTTCTTAAAGGCATCTTTAGGGCGTTTGAAGTCTTTAACTTCCTGGACTGGTGTTTAGGAGCCCTGAGTAGGAAAATCTCTTCTGCCGATAGGGATGTTTCCTTACTCATTATGTCCTGCATGGACAAGGCCGTCCGTGATGGGTCCAACGAGCTTGCCGCTTCATTCACGTCCGGAGTCCTTAAGAAACGAGAGTCTCTGTGCTCTTTTCTGTCAGCTGGAGTGACGCCATGCCAAAGATCTGAGCTTCTCTTTGCGCCCTTGTCTAAGTGCTTGTTTCCTGAAGTCTTGGTTAAGGAAATTGCCTTGTCTTTAGTGCAGAAGGACACCCACGATCTAGTTGCGTCCTCGGCTCGCAAAGCTCCCCCTTTGCCTGCCTTGTCTGCTAGACCTAGGATAGACACTCCAGCGTCCAGGTTTATCCCGCCCTTTCGTGGCAGAGCCTCCAGCAGGGGAGGTGCTCGTGCCGAAGGGAAGAGAGGGAAGAGGAAAGGATCCAAGTCCTCTAAGGGCAGAGTCTGACTGCCCGCAACTTCAGACAGCAGTAGGTGCCAGACTCAAGAAATTCTGGCAAGCCTGGGAGAAGAGAGGCGCAGATCAACAATCTGTGAGGTTGCTCAGAGAGGGGTACAAAATCCCTTTTGTACGCAGACCTCCTCTAGCGACGTCCCCCATCGATCTCTCTCCCAGGTACCGAGAGGAAGAAAAGAGACAAGCCCTGAAACTGGAAGTGTCTCTTTTGCTAGAGAAGGGAGTGGTGGTCAAAGTCTCGGACCTTCAATCACCGGGGTTTTACAACCGTCTCTTCCTAGTATCAAAGAAGACAGGAGGTTGGAGACCGGTGCTAGACGTCAGTGCTCTGAATGTCTTTGTCACAAAGACGAAGTTTACCATGGAGACCACAAAGTCAGTCCTAGCAGCGGTCAGAAAGGAAGACTGGATGGTCTCTCTAGACCTAAGGGACGCCTACTTCCACATCCCCATTCACTCAGACTCCCAATTTCTGAGATTCGTCTTCGACGATGTGGTATACCAGTTTCGGGCCCTGTGCTTTGGCCTAAGCACAGCTCCTCTCGTGTTTACGAGGCTTATGAGGAATGTGGCAAAATTCCTCCACTTATCGGACATCCGAGCCTCCCTTTATTTGGACGACTGGCTTCTCAGAGCCTCTTCCAGTCATCGCTGTCTGAAGGATCTCAATTGGACTCTAGATCTGACCAAGGAATTGGGACTCCTAGTCAACTTAGAAAAGTCACAGCTGGTCCCATCCCAAACTATTCTGTATTTAGGGATGGAGATTCACAGTCAAGTTTTTCGGGCTTTTCCGTCGGCCCCCAGAATAGATCAAGCCCTGCTCTCCATCCAGAAGATGCTGAAGAAAGAACGCTGCTCAGTCAGGCTGTGGATGAGTCTGGTAGGAACGCTGTCATCCCTGGAACAATTTGTCTCGCTAGGAAGGCTACACCTCCGTCCTCTGCAATTCCATCTGGCTTTTCACTGGAAAAAGGACAAGACGCTAGAGGCGGTCTCGATCCCGATTTCCGAAAAGATAAAGTCTTGTCTGACTTGGTGGAAGGACAATATCAGCCTACGAGAGGGTCTTCCCCTGGCAGTTCAGATACCCAACCACGTTCTCTTCTCGGACGCATCGGACGTGGGCTGGGGCGCGACGCTGGACGGTCGGGAATGCTCAAGTCTGTGGAACTCGAGTCAGAGGAGCATGCATATCAACAGCAAGGAGCTTTTGGAGGTTCATCTGGCCTTGATAAGCTTCGAGAATCTCCTTCGAGGCAAGGTGGTGGAGGTCAACTCGGACAACACCACGGCCTTGGCGTACATTTCCAAACAGGGAGGTACCCACTCACTGACTTTGTACGAGATCGCAAGGGACCTGCTCATCTGGTCAAAAGATCGAGGCATCTCCCTAGTAACGAGGTTCATCCAGGGCGACTTGAACGTCCTAGCAGATTGTCTCAGTCGGAAAGGTCAAGTAATTCCAACCGAATGGACCCTCCACAAGGATGTGTGCAAGAGACTTTGGGCCACTTGGGGTCAACCCACCATAGATCTCTTTGCAACCTCGCTGACCAAGAGGCTTCCAATCTATTGCTCTCCAGTCCCAGACCCAGCAGCAATACATATAGATGCCTTCCTCCTAGATTGGTCACATCTAGATCTTTACGCATTCCCACCATTCAAGATTGTCAACAAGGTACTGCAGAAATTCGCCTCTCACGAAGGGACAAGGTTGACGTTAGTTGCTCCCCTCTGGCCCGCGAGAGAATGGTTCACCGAGGTACTTCGATGGCTAGTAGACGTTCCCAGAAGTCTTCCTCTAAGAGTAGACCTTCTACGTCAGCCACACGTAAAGAAGGTACACCAAAGCCTCCACGCTCTTCGTCTGACTGCCTTCAGACTATCGAAAGACACTCGAGAGCTAGAGGCTTTTCGAAGGAGGCAGCCAGTGCGATTGCTAGAGCAAGGAGAGCGTCTACCATTAGAGTCTACCAATCGAAGTGGGAAGTCTTCCGAGACTGGTGCAAGTCAGTTTCCGTATCCTCAACCAGTACCTCTGTAGCTCAAATAGCTGATTTTCTCTTATACCTGAGAAAAGTACGATCCCTTTCAGCTCCTACTATCAAGGGCTACAGAAGCATGTTGGCCTCGGTCTTCCGGCATAGAGGCTTAGATCTTTCCAACAATAAAGATCTGCAAGACCTCCTTAAGTCTTTTGAGACCTCTAAGGAGCGTCGTTTGGCTACACCTGGGCGGAATTTAGACGTGGTCCTAAGATTCCTCATGTCAGACAGGTTTGAGCCTTTACATTCAGCCTCCCTGAAAGATCTCACTCTTAAGACTTTTCCTGGTTTGCTTAGCCTCGGCTAAAAGAGTCAGTGAGCTTCATGCCTTCAGCAAGAACATCGGATTTTCGTCAGAAAAAGCTACTTGTTCTCTGCAGCTTGGTTTCCTAGCCAAAAATGAGCTACCTTCTCGTCCTTGGCCTAAATCTTTCGATATTCCTAGCTTATCGGAGATCGTAGGCAATGAACTAGAAAGAGTCTTATGCCCTGTTAGAGCTCTTAAGTTCTACTTAGCTCGTACGAAACCTTTACGAGGCCAATCTGAAGCATTATGGTGTTCGGTTAAGAAACCATCCTTGCCTATGTCAAAGAATGCTTTGTCATATTTTATCAGATTGTTAATACGAGAAGCTCATTCACACTTGAGTGAGGAAGACCGATCTTTGCTTAAGGTTAAGACGCACGAGGTTAGAGCTGTAGCAACTTCCGTGGCCTTTAAGCAAAATAGATCTCTGCAAAGTATCATGGACGCAACCTATTGGAGAAGCAAGTCAGTGTTCGCGTCATTTTACTTGAAAGATGTCCAGTCTCTTTACGAGAACTGCTACACACTGGGACCATTCGTAGCAGCGAGTGCAGTAGTGGGTGAGGGCTCAACCACTACAATTCCCTAATTCCATATCCTTTTAATCTGTCTCTTGAAATGTTGTTTTTTATGGGTTGTCCGGAAGGCTAAGAAGCCTTTCGCATCCTGGTTGATTTGGCGGGTGGTCAAAGTCATTTCTTGAGAGCGCCCAGATTAGGGGTTTGATGAGGTCCTGTTGTATGGGTTGCAGCCCTTGATACTTCAGCTCCTGGGAGTCTGTCAGCATCCTAAGAGGATCGCTGGGCTCCGTAAGGAAGACGTACTTACAAGGCAGAGTAATCGTCTAAGTCGACTTCCTTACCAGGTACCTATTTATTTTGGTTTTGTTATATTGATAACTGTCAAAATGAAATAAAAAACTCTTAGCTTATACGATGTAAACATATTTAACTCTGGTCTCTACCCACCTCCTTGGGTGTGAATCAGCTATTATATATTCACCGGCTAAGTTAAATATTTAAAAATGATATTTTAATTATAAAATAAATTTTTGAATATACTTACCCGGTGAATATATAAATTAAACGACCCTCCCTTCCTCCCCAATAGAGACGCAGTGGGATGAGAAGAAATTGAAGGTTTTGTTTACATCGAGAGTGGTATCTGGCCGACAGTTGGCGCTGGTGGGCACACCCGCAACCTGTATGGCGATCGCTGGCGAGTTTTTATGTATGTGTCTGTCGAGCAACAGAGTTGCAGCTATTATATATTCACCGGGTAAGTATATTCAAAAATTTATTTTATAATTAAAATATCATTTCTGCTCATAGAAGCACTGAGAGAGCTCCCCTCCACTTCCTGAGGTACTCGGACACCAGCGATACCATCGCTACGTCTTCACTCCTGGAGGTTATCCAGCAACTACTCGCAAAGAGAGGCTCTTACTCAAGTCGACGGTTTTTGTGTACCAAGCGAAGTAGTCTTTTGTGGTTGGTGTCATGGATGAGGTATTGCTCCACTCAGTGCCTCTATACCAACAATAGTGTAGTTCTTGTTGTACCTCAGGGAGGAAAATCTTTATTCGGTGTCGGCGATGAAAGGCTATCACTCGGTCTTGAGCCTTGTCTTTGAGCTAAGGGAGGTTGCACATCCTCTTTGACAAAATTGTCACTCCTCAAACTAAACTTTGTACGTACCTGCCCCAGTCGTAAGTCAAGCCATCTCCGTGGAATGTTTTTAAGGCCTTACATTCACTGAGAGGAGCCCCCTATGAGCCTCTTTGTGAATCCTCAGACAAAGATTTGACTCTCAGGGCAGCTTTCCTTCAAGCTTTGACCTCGGCGAAGAGAGTCAGCGAGCGACAAGGTCTCTCCCACGACATCGTCCATTCAAGGGGATAGGGGTAAGCCACACTCAGTTTCGTCCCTGTGTCTGTAGCAAAGCTTTAAAACCTCTCTGTAACGTATCCAAGATTTAGGCCCTTTCAAGTTTAGTCTGTCCGGTCTGTAACATCTGATCCTGAGCAACTGTTGCTATGGCCTGTGAGAGCGTTGAGGTCATATCTCAAAAAAGACGAGAGGAGCCCTTCTGGAACTCAACAGGCTCTTTTTTTATGACGGGGAGAATCAAGAGGAAAATCATGAACTCGACGCCCTCCTGGATTTGACAGGTTATAGAGAAAACACCTGCATCTAACCTCTCTACTGCTGATCACTGCTCCCATGCACATGATGTCAGGGGAATGAGTTCCTCCCTGGCATTCAAAAAGTATTTTCTGTTAAGCAGGTGCTGCTAGTGGACATGTGGAAATGTCAAACAATGTTCACTGCCCACTACCTGCAAGACATAACCCACAGGAGCCTAGACACATTCTCAATAGGTCCTGTGGCAGCTCAAAATGTGGTCTACACACTCGCTCCCTTGTAGGATAAGTAGCAGATAGTCGAGGGGAAATGTTACCCACGAGTAAGTGTAGGGTGAATGTGGGAGTAACTTGTCACCTCCTACTTCATCCTCCCCTCTCCTGGGGTGCAGCATCCTAGGAACTCTGCACAGCTGACCTTGTTCTGTGGGTAAGTGTCACACTCTTTGGGCAACCTATATTTATAGATGTTTATGTACCCGTCCTCCCGTCAGGGGAGTCGGGCAAGATTGACATTTATAAAGTAAAGGGCTCAGCCCAATTCCATGCTAAATTCAATATTCATAGAAACTTTCTTTATTTGCAGCACTGATTCCTCAGGCCATCATCCTATGAGAATAATGTGGTGCAAGGGCCCTTCAAGGTTAACCTGTATGGAGCACAAGAGGCCACCCCAGGACAGTTACCAGCCAGTTAGTTTGTGGACTTCATCCCACCTAGGTAGTAGGTTGGCCAGGGCACCAGCCACCTGATGAGATACTACAGCTAGAGAGTTATGGTATCCTTTGACTGGCCAGACAGTACTACATAGGATCCTTCTCTGTGGTTACGGTTTTTTTTCTCTTTGCCTACACATATAGCGAATAGTCTGGCCTATTCTTTACTGATTCTCTTCTGTCCTCATACATCTAACAACACTGAGATTACTAGACAATTCTTCTTCACCCAAGGGATTAAACTGCACTGTAATTGTTCAGTGGCCACTCTCCTCTTGGTAAGTGTAGAAGAGAGACTAGATTAAACTGCACTGTAATTGTTCAGTGGCCACTTTCCTCTTGGTAAGTGTAGAAGAGACTCTAGATTAAACTGCACTGTAATTGTTCAGTGGCCACTTTCCTCTTGGTAAGTGTAGAAGAGACTCTAGATTAAACTGCACTGTAATTGTTCAGTGGCCACTCTCCTCTTGGTAAGTGTAGAAGAGACTCTAGATTAAACTGCACTGTAATTGTTCAGTGGCCACTTTCCTCTTGGTAAGTGTAGAAGAGACTCTAGATTAAACTGCACTGTAATTGTTCAGTGGCCACTTTCCTCTTGGTAAGTGTAGAAGAGACTCTAGATTAAACTGCACTGTAATTGTTCAGTGGCCACTTTCCTCTTGGTAAGTGTAGAAGAGACTCTAGATTAAACTGCACTGTAATTGTTCAGTGGCCACTCTCCTCTTGGTAAGTGTAGAAGAGACTCTAGATTAAACTGCACTGTAATTGTTCAGTGGCCACTTTCCTCTTGGTAAGTGTAGAAGAGACTCTAGATTAAACTGCACTGTAATTATTCTGTGGCCACTTTCCTCTTGGTAAGTGTAGAAGAGACTCTATATTAAACTGCACTGTAATTGTTCAGTGGCCACTTTCCTCTTGGTAAGTGTAGAAGAGACTCTAGATTAAACTGCACTGTAATTGTTCAGTGGCCACTTTCCTCTTGGTAAGTGTAGAAGAGACTCTAGATTAAACTGCACTGTAATTGTTCAGTGGCCACTTTCCTCTTGGCAAGTGTAGAAGAGACTCTAGATTAAACTGCACTGTAATTGTTCAGTGGCCACTTTCCTCTTAGTAAGTGTAGAAGAGACTCTTTAGCTATGGTAAGCAGCTCTTCTAGGAGAAGGACACTCCAAAATCAAACCATAACTTTGTTTTCTAGTCTTGGGTAGTGCCTTAACCTCTGTACCATGGTCTTCCACTGTCTTGGGTTGGAGTTCTCTTGCTTGAGGGTATACTCGGGCACACTATTCTATCTAGTTTCTTTTCCTCTTGTTTTGTTAAAGTTTTTTATAGATTATAAAGGAAATATTTATTTTGGTGTTGTTACTGTTCTTAAAATATTTTATTTTTCCTTTTTTTCTTTCCTCACTGGGCTATTTTCCTTGTTTGGTCCCTTGGGCTTGTAGCATCCTTCTTTTCCAGCTAGGGTTGTAGCTTAGCAAGTAATGATAATAATAATGATAATAATAATAATAATAATAGCCTCTGTACCATGGTCTTCCACTGTCTTGGGTGAGAGTTTTCTTGCTTGAGGGTACACTCAGGCACACTATTCTATCTAATTTCTCTTCCTCTTTTTTTTTTTTGTTAAAGTATTTATGGTTTATATAGGAAATATTTATTTTAATGTTACTGTACTATCCTTAAAATATTTTATTTTTCCTTGTTTCCTTTCCTCACTGGGCTATTTTCCCTGTTGGGCCCCTGGGCTGATAGCATCCTGCTTTTCCAACTATGGTTGTAGCTTAGCAATTGATAATAATAATAATAATAAAGGTGAGTCTCCATAGTAAAGAGCTGCTACCCAGTGCCTTGCCACTGGGTTCTCTCTAGACTCCATGAGCTCCAGCCTGGTTCACCAGCTAAGCTCACTATTAGTCTTTAAGGAGCTACCTAAGTCTTATCTTATTCTGCCTGAAAAGTTAGTCTTATCTCTTAGGAGACAAACTGAGCAGGAAGTCTCGGGTAACTGGTTCTGAGGTGGTCTTTGGACCTTTGAATAGCAAACTGCTTGTTGACTTTGTGGGGTTTACCAACATAGACCTGTTTTCAACGTCCCTCAACCGGGTTTCTGGTGTACAGATTGCTACTACCGGACCCATAGGTAGATCTTCAGGCTGGCTTCCAACTTCTGTGGGATAAGTGGGATGTCTACCCATTCCCACTATTCTCTCCAATGAGGAATTTTCAACCAACCTATCTATGATGTGGATAGTCCTGCTATAGTTACATGTAGAATGGTACTGTACCTTGACCTTCCTCTGCCGCTGGCAGGTTTTGAGGGAGCTTCCTTTCTCTCCACAACTTGCTACACCAACCACATGCTTACATTTACAATCAAACAGTGAGATCCCTACAACTTCTTGCCTGGAGGGTATCCAACATCTCACTGAGAGAGGGAGTTTTCGCGACGAGTAGCAAAACGAGATTTCTGGTTACCTTGGGAGGTCCCTGACCTCAGTCTACCAGGAAAAGTAGGCGATCTTGTGAGGTCGGCATCGTGGAAGGGGGCTCTCTTTGATCGGAACCACACTACTGCTAATCACAGAATTCTTTTTCTGAGAGGAAAACTGCTGCTAATAACAGAATTCTTTTTCTGAGAGGAAAACTGCTCAGTCTCGGGGGGTAAAGGCTATCGCTCAGGCTCAAGCCAAGTCATTACATTCACTCTGAGAGGGGTTGCTATTCCCTCCTCGGTAGAGCAGTCATTGCTCATGTGGAGTCTGAACAAGCTTGCCCTCAGTCTCGTAAATGATACCACCTTAATGGAACGTTTTCCATTACCAGAAAGGAGCACCTACGAGTTGTTCGGACTTCAAACCGTGCTTTAACTAGGAAAATGGTCTTCTTATCTTAACCTCTGCTAAGGGGTTAGGGAGTCACATGGTCTCCCCTACGATATCACCCATTTTCGGGTATGAGGGTAAGTCTCAGTCAACTTCATTCCTGAGTTTGTTGCTAAATTCAAATTCAGAACCAACAGTCATGGTCATCTGCTTTTATGTTCTGCAAGAGCGCTGAGGCTCCTCTTAGATGAACCCAAAGATCTCGCCAACGAATCAAGCACTTGCTTGTCAGCATGGACAGATTTAAAAAGAACTTTTCTGTAGTGCAGGTACTACTAATGTGGGTATGAAAGGGATAATTTACCTTTACTACCCACTACTTGTAAGACGTACACACTGGACCCTACTTCGATAGGCCCTGTGGTTGCTGCAAGTGAGTGGATTAGCTACCCTAGTTTCTCTCCGGACTGTCGTCATTTGTTCGAGTACAGAGGTCATGGTCTTAGTCTACGGTGAATGAAAAGGAAAGGACTAGCCTTTTTCTTTTATTCCTCTACTACTTTCTTGGAGAACAGCATCCGAAGACCTTGTCAGCTGGATCTGACTCTCAAGACTGTTGTTGTCGCTAGTCTAAGCATCGGTGAAGATAGTAGATTAATTGTGCTGTGTTGTGTAACAAACCACCCTGAGGGCTAGAAGGAAGTCTCTCATCTCTCAAGTTTGTGACCAAAACCCAGATTCTGTCTAGAGAACGATCCCAGGTTTGAGATATTCTCCATCCCTGTACTACATAAGCATCGGGTGGTGATGAAGAGGAGATGCTTTGGTGTCCCATGAAGTCTTAATGGTGCTATCTGGAGAGGACTCCACATGTCAAACATGAGTGTCATCATCTCTTGTTTAGCACTGGTTTTGTTGAGTGAGTGTGTATCTTACAGGAAAGAACTTTTACTAATTTCTGTTGAAGTAAACCCCAAATTGATAAGAGAAATAAGTTACAAGAGAGAGAGAGAGAGAGAGAGAGAGAGTGTGTATGTGTGTGTGTGTGTGTGTGTGTGCGTTTTACAGTAAAGAACTTTTACTAATTTCTGATGAAGTAAACCCAAAATTGATATGAGAAATAAGTTATGATATGACATTACCAATGCTGTTGTGTAGTTATTATTGTTTGGTTCTATGGTGTACATATTCCTGTTAGTGGTAGTGCGTGATCAGCTGGTCACGCATGAACAATGCGAATGAAATAAAAGGACACCTGTTAATTTTATAAAGATACACAATAAATTAATACAAAAATAAAAGATACGAAGTTACCTATATTGTACCGTACTATTAGGTTCAGTACTTTATTTTCTATTTTTGGTGTGCGTATAGTCTGCCAAAAATAGCAGTCAGCTGATGGGAGAAAATGCCATAGTTTTTCAGGCCTTACCTCAAAGCAAAAATGGATTTACTACAGTATTTGTACAGTATATGTACTAATGATTATTTTATATATTTGATTACCACTTTTTCAGGGACACATTTAAGCATGCAAGCATATATTTTTTAATAAATTGAGATTTTTCAAGCCTAACCTACTAGCAATTATGTTAACATCATTATAACTACAGATGATTTTTTCTCACTGATTTTACTTAATTTTTTTATGTGCATGAAATGGATTTTTTCCTGAATCATTTATTGGATCATTGTTTTTGTCATGTGAATGGTATAAGATTCAATTATAATATGAAGTATCATTGAAATTTCATTGGAGTGTTTCATAGATCTTAGTGCCATTGTAAATCTGCAAGTGATGATTTAGATTTGTTCCTACACAAATACAAACCCTCGTCCTTTAATAGGATTATGATTTCAGCGAAGCTGGAATCTACTGTTGAAATTTATGATGAGGTGTTGGTAGTTACTGGTGGGTAAAGGGGGAAATCTCACCCCCCCCCTATGCCAAGACATGGAGAATTTCTTTAAAAGGTTAGTATGTAATTTAAGACTTTGGGACAGAATATTTCTCTAAAACTACTTTGTTAAAAAAAGAAATATTTTGCTACTTACATACTTAATCTTAATTCTAAATAATTTTGACTAATTCTGTATATGGTTCTCACCTAAGATACAGTACACACTCCAATGAAACTTGAATGATGACTTTGACAATGAATTTACTGTACAGTAGATGATGAGGACAATGAATTAGCTGTCTAGTGGATGATGAAGATGATGATATTTACTGCACAGCCAACCATAGGCACCCTTGTGCAGTTTGATTGAGTGTACTGTAATAAGTAAAAACTTTAAGTAAAGTATCATAAAACACACGAGTACAAGCAACACTCAGACGAACGGTTCGCAAACATCAAATGGACCTCGACAAGGGAAGTTGCTGCCTGGCCTAACATCATTCTCTTGGGGAATGCTGTGCTTTATCGGCTAATCAGTGGCCAGGACACAGGCTATAATGCTTTGATCGTCCAATTCTCATCTGTTAGCCAATAGCGTGTGGTGTACGATCTCGCGTAGGCAACACAATATATAGGCAGACGCAAGCCAAGGGTATTTTCTGTCATTCTGTTGTTCAACCATGCTTTCTTTCTTCATGATATTTTTTGGAATTAGTTTAATCTAGTTTTTATCATGGTTTGATTTTTTCTATGTTGAGGTAGAAAATTATTTTGTTGTTAAAATGCTAAAAATAATGAATCTTTAAAATGCTATTGTTCCAACACGGAGTACTTACCTCGAACTACTTTCTTTGGAGTATCTGGGATCTCGTCATTAACCGACCAAGAATTTTGCGTAGTTCCCCCTCTCTCCGTTACCTTGTTGGGGCGCTTTGGGACGGAAGGATACTTTCCCCGGGGCGACCCGGGGTCAGCGCGCAAGGCTGCGCTGCTAGGTCTGAGTCGTCAGTAAGCGTTTGGTAGCGGTGTAGATATCATCTCGCCGCTCTCTCTCACTTATCCTGTCCGATCCGCCTTGTGTACCACGGGTTCCTTTGTGTTCCTCATCCCTTGTGCACCACATGTTCCCTTTGTGTTCCTTATCCTTTCTTTGTGTACTTGTGTTGCTTGCACGTTCCGTTTTTCCTTATTATGGAATTTCAGCGTCGTTGTCCTGGCCCCAAAGCTGGTAAGTCTTGCGGGGCCTAGCTGTCCAGGACGGATCTTGACCCGCACACGCTGTGCGCCTCGTGTAGGGGCCATAAGTGCTCCCCCTCCTCCACGTGTCCAGAGTGCGAGTCCTGGCTGGAGCTTCAGTGGACCTTGTTTTCCACTAAGAAAAAGAAGGCACCCAAATGGTCTCCCAAGGAAGCAGGCCTCACCTCACCATTGACGTCGCCCTCAGCGCCCTCGGAGAGAGGTTCTCTTTCACCTTCCCCTACCCAGAGTAAGGGATGAGGTAAGTCCGTTGCGGGGAAACGGCCCATTGCCGTTCCCCATGAGTCTGATATCGGGGATTCTGTATGTGTGGGGCCTATGCAGATGAGTGGGGGGTCTGCTAGTGTGGCGGAAGTGTGTACCGTGGATGAAGTCCTGGTACTTGCAGGACCCGTCTCCAGTGAAGTCCTGGTGTGGGGGAGGCCTGAAACTGCTCCTACCCCCCCATCGTGGCAGTGCTTTTCAGGTACGGCGGGTTCCGGGGCCGACTGGGACAAAGAAAGGAGGGCCACGTGCTCGTCGGACCCCGACTCCATTGTTTGGACAGCGCCGAGGACGCCCTTCGGGTAACCCATGCGCCAAGAAGAGGAGTTTGAGGGCTGGTTTTCCTCTCGAGGCGCACTTCGCATGCCCCCGGCGCCCTCAGCAACGCTTCCGTCAGACTTTATACAGCCCGTCACCCCGGTATCTAGACAGAGGGCCCCGAGAAGAATAGTGAAAGAAACGGAGAATTCCGACAGCTCCTCCTCCTCGTCTTCCTCCTCGGACAGCTCCTCGTTCTGCAGCTCTTCCTCGTTGGAGGACTCCAGCGACCGGGACACTAGGAAGAAGAGGAAGAGATCCAGGAGAAGGAAGGCGAGTTCATACACAAGTCATGCGAGGAAGAAGGCAAAGTCCACGAGGAAAAGGAGCAAGAAGAAGAGTTCTTCACGGAGAAAGTTTGTTAGAGTGGGTTTTCCCCCTTGCGGGTCGAGCAGGTCGTCTGCTGCTCTAGTGCCTGCCTCGGTGGCCGCTGGAGCCGCTTCCGCTACCTTGCCCAGTGTCTCTTCTGCTCCGCCCGCCCGTCGGGTGCAGCTGTTGGCACACTTTCCATTGCCCTTGCCCGGCAAGTCATTGGCTCCATCCGTCCTATGGGGACAGCTGCTGATGAGACCCAGCAGCTCAGCTCCCAGCAGCTTTGTCGCACCGGCACCATCCAAGTCACGGAAACTGCCGCTGCCGCTACTCTCGAGTAGCTCCCTTCGGATTTCCCCGGGAGGGGGTAGACCCATGACGGCTACCCCCGCCCCGGCGGCTCCAACCGTGATGGAGACAGCCGCTCCTTTAAAATGTTGTTTGCGGTGAAATTCATCACATTTCGAGGATTTTGGTGAAATTTGGAAACATGATTTGTTAGAAAAATTTGGCATAAAGTGAATCCATGAAAAATGGGGGATGATTGTAAAGACTTTTCTGCCCTAAACTGCCATTAGTGGTCCTGAAGTGGCCCCGTGCAGAAAGGTAACCAGACTTTTTGGTGCTAGTAAGTGAGGCTCTGAGAGAACTACCCCATTGGCCCAAACTTCTCTGCCAACCACACCTACAAACATTACAGCTTGTTGAAGTCCCTGTCACTTCATGGGTGGAGATTATCCAGCATCTCCTCAGGGCAAAAGGATTTCTGTTAGGCACTGCATATGGGACATCTTTATATCAGTCTATCAGGCCAAATGGGCCATATACTGCATTTGGTGCGATAAAAGGGGTATTTCTCCTCTCAGAACCTTTATCCAACTTATTGCTGACTTCTTGTTCTTCCTACACAGAGATAAGCTCCATTCAATCTCAGTGGTGAAAGGCTATTACTAAGCCTTGAGCCAGATCTTTAGATTTTAATGGGTACATCTTTCCTCTTTGTGAAAATTGCCAATGCTAGGTAGTAGGTTGGCCTGGGCACCAGCCACCCATTGAGATACTAATATGAGAGAGTTATTGGGTCCTTAGACTGGCCAGACAGTAGTACATTGGACTTTCTCTCTGGTTACGGTTCATTATCCCTGTGCCTACACATACACCGAATAGTCTGGCCAATTCTTTTCATATTCTCCTCTGCCTTCATACACCTGGCAACCCTGAGATTACCAAACAATTTTTCTTTTGCTCAAAAATTACTATTGGACAGTAATTGTTCAGTGGCTACTTTCCTCTTAGTAAGGGTAGAAGAGACTCTTAAGTTATGGTAAGCAGCTCTTTTAAGAGATGAACACTCCAAAATCAGACCATTGTTCTCTAGTCTTGGATAGTGCTATAGCCTCAACATGGTCTTCCACTATAACTACAGACACCTTGTTATGAATTTTAATTGCCAAGTTTCCAGTTTCACTGAAAACATACTTCTGTTAGAGGACTCAGGTTTTTATAGGTAGGAAAATTATTTGTGATATTTTCTTGTTTAACTTACAGGTTGTGTGGTAAAAAAATTTATTAGGGTGTCTCTTATTGTGAAAAGAGCTACTTTTCATATAGGTCTATTGATTTTATTATGACACTATGGATATTTGTTTACTCTTTTATGTGAGATTTATATATAGTTTCTATTTTGAATTACTTTCTGATGTTGGAACTTGTTAGCACACCTTGCTTCTGTTCCATATGACAAACACCTTTGATAAAAATAGATTCATAATTTATTAGTCAGCTCGCCTTGTGTCACAATCTGACACTTTTTTGAATTGATAAATCAGCAGAGGTCATTTCAGTATATATGAAGGTTATAAAGGAACTTTCTATCTTCAAAGCTTACTAGTGTAATAGATTTGGTTCCAACCCTAGGTCAATTGGACTTCAGTCATGTAATTTAGAATGTTGTCGTTGCTTGTTAATTCAATGGTAACCTTTAACTTTTCCGTAAACATTATAAACGCACCATCATTATAGAGTTATTGATATAGGTTGATCTCCCAGAAGGGTAATGTGAAGATATGTCCCAAAAGTGGTAGTGTTTTGGATACACAGGCAATGAAAGTGTTTAGGACTTTTCACCGTGGCCATTTCACCGCAGCTATTTCGTTGTAGCCATTTTGACCCAGGCCCATTTCATCGCGGAACAGTCTCGCTGGAGATATACTGTTCAGTTTAACATTTTAGGTCTTTCTTAATGATCCATAGGCTCAAAAATATTTGATCCTTATACTAGCTTTGCACTAATGTTCAGATAAATACAGTATAGTGAAAATAAAGAATGTGCAGTTAAGGAAAAGAATATATATAACAGTATTAATTTATTTATTTTATCAACAGTATTTTATGAAAATCAAAACCAAAAGATAATAGTTTATTCATATAGTAAATCCGGAAGTAAATAGGAAGACTAATTTTATTGAAAATTATGAGCAATACTTTGTAAATGCTTGATATAATTTCTCACACTGAAGTTTCTCACAATTTTTGTATTCGAGCTTCTTTTTCCCCAAACTTCTTCAATTTCAGTTGATTGGATGTTACCCTGCTACGTGTTACTCGTAGAAAATGTCTCTCCCTCTCAGAACTTTTCGCAAACAGTCAATACATTTCCAAATTACTGGATGTTTTATTCCAAGTTCTCATTGTAAGCTCCTGTAGGCGGCTTCTGCGTGATATTTTTTTTTCTTGATTGTTTAAATTTCTGTTATATAACTTCCACATTCCAACTGAAAAAAGCCATAGATGCTTATCATTTTCTCTCCGTAATCTTCTACCTACGTAGTTATCCTCGAACCAGTTAAACAGTAGTAGCAGTTCCTCTATAAGCTTATCAGCTAAATGTTCAATAGCTTCTTCCATGTTTTCTATAGGAATAAATACAAGAGCAATTATCATTTTAGCTCGCAAGAAAAGCCCTGAGTCATTGTTTTATCTCCTTAAGTGTCCTATACTGGGAAGATGCTTTTTCATATTTTGAGCCAGAGGAAAAATTAAACATTCCCAAATTTCTGCTAATGGAAAATGCTTCTATAAACTTTTCTACTTAGCAAGTTTCAAGTCACAGTTGATCTTGTCAGGGTGGTATTCTGACTGTAATTCCAAAACCCTTTTCTGATGATTTATCCTAGGTTGTACGTAAGTTTTATGGGGAAAAGTGTATATCAGTGGGAACAAACCTCCATTGATTTCCCTTAAGATAATATAAACCTGTGGAAACAAAGGTGGGCAAATTTTGAATGTTCTTTCAACAAATAACTTTTTGATTTACTCAAAAAATTGCGTTTGCTTTCAAAAATTAGAAATCTGTAAGAATTGTTACAGCTGTTCTTCAGTGCAGTCGTCAACAGAATGTCTTATAGCTGTTTGGTATTATAAGTTCTTCTAAATGTCTTGGATTTACAGGGTATGCAGCAATTCTTTTCCTTGTTCTACGCGCCAATTTCTTCAGCACTGTCGTTAGGCATCGCTTGTTGACAAGTTTTGGACAAATTTTTACAGCACTCTTTAATCACTTGTGAAGTGTTCTCTCCTTACCATTTCAGCAGCTCTTAGTCTTATCTTTGAAGTAATGATATCTCTTTCCCCTATAGACGCCAAAGTTGCATGCGTATTTTCATTCATTTGGTTCACCACTTCACTATATCTAACATGAATCCGAGCTTGGCATATGAGTCTCTTCTTACATCTCCAAAACATTTTTTTATTTTATCTGCTGCAGATCCATTAAACACGTAAATATAGCTGCGTACAAATACTTTTCTTTTCCACGAGTAGAAAATCGTTAGCTGCATTTCTATAGGCTTAGATTTTTATTTGAGAATTTTAGTTGTTTGAGAATTTTATATGAAGCTCCTGGGAAACGGACAGAGTACAAAATGACAGACTGGAGTAAATGTAAATGTAAATAACTAAAGAAGAAAATGGAAATCACGCATTAACTTTGAACTACTTCAAAGTATAAATTTGATAATTCTTCTTACATACTTTAAGATTGCTTTACCTTCTGATACGTAAAGAACGAGCGGTACTACAAATTACTGGAAACAACCCCCTACTTCTATGTAGTAACCTTATGATCAGTGTACAGTGAACCCTCGTTTATTGCAGTAGATAGGTTCCAAACCCGGCCGCGATAGCTGAAAATCCGCGAAGTAGGGACACCATATTTACGTATTTATTTAACATGTATATTCAGTCTTTTAAAACCTTCCCTTTACGTAGTACTGTTAACAAACTACCCTTTAATGTACAGAACACTTAATGCATGTACTACAGTACCCTAAACTAAAACAGGCACAAATATTAAAGGCGATTTTATATCATGCGCTTCCTAAACACGCCAAATAGCACGATAAAAAATGGCAACTAATGTTTTGTTTACGTTTATCTCTGATCATAATGAAGAAACAGACGCATTTACACATCTGTGTATAGGTTAGTTTTTGCATGGACAGCAATCTTACCAAGTATTGATTATATGTTGATTTTGTTATTACCAATGTTCTACTTAATTTTTCTTAGGAATTCCAAATAAATGAAATTAATGCAATTTATATAATGTTTTTCTTTATGACACCGCCTGAAACGGAAACCTTCCATTCGTTTACTGTACGCTCCATCTTCGATCTTAATAAACAAACGAAGGCATTAAACGCGCATGATGAAAGTGATAAATAATGATATTAAAAGCTTTTAGTAAATATGTTATTACAAATATTATTTACCGTATCTATATAAAATCCTACATACGTAGCAAAGCAGGAAAACAATTTTTTTCTTTTCTTTTTTGGCGTTTAATCAACAATAACAAACTGCCGCTAATGACCGAATGATAATTTACGATAATTCTAAACTGTTACTAAAGATGATTCTCCATTCCATATCCAAAATACTTTTCCTAAACTCAGTTATAAGTCAACTTGTACCCCCTTCAATTATGAAACCATCTAAAAAAAAAAAAGTAAGAGAAGAAGTAAGTACTAGGCCGATTTTTAAAGTTGTCTAACAATTAAGTTACCGCTATAACGTTCGATGTGACATAGTGCGGGATTGGAGAAAGTAAGGAAAATTGAATCATGATTGATTTTCAATATAAATGAAACTTTAGTGAAGCAACAAAGATTTCATTTGTTAGTGAGATAGAGGTAAGGCATGAGAGGTAGTGAAAAGTAGCCCCCCCCCCCACACACACACACACACACACACACAGAGAGAGAGAGAGTGTGTGTGTGTGTGTGTGTGTGTGTTGTTTTAAATGTAATAAAAAAAAAAAATATGATAGGTTATAACACATTGGTGCTTATGTAATATCAACTGTATAGATGGTTTGAATAAGTTAAGAAATGGTATAAACAATACTTCGTACGCGCATATTCCTGAGACCGGCAACTAGACGTCAGCTGATCTGATCCCAGCCAAAAGTAAAACAAAAAGAAGTCAACAATACTCGATTTTTAAAACACACCCGAAATTTAAAAACAAAAGTACATGTTTTCTTAATGTGCAATTAACTATTTAAAGAGTAGCAATTTTCTAGAATAAAATGATGTTTCCCCCAAAAATAGTGGTTTGCTGATGAAATCGGATGCTGTATTTAATGAAAAAAGTCCGCGAAGTCGTGAATCCGCGATGGTCGAACCGCGAAGTAGCGAGGGCTCACTGTATCTGTGGCGAGACTGTTCTGCGGCTAAATAGGTATGGTTCAAAATGGTATGCGGCAAAATATCCATGGCGATATGTCCCATTCCCATGATGAAACTTTGTCAAGTTAGTGAATAAGATGTTCATGATCAACATTTGAAGCATAAAAAGAAAGTGTTAATTTTTAGGAAAGTAATTCAGATCAGGAAACTTTTTATTTTCCTGTATTGCTTAAATTTACATTTAATAGATTTATTAATTTTTTTGTTTAATTTAATTCCTATGAGCTGTGATTAGTTGATGGATATATGTTATTAATATCCTTTAATTTCTGATAGAGGGTTCTGGATGAGAAAGATTATTTGCCCTCTAAGAGCAGTTAGTTATGGGAATGCTCAGAAGTCTGCTAAGTTGAAATTTGAGAATTTGAGGGTTTGGTTTTGGTTTTGTGATTACCATTTTCCCACATACTAAGATAGTGTGGTAGTTGGTATCGTGACCTACAGAAAAGATTAATCATAATAAACAGAAATTATCTGATAAAATATATAATTTTAATACCTATAGGTTATATGATGTACCTCCCTTCTCTATGCTTCAAGTGACTTTTGTGCTTACTTAGTTGTCTATATTGACTTGAATAGTGTGAAATCCATGTGGTAAGGTTACGCTGTGATCCACTGAGCTCTGTTTTGATCCTGTAAAGTCCGGCAGTATTCATGCCCTAGGTAGATTTAGGAAGGGAGGATACTGTATAAGGCATGGAGACAATTTTTTTATTTTTGTGCTAAGGTTGAGAAGCATCCTCTTCAGAGATTTTAGCGATGTGACCTAGAAGTAAGTATCAAAACAATCAATCTTATTACCAAAATTGTTACTTCATTCACCTTATACCTTTCCTTCAGGATCCTCATTGCTGCTATCTTTTGATTCTCATCTGGTTGCCATCTAGCTGGTTGTTCAGTAATCACTTTTGATATCCATCCTTCTCTTTTCCATTTTACTCTTCACTTTTTTAAACATTTCCAAAACTTTTCTTTTGTAGTTGGTGTCGGGTCATTTGCATATAGCCTAACTTTCAGAAGCTTTGCTTTCTGCACCATTATGAAATTATAACTGTGCTGATTTTTGGTGGTCACTAACATTTGTCTCAACTTGTTGTATCTGCTACGGTCTTCACCTTGAATTTTATGTTACGATAAAACACCGTCACTGACCCAGTGAGTTATTCTTATACCTTACGAATATTTAGTGCCTGTGTTGTTCTTGTCTTTATGATATCCAAAACAAGTTTTTATTACAGACAATTTATTTTTTCCATGTAAACCCACCAGTCCTAATTCCATTCAGGTGTACATAAAAAATCTCTTCGGCTAAAAAAAATAATCTTTAGTTAGTAATACTTTTAATAGTTTATTGTGTCTAAATGAAAAAATCATCAAGTATTGAATTTAGGATATTTTGATAGCTTTGAAAAATTATTGTGACATTTTCTGATTCCATCAACCTGTAATTAACCATGAAAAAGTTACAAAAAGGTTGTTTTAACTTCCAGGAGTTTACCCTTTCAAACCAAGATGTTTTCTTTGAGTTAATAAAGCCTAAATAATATAAAATGTAAGTCCTTTAAATAAGAGAAGCCTAACTAAGTTATTTCAGCCAACTCTTTACACTCCATTTGCTGTGTATGTACGTATTACCTTCGATCACATTATTGGAACAATTTTAGCATATTTAAGAGGCAATATAAGTTGCTATATAGAAATGATGTATAGAGATAGAAAACTGTTCCATAATTTCCATAAAAAAGGCAAATGAGATTTAATTCCTCCAATTTCAGCGCTCACATCTATATTCTAACTCGGTACTGGAGTGCTAATCTCTACCCATAGGGCAGTCTCCCTGCTACAAGAAGACAAAAGAGAAGTACCCTAATCTATATATAATACTCCCTGAAAAATTACTACTTTCTTTCTTCCTATGCTTCTCATTTTTTATCAAGAATCCTTGTATTGACTAGTTTAACATACATTACTCTGATTTTTTGTTTATCCAGACAACTGATGCATTTACGACATTTCTTCTATAGATCAGACTTTCTGTCCTCTGTGCATGGTGCACAGGGAATGTGGATCTAAGTCTTCCCATAGCAAGTCATTCACTGAGAATTTTTAAAAATGGCAAAGATTGAGTGAAATGCTACAGAAATTATTAATCAAATGAAAACATGAATGTAATCAAAATTATATTGCATAAACGCCTAATTGCCCAGTGTGTTGGGATTCACATTTATCATAACTAATGATTTGGGATACTACAAATGTCTCCTGTTAACTTGCTAGACCTAGAGACTGCCTCTACTTATCTCATTATTTCTGATACATCATATCAGATTGGAAGAGAAGCAAGGTGCGCCACTATTATGTTAGGAAACTTTGAGTCAGTTGTGTTCGTCAATTTATAACAAGTAAAGTGTTCTATCACATTATGATTCTAATAATCCAGTTAAGCAATGAAGTAGTTGAAGGTAGGAATCATGTTCAGCTTTAGAGTTGGAAGTCACAGGAAATGAATCACTTGGACTATATGTTCTTACCTGTAATGAGTTTAATCCCTCTTGAAAAAGTTCTTTTGCAAAAGATAACACTTTTATGCCAAGAGAGTCACTAATAACTTTACTTGAAAATTGATTTTATAGGTTAACAAAAATATAGTACATTACTTATTCTCGATAAAGAAAGTTTGTTTCCATTAAAGAGGTGTGGTGGCAATTCTTCAGTCTGGGAAAAATATAAAAAGGCAAAACTTTGATATTGGGATATACAGTATTATGCTCAATTACAGACTAAGGCTACAATAATTTCATGTGATAGTGGGAGGTTGTACCATTCCAGTCATAATCATTGTAGCAAATGGTATAATGAAAATTGTTTTGGAATATTTGGGGTTACGTTCAGCTTACTGAGTTGTGGGCACAGTCATTACCTAGATGTAGGGGTTTGTTTAAAAAAAGAAAAGCAACATTAACTTCTCGCAAGTTGCCGAACAATTTTGAATTTATTCAAATGAACTAATATGCCAAAATTCAGAAAATGGTCAAATCATGTCATCCCTGATGATCTTATTATCAATTTCGACCAGACAAACGTCTACATCGTTCCAGTGGCCGAATACACATTGGAGGAATGTGGATCAAAGCAATTACCCCTTATAGGCCTAGATGACAAATGACAGGTATGTGAAAATATTAATTTTCTATACAAAAATTTTCTTTAGAAATCATTAATGGAATTATTACAAATTAATGTAATAATTATTCAGTGGAAATTAATACGTCTAATTTATTCAAGCTTATTAGCATTTTTATTACCATGCATTAATAATGAAGATTGTGAGTACACACTCCTTGATTCCAAGTTTTAAATTTCATGATCAATTAATGGACATTTCCTGCAATTAGATTATTTATAATTACCCACAGCTTGGTAGATCAATTTCTTCCGGCTTTTGCAAAATGAGGTATTACCTGATTCATTTGGGATTTACCAATTATGGTGTACAGTATTAGAAAAAAAAGGAAGAGCTCATTTGATTCATTTTTGCCCATCGTTGTAGCATAGGAAAACAAAATTTAGATAGGTATAGATTTGATGTTTTTCTAGGTTAAATATAATTTTATTGAGTGGTTTGGTGTACTGTACTAAATAATAAAAGTACAGTATAAAATGGCAGAGCAGAGCATTTCACATGAATATTCATATTGTACACTCAGACCCTACTATTCATGGTGATTAGATAACAGATATCAGCAAATGCTAAAAACCAGCACATAATAGATGCACCCCTAATGATACTCCCAGATGCCATATTTGCTCACAAGAAGACGTTGACTTGCGACCTATTGAACTTACGACTGATTGCTTTTACGTTCATTTTTACACTGATGACGACTTGTCTTGAAAATAATATATTAATAGGACAAATATTTCCATAGAAATATATTTTCTGTTATAAAAATGAACTAATCTTTCAACTTCCTTTCATTAGGTTACTAATTGATATTAGTACATATTCCCGTTGTCCAAATATCAAGTAACCTTGGATATGTATCAGTTGTTATGGGTACTACTTAGGGTAAATTTTACTCAACACCTATGACAGAATCTCGCATACGCTAGACTTATTTCCTTTGTTTCATCTCTGATATTAGATTGATATTTATCTATTGAAATTAAACTAATAAGAAAAATATTTTTGCATGGTAAGGTAGTATTTTCTCTTTTTTCTTGCAAGAAAAACAGTGAATGGTTTTTCATATTTTGTAAATCTTTGTTGAGTTTGCATCATATTTTTGGCAGAAGGCGAACTGGCAAACCCAGTGTTTTTCTTTTGATTCGCTCATTACCAAGTGATATTAGTATTTCCATCATCGAAACTGAGTAATAATTTCAAGTATTTTAGTTGTCTGCTTCAGTTGATATGAGTACAGTATACATTTAAGAGAATAAGTATTGCGTGTCTAGTGACATCATATTTCTGGCGGAAGGCGAGCTGGCATATCGAGTGATTTCCTTTCGATACATTACCGAGTAATATAAGTACTGTATTCCGAGAGAGAGAGAGTTTACATAATGCATCTGCCTCAACTTACTCTTACCTATCTCCTGGTATATAGCTGAGTACAGTATGCTGTGCAGTATTTGGTCTTATATAAACTTTAAAGATGTCTGGTATCAGTTTCAGCATCATCTGAAGTGATGCGCACCAGAATGTTAGCCAATGAAGACCAACCCTCCACTGTAGAGCCTAACCAAGCAGTAACCATCCCAGTAAACAGTATAAACTCACGGTCCTATGCTGCAATTGATCTGTTGCCCTGTGAATTTACTTCAACTAAAAAGCTATAGAATAATTTAGGGTTATGCAAGACTAAATACAGCCAGCAAATATAGTTATATAACAGGAGAATAAGTAAATGTTTAAAGGTCACTCATCAATGACAGGACAATGTCCTAGAGACAGACTATACATACATATGAATGCACCCAAGCTAGGACCAGGGAGGGCCAGGCAATAACTGCTGATGACTCGGCAGTTAGACCTATAGGCTGCCCCAAATCTCCCATCCCTAATTCACAAAGATGGCAAGGTTTTAAGACTCCTGAAAACTCTTCGGGTTTGAGCAGTGCTCGAATTCCTAACTGATGGAACTCGAGTTGAAGACATTCCCAGTAGGCTACCACAAGCCCTTGTGTAATACTGTGATAGCTTTCTGTCATTTCATAGCAAGGCCTACTGCATATTTGGTGTTGTGTAGATGTGAATAAATGTCTACAAATATTTTTGTTTGAAATAACAGGGCCTTCCCAGGAAGAGCAAGCCCACGAATATTGAGGTCCAACTGTAATAATTTATTAGCACCAATCATAAATTATTGCAGTATTGATTGTGCTAAAACCACTAAAATATTAAGCCTGCTTGTTCTAGTGCATATGTAATAATATGTATAAGCACTTTTTCCTCTCCTCATTAATCAAGATGACAGCTGAGGTATAAATGCAGTCAGCCCCCACTATTCGCGAGGGTTAGGTAACAGAGACAGGCGTGAATTTGCGTATTTTTTGGGTTACTAGGGTGGGATAACTCCTAACCTAACCTAACGACTCGCTACCCATTTCCTACGCTTGGATAATTAACACACAAAGTACTGCCTAATATTGTTTTTACTTGGTTTCTATCACAGTATAGTTGTTCCTATCTAGTAATAGTGCATAATACTCGCTGATAGTGTTGTGTATATTACTGTAATATACTATTATCACTACAGTAAAGCTTAAGTGTACTGTAAGTGTTCGCTGTTTTTGTTTGGATGACTCGACTCACCGCACACGTAGCCTACAAATACAATAAACAATGGAAAATAATACAATACATATAGTACAATATTGTGCATATACGAAATATACAGTACCGTATGTATTGTACTATTATTATAGTTACTCTTACTATAGAAAGGTAAATATTCTATCATGCATAAACAACCCGTTTTCTTTAACTCACGCATGTTTTTAACAGTAACTATTTTATTGTAATACAATTAATATTCATTTGTGAGACATCAATAAATAGCCTTTAGTACAGTGAACCCTCGCTACTTCGCGGTTCGACCATCGTGGATTCACCACTTCGCGGATTTTTTCCATAACCCATATATATATACAGTAATATATATATATATACTGTATGTATGCATGTATTTATGTATATATGTAGGTATGTATATGTGTATACATATATATATATATATATATATATGTATATATATATATATATATATATATATATATATATATATATATATATATATATATATATATATATATATATATATACACACACACACACACACATATATAATATATATATATATATATATATATATATATATATATATATATATATATATATATATATATATATCTATACTGTATATCTAAAGTAGGAAGATGTGATGTAGTTCTAAGGGAAAAGTATGGGAAATATGTCTGGGTAATAAGCAAAGCTCTACCTCCAGTTTGTTTCTACATTATGATCAGAGATAAATGTAAACAAAACATTGGTTGCCATTTTTTATCGTGCTTTTTAGCATGTTTAGGAAATGCATGATATAAAATCATCTTTAATATTTGTGCCTGTTTTAGTTTAGGGTACTGTAGTACATGCATTAAGTGTTCTGTACATTAAAGGGTAGTTTGTTAACAGTACTACGTACAAGGGAAGGTTTTAAAAGTCTGAATATACATGTTGAATAAATAGGTAAATATGGTGTCACTACTTCGCGGATTTTCACCTATCGCGGCCGCGACTGGAACCTATCTACCGCGATAAACGAGGGTTCACTTATGTTTTTTTTACACTCGTATATTTGAGCTATTTAATTGTAATACAAGCATGATTCATTGATGTTAATATGTACGTGAACCTACTTTTTACAATGAATAAACTTTAATTATTTAGTAAATACAGTAGTTTTCTTAACTATTATTTACCAATGTTAAGTAAAAATATAGCTAATGTTTTGATGTGTTGTAGCATTGTGCGTATGTACATACTGTACACACATACGGTTCATTATGATTTTTAACTTAAAAATATACTTATTAATATAGAAAAAAATTTATATAAATAATCATGACATTAAAAGGAAAATATATGTTACGATCTGTTATTTATTTACTAAAATGAAAGAAAAATAAATCGCTAATGCGTTTGATATGCGTAGTAGCATTTTGTGTTTGTACAAACAATAAAGTTCTATTTATTGTGTTATTTTAATTTAAAAATGTTATTGATATGAAATTAATTATAAATAAATGATAATGACATTAAAAGGAAAAAGTATGCTATGATCTGGTATTTATTTAAAGAAATGAAAGAAAAATATATTGCTAATGTTTTAATATGCGTAGTAGAATTGTGCGTACATACATATACACAATACAGTACTTTTCATTGTTTTTAACTTAATAATGTACTTACTGATATAAAGTAGGACAGCCGGATTTTATGGTTGTAACTATCATCAAGGTAGGGAGATAACCAATGGGAGAGCAGGACAATGGTGGCAAGTATACAGTTTGGCAACGCGCAAGTTTTTACAATTATTCTAGGCGCCTGGTGAATCTTGTGTTGTATTATGAAAATTTTTTGTATTATGAGGTGAAAAAAATCTTCATGTCGTTTCTTATCATGAATTTTTCATATACAGAAACTTTCGTATCTAGAGCGATGGCCAGATCCTAGCTGATATTCTAAAATACTACACAGAAAAATTCAAGGATTTACTGGTCACCTTTTTTTTTCTCGTTTTGCAAAACTCCATTGGGACATAGGAGATTTTCTTTCTTTTTAGGATCAATCGATGCAAAGTTGGGCCATGATTCAAAGAATAATGTTACTGCTGACAGAAAATAGATATACCGTAGACCCTTTTGGTGTTCACACTTTGATTCATGGTTTTCAGAGCCCATTTATGGTAACAGGTGTTCTTACCCTGTCCTCACATGAAATATATTCAGAATTATATGTGGTGAACACAAAAGCACAAAAAAGGTCTCATAGGACAATCAAATGGAAGCTATATTTGCTGAAGAAGCTATAGAGGAATTTATAGTAAATCCTAAGGGCTCAGTTTTGTCCTAAAGGTTATGGAGGTCTGGAAGTTGATTGTTGTATTTCCTGAACAATTTTCTTCAGCTATCTCATTTCTAGAGGGAGATAATAGTTCCAGTTGGAAGGATGTCTTGCTTGTGCCTTTGGATTTGAAAGACATGCTTCCAATTTTCCTCTTACAGTACTTGTTTTCTAACTTTTCCTTTCAGTTCTAGTTATGGTCTGGTATTACAGAGGGGCATACGGCTGATGAGATATTAAAGTGACAAACTAATCATCTTTTCTTCACCTCTGAAACTTCAGTGGAACCTCCTATACAAACTAATAATCTCGTCCTCATCTCGGAAACTTCAGTGAAACCTCCTATACCTCAATGAATGGCAATATCCAGATCCTATTACTAATACGAATCAGACGTAACCTCGTTAGCACACTTGACTCTGCTAGTTGTTGGTCATACACTACGACCTTCACAGTTTTCACAAATGAAGGAAAAAAATATGTGAGATATCTTTTTCCTTTGTTGGAGATGTTAAGGTATCAGGCCCCTTGTGCAGAGTTTTGGCAAAGATTCTAGGCCACTTAAAATTAGCAGAAAATTTAGTGCTACACAACTGATTCATGTTTATTTTTCTAAATCTAAATTTTAATTGAAAGGGTTTATAGTAAGCAAATCGAAGGATTTCCCCCTGTGCCCTTCCAAGGAGCCCCTGTTAAAGTGTGGCTAGATTAGCACGGTCTTTGGAGAGGAGCGGTTATTTACAGCTGCTTCTAGAAAAAAAAACTTGTATTCATATATAGGACTCTGTAACTTTCTAAGTCTAATGGTTCTAAAAGAAAACATGAGAGTACATAAGTTTGTAGAACTGATGAATGTTATTACCTGTGTAAACTCCTAGTCCATGTCTCTAACAAGATAATGTTGAATAAATGTACCATAGTAATGTACTATAGGAGCAGGTGGCATGAAATCCCCAATTGGATTTCTGTCCCACTCTACCAGACCAGACATCTTTTTTTTTTAAATTAAGTCCATGGTCCTATGAGTTAATTTAGAACTGTACTGTACTTATTTTATACCTTTTATGCATTAAGATTTTTTAGACATACTCTTTTGATCAGTCAATGCTCACATAATCTTGATACCTCCATTACAGCCACAACAATCATGGTTTCTATATTCTCTTAAGCTTTCAGTGGATTAGCTGAGATCTGTTCTAATCTGGAATAGACTGTCAAAGTAGCATCAATTCAGGTGTTTTCACCAAAAATAACGGTCCTTCACCTGTATTTCTTAGAAATTATCAAGAAAGATCTTATTATCTTATTAGAAAGGCTTTTTTAGGTCCAGCAGCCAAGTTATCTCCAGCCCTATCATACAATTGTAAGCCTGACTCTACGAGTCCAGTTGGCTCAAATTTTGTTGTAGGAAAGGCATTGTTCTACTGCTATCATTCTTAAGGTACAGTATAGTACAGTAGAACATCGGAAATGGAACTTAATTCGTTCCAGAAGGGCATTTTATTTTTAATGTGATTATAGATATAAGATCATATAAAAATATAAAATTGCAATTGAGTGGACAGAATAAATTATTAGATACTGTATGTGGAATAAAAGAACTAAATAACCATTGAACTTCACTTTACTTGTATGGAGAGTGGATGGTGCGAATGGAAAGAGGAGGAGGAGGTGATGGTGCTAGTGTATCTTGGAAGGGGTGTCCCCATTTCATAATGTTGGGTAGCTGCCATTCTGGGATTCTTTCTCATTTTTCCCTCTTTTTAGGTACTAACTTAGAATCACTTTAGGCCTTTTTTACTATAAATTTTTCCAGAGGTTTTTTTTTGCCTCTTGTTTAGAAATGTCTCTAAAAGGACATATTGCATTGTCATTTAAAAAACTTGCTCACGCTGCTGGGTACTGCCTTATCTGGATGACATAAACAGTATCAACAAATTCTGTAATTCAACCCATTTTGAATTAATTTCTTTTATCATTAACTAGGGGCATTATCCCTTCACTCCACCTCCTTTGAAGATATTTCCTCAGCTACTGTCTTCCTTAGGGTGTTGGGGTTCCTCAGTGGTGAGTTTTGTGTTTTCCTCCAACAACTCAATGTCTTTCTCAGAAATGCCCATTGACTTCCCTAGAGACACATTTTCTTGATCACAGGCTCAATCTCAAGATCAGGCTCAAAGCTTCAACGTTTTCCTGCTATACCGTTTGGCCACAAATTCTTCCAGGCAGAGCTCATTGTTCTGAAAGACACTTTCCCAAGACTTTTGATTCTAAAACTCTCGAGTTGAATCAACTTTGTTATAGAGGGAACCTTAAAATGCTTTTTAAAAAGATATGTGTTTAAAGCTTTTTAAAGATGATTGCATGTTGGTCTAAGTTCTGGATAAGGGTAGTTGCAATATGGGGGGTCAGGAACTTGATAGTAATGGAGGAAAACTCCAACCACTTTATCGTCTTCCAAACCTGGAGGGTGAGTAAGTGTATTGTCCATGATTAGTGCTTTAAATTGGAACTATTTCTTCTGGAGATATTTTCTCATTAAGGGTCCAACTAAATACATCATGCATCCAGTCAATGAAAAACTGCCTAATTACCCAGTCTTTATTATTGACCCTCCACATTAAGTTTAGATTGTTGTTCATTGTGTTTTTCTTGAAAATCCTTTTGTTTTTGGAATGGCAAACAAGTAGGGGCTCGACCCTAAAGTCCTCACTTGTATTCCCACACAGGAACAGGGTTAGCTCATCCTTTATAGGCTTATGCCCAGGCAAGGCCTTCTCCTCCTGGGTAATGTAGGTCCTTGGCACTTTTTTTCGTGCCTGTTTCATAGCAGTTGAAAACTTAAGAATAAAGCTGTTAAACTCAATAAAGTCTTTAAATTCCCCCAGCATATTTCCCAGCAGTGGTTTTATCTGAACGAGCACTCTCCCATGCCTTACAACACTGTGTAGGTAATTTCTTATTTTAAATTTATCAAATGAGCCTTGGAAATATCTTTAAGACCTATGTCATTATTTGTTCCTGATCTATCTTGTGAATGTATGAATGTAATTACTTAGCATTTTGTATATCATGGCTTCTTGGAATGCTATCACCCACCAACTGTTCTTTGTTGATCCAAATTATAACCAAGTTGTTAAGTTCCTGGATGATCTTAGTTCTTTGTTTAGATTAAGATGTAACTTCTTTCACTACATTAGCTTTATTTCTATGAACCACCTCTGATGTTGATATTCCTTCTCCAAAAGCTCAGTTTATCGACATTTGCCCCCAAAGTTTGTTGAAAGTTTTCCCATTTTATTTCCTTTCAATACTTTATGCCCTTAGTAAAGTAATGAAGCACTAGTGGTTAATGGCAAGTGGTTCTGTGTTGTTCAGTTTTTCTGTCGCATCTGTGATATGTCGATATATCACCTTCCAAACTGTGATAAGTTTTTTTTTTGTGATACAAGTTGTTTTCCCTGCTGGATTTGATTGCATTCCTGCACAGGAATTGTAGTGTGTTTAAAATAACTGTTGTTAGGTGTACAGTGAGATTGAGAAGACAAAATCTGTGATGACAGAAGACTTGCTATATCTCAGATTCAAAGTAAGATTGATAATTCAAGTTCCCATTTAGTGCTAAACCCTTTTATCCTACTAGATGGATCAATGTCAGTCTGGTCCTTGATTAAGATGTTTCCTTCCTTGTTACCTATCAGCAAGGCACTCAATGATCATTTAAAAAACTTAATGAAATTCCTTGAATTCTTTTGATAATGTTCTATTATAAAGAATATATGATTAGTATAAAGGTTTTATCGTCAAATAATATTTAATCTATTCATCAGTTACTTTAAGTAGCCAGTTACGTAAAATATGTTAGGTACACTTAATTAGTATTAGGAATTAGTTATCCCTTGATAATTTGAAGTAAAACCACAAACCAGTGGTTGAAGGACAGACCGTAGCAGTGTTTTCAGACATGTCATCACTAGACCACATCCAAAACTAAATGAGTTTAAGGTCATCCTTGCTGTCCCAGGTAGAGGAAGTGATGTTAATTTGGGCATATTTGAAAAAATTCATGGACACAAAGATGGTCCGTGGATCTGTGCCATTTGTTGTCAGTGTCTGAGAAGATTGCCATACCAATCAACCTGATCAGATGACCCATTTCAAAAGTGTTTCAAAATCCAAACGCTTCTGTTTTACATCTGATCACCAGGTGATTTTTGATAGCATTCTCAAATCTAGGGTTTTCACAACCCTCTAGATTTTACTTAATAGGTTTGAAAAGATGTTCAGGATTTGATTTTAGTTTTTGGTTATTTTTTTTTTTTGATAAGTTTTTAAGATGGGGTTTCCAAGAATTTAACAGCATAATATTGGTTTTGTGATAAAGGAAGAGAGCAGGTATTTGCCACAATGGTAGAACAATCTTTGAGGTAAACTTAACCAGTCAATGACCCTACCATGTTGAAAACGCTGCTCATCCTCTGATCAGCTAAGTTAAGCAACATAGGGTTTGGTCCTTACTTGGTTGTGGTAGAACACCAGATGCTAACAATAATAAAGATCTTTAGTTCTCCTGTTCTGGATCTCTTAGCATAGAAGGTAGATACCCTGTTATGTACAAGAAAAATCTAGATCTTTACACATTCCCATCTTTTACCGTGATTTAACAGATGTGAAACAAGTTCAGGCGCTCTCTCTGAAACATAGACTTAATAGCTCTGTTCAGGATTATTTTGTACCAAAGATACTAGTCTCTTTAATTTTAATGGTGTCAATCCATGAATATATCAAAGATGAGAACTAGCTGGGATTATATTGTTAAAATTGTTTAACATTAGAAGGAAGTTGTTGTAATGAGTTTGAGACATCAGTTTTGATAATGAACCATATCTTCTGTTTTTTCAAAGTCATCTTTAAAGATAAGTTCTTAATTCCTCCCCCGATAAGTGATGGGAAACTTTCCTTCTTCAAAGAGCTTAATATTAACCCTTGTTGTAAACTGATACACACACTGAATGCTAATTTGCAAGACCTTTCCCGAGAAAAGAACATTGGTAGAAGCAGAGACGTTCTTTGCATAGCTGATTGTGTCATGATTTAACTATTTTTTTGTATCTTGGCCTGCAAATATTTGGTATTATTTCTTGGTTGGGTACTGGTATTCATTTGTTTAATGTATTAGGTTTTGGAAATAATTATTATTTCATACCCTAGTAAGTTTGCTGTTATGATTCATGATACTATACTTGGCCCACTTTGCCTAGGATGTGTGTACTGCAGAATAGTTTGTAGAATGTCTTGGAAAGGTTAGGGAACACCAGTTTAACTATTCATTGCCCAAAGAGTATTTACCTTGAGGTAAATGTTGTTTTTTATGATAGGGAGAGTAGATATCCTTCTTAAAAATCCAAATCCCAAAGCTTAACAGGTCCATTGGCAGCCTTCAGGGCTTTGAAATTCTGCTAAATGGGGTTTGTCTAAAGGATTTCATGTTCTACCTTAAATTTGTTGATTAGAACTGCAGTATTAACATATTGGGAAATTCATTTATTTTTGTAATGAATTACATCGTTTGAATCTGTTTCTTTTGAGATAAAATGTACAAAGAAACTGTGAGTTATTTACACAGGAACACCAAGACTGCCTACTGGTTTCAGTGTCATATACAAATTAAATTTTCATGATAGTGTACATTATTATAATTACTTTTTAAATATTTCTTAGCCGGTGAATATATAATAGCTGCAACTCTGCGGCTCGGCAGAAAACACACACAAAAACTCGCGAGCGATCGCTATGAAGGTTGCGGGTGTGCCCACCAGCGCCACTATCGGCCAGATACCACTCTTGCATGTAAACAAACCCTTCAATTCTTCTCTGTCGACGTTGACGACAAGACGTATCAATACTCGCTGTAGAACCTGGAGTTTTCTCAACAAATTTGGTGAAGTACTTCATTTTGGTTTGAGCTTTCGCAGTGCAGGTGTTTTATCTTCATCTTAAATCTTGAACTCGTTTTTGGATAGATTTAATTTTTGATGACAAGAGAGAGAGTATGGACTTTCTTTCTTTGACTTTTAAATGGCCGACCCTTCCCTTAGACGGAAGTGTGTTTTAGGCTTTTAGCAATTATCTTATCACGTTATAAATTAATTATAGATTTTCCTCTATATATTTTATATCTCAACCGCCTTTATTAGGCCTCTTCGATTAGCTTTCCATTTATAATAAACATCAAAATAAATTTTAATGATTTGTTTATATGCGACCTTTCCTGAGAGTATGCGGTCCTAACTTGGAAACCGAAGTTAAACAACGTTGAGCCCTTTTCAATCGTAAATAACTTTTACAGAGCTAATGATTTAAAACTTATTAAATGAAATATTTTTAGTAAATATTTTATGATAGTTTTTTTCTTTGAATAGTCTTCGTACTGTTTCAAAGATGAACTAACGTTTAGTTTATTTATGCTACGCAGTTTGCGCTTTATCGTTACGATAGAGAGAGAGAGTATCACGGTTTCACTTTGCAGAAAGAGTAAATCGATTCTGACGTTTTGTTCTTTTTTCTTTCAAAGCTTAAATGTTTTAAAGACTATTTTAAAGGAACTTTTAATTGAAAAACCTTTCAGTTTTTTCCTTTGGTCAAATAACCTGTTTGTTGACGAAAGGTAAGTGGGCTCTTCTCTTCGGTGCGAAATCAAGAGAGAGAGAGAGAGATAGAGACGGAGAGAGAGAGAGGAGAGAGAACGTTCCGATCTTTATCTCGTCCCAAGCGAGTAACGTTGTTCTCGAGTTACTCTCGTCCCTAGTCTCTGTACGGGGAGAAAGGATAAAACGTTTTTAATTTTTATTCTCGTCCCAAGGCACTGTACGGTGAGAGATTGAAAACGTAGTTTTGAATGAACTAGTGTTTAGTCTCTTCCCCAACCACTGATTTTTTTATCTTAAAATATGTTTACTGTTTTTTGCTGGTATTAATGTGCTTACATTATACAACTGATTTCCCAATTACAACCTTTTGATGAGGGTAGAATTGCGTGCTTCAGGTAGAAATCAGTTTTATTCATACCTAATGTGAATTGTTAAAAAATTCGATTTCAGTGAAATAAGTGCAAAACAGAAAATAGTGATAAAGTGATATTGCGCAAAGTGTTATCAGTGTTGCGACCGAGGGTTCGTCTGTTCGTGCCTGTCGTTCGCCTAGTCCGGGACCTCTTGCAAGCTCCCAAGCCCAGGGGAGAAGTAATGTCGTACGACTTATGGGTTCGAGAGGCCTTGATCAGCGAACAGACGTTCCCTCTATGGTATCAGATGTATCTTACCAAGATCACCCCTACCATAAGGCGAGAGAGACGATTTTCTCCTCGTCATCCGAAGGCTTTTCGCATAAGAAACCGTGGAACAAGGTTTCGAGGCCCTTTAAGCGAAAGTCAGTCCTTTCAGGACAGGTCCAGCGTCCTGGTTTTAACTATTAGGACAGCTCTGACCCTATGCAGTCATCGGAAGACTGCTCGCCGCCTAAACAAAAGCGTAACACAGACTCCGAGAGTCTTTTTGTAGGCAAGGTTTTGCAGTCACAGACGTTACCCTCGTCTCTTACCGCAACCATTCCCGTTGATCCTAAATGGGTTGTACGGCAAGACATGCAGAATAAGCTTGCCTCCCTTATGGAAGACTATTCTGCCGATAAGTCCGTTGAGCCTAGCCGTTTATCTCATCGAGATCCTGGCCTTCAGCCACCCTAACGTTCCTTTGTTCGTCCTATTGACGTTGGCGTAGCCAAGTCACGTCAGTCAGGTTGTTTAGAACCACACTCGATGCGGTCTCGTGTGGATTTTCAGCCACATTTGGACGTTAGGCCACTTGCTGATGCTCCTGTTGACGTTCAGGACGTTCGCCAACAATCGGAGTTGACTTGTTTTGACGCTGAGCGTCAACCTCCGCATTCTAGAGTTGTTTTGACTGCTCAGTCTAGGCGGTCAAAGCAGTCTCGAGTGGACGCTGTGCGTCCTCACGCACCTGTTGTTGTTGACAGTTCACAGACTGTCAAGCAGTTACATGACGTTGCGTCCTGGTCCGCTACTAATGCACCAGTGCGTGTGGACTCTGCTTGTAAAGCATTGCCACCACGGTAGGTCTCTCCCTTGCTTGAGACTCGGCTATTGTCGGACTAGGTTCCTTCAGATGAGGAAATTGCTGTTCCCCCTCCTACTGATATTCCCTTGAGGACTCTGTCAGACGGAGAGGAGCCTAAAGCTGCTTAGCCCTCTATGGACTTTAAATAAATCATGCTGATTTTTAAGGATCTTTGTCCGGATCGTTTTGTAACTGCTGCTCCTCGTTCGCCTAAACGTCAGAGCTTACACTAGGCCTAGCTACTTCGAAGCCGTTGTTTTTTAAGCTAGTGCTCTCTCGCTCTTTTAAGAGAGCTTTACGTTTGCTAGGCGACTGGTTTATCACCAGGAGGAGTTTGGGGGAGACATCCTTTGATTTCCCTTCTTTTAAGCTGGCTTATAGATCGAGAGTCTGTTATGACACGAGAGAAGTTCTCGGCTTGGGAGTTTCTGTCTCTGCCCAGATAGACTTCTCAAACCTCATAGACTCTCCCTGGCGCCTGGCCATGAGACGCTCCAAGATTTTACAAGTCGACTTCAGAGCTATTTTCGAGCCTTTGAAGTTTTGCTGTACAATTATGTCATGCATAAACAAGGCTTTCAGGGATGGCTCCAATGATCTGACAGCCACGTTCTCTGCAGGAACAAGTCCCTCAGGGATGGCTCCAATGATTTGGCAGCCATGTTCACTGCAGGAGTACGTAAGAGGCAAGTGCGCTCAATGTGTTCATTGTCAAGACAAACTTCACGATGAAGTCTACCAGGCTGTCTTGACAGCATTTATGGAAGGCGACTGGATGGTCTCTCTCGACCTTCAGGAGGCATACTTCCACATTCCTTTACACCCGGATTCCCAACCGTTTCTGAGGTTTGTTTACAGGAATGTGGGGTACCAGTTTCGAGCCCTGTGCTTTGGCCTCAGTCCTGCGCCTCTCGTGTTTACGAGGCTCATGAGGAATGTGGCAAAATCCCTCCATCTATCGGGGATCCGAGCCTCCCTGTACTTGGACGACTGGCTTCTCAGAGCATCGTCCAGTCTTCGCTGTCTGCAGGATCTACATTGGACGTTGAGTCTGGCCAGGGAGTTGGGACTTTTGGTCAACCTAAAAGTCCCAACTGATCCCATCCCAGATTATTCTATATTTGGGGATGGAGATTCGCAGTCAAGCCCTGCTCGAAGTCCAACTAATGCTGAAACGAAACGTTTATTCAGTCAGGAGTTGGATCAGTCTCGTAGGGACTCTCTCATCCCTGGAGCAGTTTGTCTCACTAGGGAGACTACACCTTCTGCCTCTCCGGTTCCATCTAGCCTCTCACTGGAACTAGGACAAGACATTAGAGACGGTATCATTCCCAGTCTCCGAACCAGTAAAGGCATGCCTGAAATGGTGGGACAGCAATATCAGTCTGAGAGAGGGACTATCCCTAGCAGTCAAGAACCCAAACCACGTGTTGTCCTCAGACGCGTCGGATTTGGGTTGGGGTGCGACCCTGGACGGTCGGGAATGCTCGGGTCTGTGGACCTCAAGTCAGAAGAGCATGCACATCAACGGCAAGGAGCTATTAGCAGTCCACTTGGCCTTGATGATATTAGAAAGCTTCTTCGAAACTAAGTGGTAGAGGTCAACTCAGACAACACCACAACTTTGGCGTACATCTCCAAGCAAGGAGGCACACACTCCTTCACGCTGCTCGAGATCACAAGGGACCTTCTCTTATGGTCAAGAATTCGAGGCATCTCCCTGTTGACGAGATTCATCGAGGGGGACTTGAACGTCTTGGCAGACTGTCTCAGTCGGAGGGGTCAGGTGATACCCACGGAATGGACCCTCCACAAGGACGTGGGCAAAAGTCTTTGGGCTACTTGGGGTCAACCCACCATAGACCTCTTTGCCTCCTCGTTGATCAAAAGGTTACCAATCTATTGCTCTCCAGTCCTAGATACAGAAGCAATCTACATAGACGCGTTTCTACTGGATTGGTCTTTTCTGGACTTATATGCATTCCCACCATTCAAGATAGTCAACAAGGTACTGCAAAAGTTCGCCTCTCACGAAGGGACAAGGTTGACGTTGGTTGCTACCCTCTGGCCCGCGAGAGAGTGGTGCACCGAGGTACTTCAATGGCTGGTAGACTTTCCAAGAAGTCTTCCTCTAACGGTAGATCTGTTACGTCAGCCCCACGTAAAGAATGTCCATCAAAGCCTCCCCGCTCTTCGTCTGACTTCCTTCAGACTATCGAAAGACTCTCAAGAGCTAGAGGCTTTTCGAAGGAGGCAGCCAGTGCGATTGCAAGAGCTAGGAGAGCTTCTACCATTAGAGTATACCAGTCGAAGTGGGAAGTCTTTCGAGACTGGTGCAAGTCAGCATCTGTGTCCTCTTCCAGTACCTCTGTAGCCCAAATCGCAGATTTTCTTTTACATCTGAGAAAGGTTCACTCCCTTTCAGCTCCCACGATTAAGGGCTACAGGAGCATGTTGGCTTCGGTCTTTCGACATAGAGGCTTAGATCTTTCCAACAATAAAGATCTCCAAGATCTCCTTAAGTCTTTCGAGACCTCTAAGGAACGCCGTTTGGCAACTCCTGGATGGAACTTAGACGTGGTCCTAAGGTTCCTCATGTCAGACAGGTTTGAGCCATTACATTCAGCCTCCCTGAAGGATCTCACCCTCAAGACACTTTTCCTAGTGTGCTTGGCTTCGGCTAAAAGGGTCAGTGAACTTCATGCCTTCAGTAAGAACATCGGCTTTTCTACAGAAAAAAGCCACTTGTTCACTTCAACTTGGTTTCCTGGCCAAAAATGAACTGCCTTCTCGTCCTTGGCCTAAATCTTTTGATATTCCTTGCTTATCAGAGATCGTAGGCAACGAACTGGAAAGAGTATTATGTCCTGTTAGAGCTCTTAAGTTTGATTTAGCTCGTACTAAGTCATTACGAGGTAAATCTGAGGCATTATGGTGCTCAGTTAAGAAACCTTCATTGCCTATGTCAAAGAATGCTTTGTCATATTTTATCAGATTTTTTTAATACGAGAAGCTCATTCTCACTTGAATGAGAAAGACCGATGTTTGCTTAAGGTTAAGACGCACGAAGTTAGAGATATAGCAACCTCCGTGGCCTTCAAGCAAAATAAATCTCTGCAAAGTATTATGGACGCGACTTTTTGGAGAAGCAAGTCAGTGTTCGCGTCATTTTACTTAAAAGATGTCCAGACTCTTTACGAGGACTGCTACACACTGGGTCCATTCGTTGCAGCGAGTGCAGTAGTGGGTGAGGGTTCTACCACTACATTACCCTAATTCCAATATCCTTTTTAATCTGTCTCTTGAAATGTTTTTAATATTGTTTTTTTGGGTTGTACGGAAGGCTAAGAAGCCTTTCGCATCCTGATTGATTTGGCGGGTGGTCAAAGTCATTTCTTGAGAGTGCCCAGATTAAGGGTTTGATGAGGTCCTGTTGTATGGGTTGCAGCCCTTAATACTTCAGCTCCTGGGAGTCTTTCAGCATCCTAAGAGGATCGCTGGGCTTCGTGAGGAAGACAGACGTATAAGGCAGAGTAATCGTCTAAGTCAACTTCCTTACCAGGTACCTATATATTTTGGTTTTGTTATATTGATAACTGTCAAAAACTCTTAGCTTATACGCTGTAAACTTAATTAACTCTGGTCTCTACCCACCGCCTTGGGTGTGAATCTGCTATTATATATTCACCGGCTAAGTTAAATATTTAAAAATGATATTTTAATTATAAAATAAATTTTTGAATATACTTACCCGGTGAATATATAAATTAAAGGCCCTCCCTTCCTCCCCAATAGAGACGCAGCGGGACGAGAAGAATTGAAGGGTTTGTTTACATGCAAGAGTGGTATCTGGCCGATAGTGGCGCTGGTGGGCACACCCGCAACCTTCATAGCGATCGCTCGCGAGTTTTTGAGTGTGTTTTCTGTCGAGCCGCAGAGTTGCAGCTATTATATATTCACCGGGTAAGTATATTCAAAAATTTATTTTATAATTAAAATATCATGTTTTACATTTAATTGATTGTTTAACCTGGTCATTGTTTCATGATATAACAACATAATACTGATACAGTTGAAGAATTTTTTTTTCTTACAAGAGTTTCTAAACTATGCAAAATAAAGATGTCAATAGAAGGGTTTGAAGGCCTCAAAAAAGTAAACAGAAGATTGGGCACACAAAAGAACAAAGTAAGGATTTGGAAGTTTTGCCCAAACTGGAGGAGGATCTCTTACCATTAAAAGTCTAAGGGTAGGTGAGGCAATTATATGAATCAACATTGATGGATTTTGACAACTCTCCAGATGATTTTAGTCATTTTAAAAGATAAAAAGAGGTTCTTATATATGAGAACTCATAGAATTTTGACATGGATGCCAGGTCTGAATATGGATTTATTCTGTTTTTGACATACCTTATGACATTGTAACTGTTTATTAAATATGATTTTATCTATGTATATTTTATTGATTCTGCGTACTAGTACTGTGTTTTATTTAGATTTTCATTTTATACAAATACTGTACTATTTATTTAGAATTTGGAGTACTGTATCTGATAAAAAATTAATTCTACTAAATGATCAGTATAACTGAAAATATTCAACATTTTTACATAATTGAAGATGTCCTTAATGAAACAATGGGTTTAAGGGTACTCCATTTAACATTGCAATTAAACACGATACTCATTATTAAGAGCCATTGTTGAGGTTGAGACAGTACATACAGTGTTTATCTTGTAAAAGATATTTTAAAATGTTATTTTAAATTTTGTCCTTTCAGTACAGTACAGATCACTTTACATTTATATATGTTAATTTTTGCAGGAACATGGTGAGACCATATACAATTTCACTGGTAATTTCACCACAACACAGGTAAGTGTTTACATGAATGGTTATTACAGTAAATTCTTACATTTGCATGTAAAATACAAACCATTTGATTCTAAAGGCATTTCTGGATGGTGCCTATCTTTTTGGTTGGTAATTAAAACATTTCAGTATCAGGAAAGAGGTGGTAATCAATGCAATTAGGGCTAACCATTATTTGAATGATGTTTTTAAGGTGTTGGTATGATTGCCAATCATGCAGAAACTTCTTTCAAGAATCTTACCATGTACTTGAGAAAGGAAAGTGGGGTTAGGATCGATTGGCTTTATTAATAAAAGAAAAGAAATAAAAGTGAGTGATACAATAGGCTACTGTACATTGATTTTAAGGAAACTTTTAATTGTTCAAACTAGAATTGACCCAGACACTAGAAGGCAAGAAACTAACCAATGGGTAAGCTTCAAAGCTCTTAACTTATTTAGCTTCCTCTGTTTAATCTCAGAATGTTGGTGTGTCTAAGCTTGTCAGTGTAATTCTGATCTTACCTGGCCGGTTGCTAACCTTAACCTGACTTCCTTAGTCAGGGGTAGGGTAATAGTGTTACATTTAGTAAGAGTTCTGATTGTTCACTGCACGTTACAGAGTCAAGATCTTCTTGCAGAGCCTGGAATTCCTTTAGTCACTCTAAATCATTCTGCTGCTAAACCATTGCATTCCTAGTTGCTATTCTAGAAAACTAGATTGCAGGACAGAAGACAGAGTTAGTATTCTGAATCATAATATCCTTCCACTCGACAAATTAAGCGCTCTTTAGCATCATCCTATTTTCATTTGTTGATGGCGTTTCATATCATATGATTCTCTTGTCTCTTTATCATTGACGTTTCAGCTAAAACTAATCTTTTTCATCCCATTTTGGATGGCAGTGTCCTTCGTTTGTTTGCTAGCTCAGCCATTTGCTAATCACTGGTTAACATTAGCTGGGTAATGGTAAACATTAATACCTTTTTACTTAAATAAGTTTCACTTGGGAAAAATTGTAGGATTATTTATATTCAGTGGAAGAAATTTAGAAACGAATAAGAAATTTTTATGTCAATATATGGAGAATTAGGGCAATATAAAAGAAGTAAATGCACATATCTATAATATAGTCATACCTCTCTTCACGAAAGAATCTGCTTACAAAATTTTCAAGCTGAGAAATGATTTGCGAAATCTGTTTGATTGCATCTTGTTGAAGTGGATCTGTGCGTCATTTACGTGCAAGCTTGGCCACTAGCTCATCTAATGTTTTTATCATACAGGGTAAATGTAGAGATTAGTACCTCACTTTCTTAAAAGTCTCTTCCTCTTGTACACTTCAGTTCATGTATGTAGTAAGCAGACAGTCAAAAAATTGTTTATAAAGTCCTTAAAATATATTATTAAGACTAATTAAAACTAGCCTTTAAGATAAACCATTTAATGAAATCCAAGTAAGTTACTGCGGTATCTTGTTCATCTTGTTTTCCTATATTTAGAGTATGGCTGGTAATTCAATTTCCTGTTTAGTGTTGAAGCCTTTTATCCCATAAGATGGATCATTGCCTATATAGGCCTGGGTTATAATCTGGTTCCTGCCCTTGAACCTGTCAATAGTGGAATTACAGATTGTTTTAACAGTTACTTTAACAAATTCTTTTAAATCTTTTGACATATAAAGTATTAAGAGATATATAGGATTAGGTTGCAAGTTTTAACTTCAAATAATGGTAATTTATTTATCAGTTATTTTAAGGGGCCAGTTATCTAAATTAGATTGTCCTGATAATTGGTTATACTGTATAGGTATTTATTATTCCTTGTAATAGAAAGTTAGAACCGTTAGTTGGGGAGAGACTTTGTCACTAAGCTACACCTGGAACCAAGCGAATAGAAGATCACCCTTCCTTACTGGATAGGGAAGGTGCAGCTAACTTGGACAAATTTAAAGATATTGACAGACATTCAAGATTTAGATTTAATTTTTTTTTTATTATCAGACCTTTTTGACTGATAGATAAGAGATCTTTCTCCTAGTGGTCCTGATATAATTTTCTGGCCGAGCAACTTTGTTTCAGAGCTGAATTACACTCTCACAAGAGTTTATATTTGTGAGGTTGGAGCATTCGGAGCATTATCCACTTGTTTAATTTATATATAGAGAAACTGTTTCTGCTTTGTACAGTAACTGGAAATGGCATCCTGCCTTTGCTTCCTACCTCAGACATCACCCATGGATACATTATTATCTTTTTAATAAGTCCTTAGATTTCTAGCTTTGCTAGTTATTCTGCATTCAGCATCAGTAAGCAATCCATAGGATGATCTTTAGATGTTTAATATGTACATCGCTCAAGTACCCTACTTCTTGCACTGTTGAGATCTCTCTTAATATGTGTGTGGTATATGAGCCTTGATGTTTCATTAAGTTCGCGAATGGTGAACAGTGAACACACCTGTCGTACACTATGTTAGACATGGTGACTTTGGCCCAGAGTTAAATTCAGATATACAGTAGAATGGATTTCATTTAGCTGCAGGTAGTTTCAGTTCTTCACCTCTAATGAATTTTCGCACATCTTGCATGCTAATGGTATAACAAAAGTAAAAGCCATCCTGTTTGTGTGTTAGAATTACCAACCAAGATATTTTTATTTGGAAATTTCTAATTCAGCTAAAACCAGTCATAAATTGTATTGGAAAAAATATATATATATATATATATATATATATATATAAAAAATATATATATAAATATATATATATATATATATATATATATATATATATATATATATATGATCTGCAATGGATGTTTACTGTGTAAAATTCAGGTAAAATAGAGTCCATTTTAGACCAGGTTTTTTTAAACCCATAATATTCTGCTATAAGCATATCATTTTTCGTAAATCTTGTGAGATTTATACTGTGTAATACACACTATACTGTAGTATGAGTTCAAGCATATGGAATGTCTTTCATGTTTCAACAGAGCCAAACTACTCAGCCAAGTGGATTAAAGGAAGCTATGGAATGCCATTATGGAGATTGCAAATGTGTCAAGCAAGAAAATCATCAGGATTCTTCTGCCCAGACAGTGCCATCTCTAGCAGTCCCCTTCAAACCATGCTCTGGAAAGCATTGCAATTGTACATGTAAGACCCACAAAATTGTTATTGCTCAGAAAAAAGAGCATGCTGGGAAAATCCACAAATGTGCACATTGCGACTTTACGAGTAAGCGGTCTGATAATGTAAGGCGACATATGCTTAGACATACTGGTGAAAGACCCCATAAGTGTCCACATTGTGATTTCAGTGCAAAACGACCACATTCCATTAAAAAGCACATAGAAAATATTCATAGTAAAGATTTGAATTGTGAAAGTATAACAATGGAAAATCTACAAACTAAGAATAGAACTGAAGAAATTTCCCTTGATGCTATTCAAGGAAAGGACGTAAGAGGTGACAGTATAACTCTAGAAAATCTTCATGACAAAAGCCTGCATGCAGACGGCATTACCATGGAAACTATACATACCAAAGAACTTGGAACGGAAACTATTGCTATGGAAAGTATGCAAAGTAAAGACTTGAGTGCTGATGGGATTGTTAGATAAAACCTAGTAATCATATTCTTAATTAATATTTCTCATTGGTTCTAACAGTTAGCATGCTGGTGTATTGCTGATTGGAAGAATATCTAAAGTACAAAATAATCATCTGTAAAACACATGAAAGCATTGATTGAGGGATGTCTCTAGAGCTACAATCTATTTTGATTATATTTTAAGTTTGTGAAAAAAGCAGGTACTGTATGTGTTGCAACTAAAGTAGTCATAAAAGAGCAGCTAAGTTTTCATAGCTTTTATTGTTATTGTAGGATGAATAGTATGCTGTTGTGTATGTAAATGTTATTGTAGTAAACAATATTTCATGATCAAAATACTCAACAGATGAATACCTTCATACTTTAGTAGTTTGATGCGCTGTACCTGACGAGGCTCCTCTTGAGATAGCCAGGAGTTTGGATTTTTTAGTGAATAGGTTTTTATTCCAAGTCTTAATCATTTTATGTATAGTATAGCATTATGTTTCTTCATTTCTTGGAAATATTTTGAATACACATCTATTTGTTCATATGGTGAAAAAAAAATATTTTTATGCATTTGGTTTAATTGAGGTTACTTCAAGGTATTCTGTTTTATTTTTCTCAGGTTTGTTTTAACTTGATTGGTAAAATATTAAGTGTGAAAGCAGACAATGACAATTGCTTCAGTAACGATGCTGAACTAGTATGAGGAGTGGCAGAAGGTGTAATGTCTTATTAGATGGCAATGATGTGTAAAATGTAAGGATGTTCAGGTGCCTCTTTTTATAACAAGAATGTTTATAGTACTGTAATTTTGATGTACTGTACAAAGTTTACAGACTTGAGGGTTGTTAATTGTGCCATCGTGTTGAGGTATATTTAAATTTTATAATACTGTACAATTACCAGTGTGTGGTCTGGTCTATTATTTCTACAAAAAAATTCATATCATGACACCTTTGAATTCTCTTGCACTTTTTTGAGGTAGTCATTAATTAGTTTTGCTGGCACCTATTATTTAAGGAAAATAGCTGCTGGTTTAATATCCAAACCCCCTTAAGCTTTAATACCATGTTATCTGTAATATGTGTTCTCTGTAATTTTCCAGTTTTGTACTGTATTATATTAGGCCTTAAAGGGTACTGCTCCTCTGCCCATGAATGTGTGTAATTTACCGTTTTTCTTGTTTCAATTGTGTAACAATTCTTCAGTAAACACAGTTTGTTATTTAATCTCTATTTAAGGTCTTTAATGCTTTGTGGCTTTTAAGATATTCAAAGGTTTAATAATTGTTTTAAAAGTGCATTTAATTTTGCATATTTTCTTTTATCAAACAATAGGTTTATTTTTTCTTGCAGATATTATAAAACTAGTCAATAAAGACTAACATAAGGAAAAGGATGGATCAGAATGTGATGTGTTGTGGTCATGTAGAGATGAAAGAGGATCATTGGTAGGTAATAAGCTATAGAATTCATGATTTCTGAGGGGGACTAGGAATAAGAGCTGAGAAACTCCTGGCTGGAGTGCATAGAGATGTTGGATCAAAAGGACTTTCCAGTCTAGGATGAAATATAACATAAGAGGCACATTGCTTTTACAAGGATTTGATGCACTGCTGATCAGGGTAAGTATATGAAGTGGCTGATACACTTGAAATTATAAGCACAAAATGGAGTTTATCATTGATTTTGTCAGTTGTTCTTGCTAGATTAACAAACAAGCAGGTTTAGGATGCAAATGTTAAGCATTTTGGAATACCTTTTCACCTACGTATTCCATTTTTTCCAGAAAACTTTAACCTTTCAGATTTTTACTCCTCTTATGCCACTTGTTTTCCCTGAAAAAAAAAATTGATGTGATAAAAGAACCGTGTTAGATCCTCAACATCAAATAGAATTCTTTCAAAAATTATTGATTTGTAGTTGATAGATTTTCAAAGTTAATTCTTGCGAACCCCCCCAAGAGCAGAAAATGTAGTTCTTTGAGCTTGAATCAAAATTACTTAAATCATTAATCAAACAGGTCCAGGCATAACCTAGGCAATATTAGACAGCTTCTCATAGATAACAGGTATAGCAACTTATAGAAAGTTGTATCTTTGAGCTGGAAGATGAATACTGTATACAAAATCCTCTTATACATTACCTGGACATAAAAAAATGACATCTCCTTTTACTACAGAAGTTAACATAGCCAACAAGGCAATTTAAAGGCTGTGTAAGAGGTAAGCACCTAAGGAATAATGCCCACTGCCCTAGACAGCTGTGTATCTTTAAGAATCTATTGCTGTTGGTAGTTGACCAGGATAATGTACAAGATCAAATGTGCCTGAGCAACATATCAAGCACTCAATGACCTCAGTTACAAGCTTTCAGCAACCAGATTACTATTTTTCAACATATGTGGAAGCCTAGAACTATAACCCCCCACCCCAGATGGTGATGGAACGCTCATGAATAATCCACAAGATGCCTGCCGGGAGACAAAATTGCAACCAAATTAGCACCTGAATCTAAGGCTTGCTGTAAGGTACAACAGTCTCCCATAACTACCTCCCCATGGCTTCCCCCATAGGTAGAGTTGAAGAATTAACTGGGGTCTATTTTAGAATCATGAAGATATGTACCTTGCCTGACAGACCGCTGAATTTTCATATGCCAATTAGATGAAGATGAATACATGAACATGTATACAGTATGTATATATTCATTTTGTATACTATATATATATATATATATATATATATATATATATATATATATATATATATATATATATATATATATATATGTATATATGTATATATATATATATATATATATATATATATGTATATATATATATATATATATATATATATATATATATATATATGTATATATATATATATACATATACTGTACTATATAAATTTATATATGTAAACATACCTGAGTTATATATATATATATATATATATATATATATATATATATATATATATATATATATATATATATATGTGTGTATATATATGTCTGTATATATATTAAATGTATAGTATTGTATATAGTATATATATACAGTAGTATATATATTCTATACATAAATTATATGTATATATTATTATATATTGTATAGTCATCATCATCTTGAGCCATTGCTAGTACATTGCAGGATAAAGACCTCAGATATCCTTCGACTCACACCTGTTTATGGTCGTTCTACGCCAGTCTGTACTTACAAATTTTCTTTTTTGTCAATCTATTGCCTTCTCTTTCTTCCCTTACTTTGTTTGCAATCTTGAGGGACACATCTTGTTATTTTTCTTGTCCATCAATTATCTGTCATTCACATTTTATGTTCTGCTCATGTCTATTTCTTTTTCTTACAGGTTGTAATATCCTCAACTTTAGTTTGCTCTCAAATCCATGTTCTTTTACTGTTGCTTAGTGTTATTCTCATCTTTGTTCTTTCCATAGCTCTTTGAGTTGTAACTAGCTTATGTTCTAAGTTTCTCATGGATAAATTAATACTGATAGGACCATCTGATTAAGTATGTTTTTTTTTTCAGAGAAAGTAGCATTTTAGTTTTCATGTTTAACAGAAAAGCATTCACATAACATTGAACTTTTAAAATTCTGGCAATTCAACCAGCAGGTTATGAAGATCATTACACATTCTGGTCATAGCTGGAATAGAACTTTTAGAATATTGTATAGTATGGAGTCTTATTATGGAAAAGCCAAGCTCTTAGAAATAACTATGCCTATGGTACAGCCAGCGAAGATTCAAGTGCAAAATGAGGGTCAGAATTATAAGAATTTTATGCAACATGCACAAGAAATAACCTCAAGTTTTTGTCCAACAAATTAAGATGAGAGTCAGCAGGTGAAGACCAGCCAGGAGAAAAATACTCAAAACATAGTTGCATGGAAGGATTGAACTATTTCCTCAGGATAGATTGAAAACCAAAATTTTTAGAAACTTTCTCAATAAACAAATTTTTCGTGCCATTGAAGAAGAAACGGACCTAATGTTCCTTGAAAATAAATTTCCAATCAGAAATAACTCCCAGAATCTCATGAAGAAGAAACAGACCTAATGTTTGTTCAAAAAAAAAAAAAAAATTCAATCCGGAACAGCTCCCAGAATCTCGTATATGTTGTACTGTATATAGTTAGAGAGACATTGTCAATGCAAAGATCTGAATGTTAAGCAGCCACTGTGCTCGACTTACAATCATACCTGTAAGTTTTATTAGGGATCAACTTCATATCCCATAATTTTCACCTGTTAATTTTAGTTACCGTAGGTCTTTATTAAGGGATTCAGCAATCATGGGTCCACATACATACATACATGAACACACAAATACCCCATCGATAAACTGGCAATGAATGGTCAGTCACCGTTATTGTACTAAATTTTGGAAATTTGGCTTGTTTAAACATTTAGACTGCTGGATTGCTATATGACAGAGGTACTGTATTTGGATTTTGCCTATTTTTTTCTTTTTTTTTAAATCATGAAAAAATTGCCCATTAAATTTTTTTTTTTACTCATAACTTAATTCTGATAGCTTTTTATCATCATCAAGAAGGTTTTTGGAAGATTATAATTCTGAATCCGGTGTGATGTTCATTTTTGCACAGCTATAACCAAGATGAAGACCTATAGCTAAAAGGTTATGCCTATGTACTCTAATAAATTGATGGTGCATCTGAGGTACAGCAATTTAACTGTTCTCATGGCAAAGTGAATTATATCTAAAAATCCCATGTTGGGAAGAATTTTTTAGAAATAATGCTGTTATCCCTGTTGAGATTTGTTTACGTGTAGAAGCAGTGGAAATATTTGTCAAGTAATGTAATACAGTATGTTGAACCTAAAATTAGTCCAGTAGTTTTTCCTTTTTATTTGTTAAAGGCATCTTTTATTTTTATTCAGTGTCCGTGATTGAAATATCTCAAGTTTAAAGGCAGGATAAAGATTGGTTGAGTATGGTAACAGGTGGGTTGAGTGTGGTAACATAGAAAAAGAAAACTTTGCTATAATTTTACTGTTGTAAATTTCCTTTTAAAATGCAGAATTTACTGATTTTCTTTTTTTTTTCCATATTAAAAAACTCTTGGTAGTTTTATGGTGCGTGTAATTCAGTGGCACTGAAATGATCAGATGATTACTGGTAGAAGGAAAGAATATAAGTTAAGGCAGTGTCATTTCACTTTAAAATTTATTTTTAAAAATTTTAGTTAAGAAATATTGGAGAAAACTTCTATACCATTGAGAGAGTTATTAGGGAAGATTTCTCTTCTCCAGAAATATACAGCATAATTTGGTTCATACAATCTTGGGGAACTATCAAATCTTGAGAAGTATGTTGATGAGTGTTAGCATATTTAAAGTTTCCTTTTAGACCTGTAAAAGCCCCTAACACAATCACTTGTATATACAGTACACATTAAGTATTGATCATTGAGTGTTCTTTTTAAAAGATGTCATCTCAGTGTGAATATTTTTCTTTCTTTTGCCTTGTTTTTGGTAACAGTTTATTGTGATAATTTTCTGTTAGAAGATATGTTGTTTAGAGATTTGTTTTTATGAAACTGGATATTCGATGTGAATAAATGTATATTTATGTACTATAGATAAGGTTTAGAAAGGTTATTTTTTGTGTGATAGGACCTATTTTTATGTTTGATGGCATTTACGTAGTGTAATGAACATTTTAGTACAGTATTAGTACCTGAAATGAAAATGTTTGCCAAAAACTCTAATTATTTCTCATGTGTTTATAACACAGCTTTGTAATGTATGTTTTAGTTTTAATGAAGGTTATTAAAACTGATATCTTCGTTTTGTTACATTAAACGTCCTGTGTTGAATTTCATTGTAGAAGGTTTCATGATTGTTTGACAGAGCTTCATGAGTAGTCTTAGAATCAGATGTGTTTAGAGCTATAGAAAATACAAATTTATTAGGCTTTCTATGAGGGCTTAATAGACTATTTTGTTATAGTATAAATAACACAATTATTTTGATGAGTCTAACCTCTGTCACATTGTTTTTATATCTGAAGTGCGAGCTTTTTTACTTTGAAAAATATTCTATACCCTCCCCTTCTTGATTCACCAGACACAGAGTTCTCTGGGCTTATTCCATGCCTCGTGTTTCAGGAACTCGCCCCACCTTTTGATTCTTACATTTTTTTTTAGTTTTCAGAGGTGCTCTTGTTCATCTTTTCAGAGATGATTACAATATTTGGTTTGCTTTTATTAATTTGGTATCACAATTATTCTGATATAATTTTGTCTTTCCTGGTGTGAGTTTTTATTATTATTTTGAAATAACTTATTTAGGCCTATGTATCACCTCTTAGTGTTCACTGCGTTGGTGTAATAGCCTCATAATTTTTATATTAATAAGATTTTCTCCTGTTAAGTAGATCACTGTATTATATATAGTGGTTTAGTTTTGTATTTGCACCTAGACTCGACTCTGTCATATCGACTACATTAAATTATTAAATATAATTTTGGGATAAATGTACCTGAACAAAAGGAGAAAGTAAATTTGTATTTGGTGTTTATAGGGTTCCATGTTTTCTTCTTTCTTAGTGCATACCTGCTACTGATATAGGCTAGTCACATCACGATAGCTCTTAAGAGTAATTAGTTCTATGTTGGGTGTTGAGGTAGATATAATTTTCTATCAATATCTAGGTTGAAAAATAAGGCTCAGATATTCCTCTTGGTCTTACTTTTTCCTCATGCTTAATATTTATCGTACATTAATGTATATTTTCATTTGTTGTTTTGCATAAACATGGTGTTTCTGGTATCCAACACCATCAACGTAAAGATCGAGTAAAGAATTATATTCTTTTGGCTGTTCAAGTAAGATATATTATTTCATTAAGATTTAAATGTTTACCCTTTACAAGATTTCCAATAGGGATAGCCACTAGGTACTAGGTACTTTTAACCCGATTTTTTAATTTGAAGTTAAAAACCTTACACTTCGGATATATAAATAGTGTAACTTAAAATTAAGTATCAAACTAATAGACTTTATTATTAAAGTTCTGTTTTTGTTTGTTATCTAAAAATGTGAACCTTCAATTATATGTTAATTTCCATTTTTATAGATATATGCTTTCATAAGTATCAAGCACACTGATGAGTAATCTAGGCCTCTTTTGTGATAGTTATTTATTATAGTAATTTATTTATTGTATAAATATAGATGAAATCAGTCATATATTTTTATTGTCACAGAATCATATACTTAGAAAAAAAAAATTTGATGGCAGAATAGTAAATTAAGCAAAAGCTCCCAACATAGCATTATGTATTATTATTATTATTATTATTATTATTATTATTATTATTATTATTATTATTATTTTGGCCATTCAGTTTAAAGTAGTTTAATGAGACCACTGAGTCTGTGTAGATTTTTGTATAGGATTGAAAGATTCACTATTTCAATGATTCATACCTGCTAGTCACATTGCTAATATAATGAAGTGGAGCTACACAACCTTAAAAACAAAAGCAGAAGTTTTCTCTCTCCCTTATATACCACTCCAGATGGCTGGCCAGCACCTGATCTCCCTTTATGGGGGTTATTGTACTGGGTCTGCCAGCCACCACCAGCAATAAAGCTCAGTATGTCAATTATTTGGTTTTATAGTATATTTATTTACCAAATCCTATGTCAATAGACTGTAGTTAGAAGATGAGGACCCACATTCAGTTTTGTACTGCATGTATCATTATGGGTCAACAATGTTTTCTTAACCTTGTGTTTGGAAGGCTTAGATTATATTGATAAAATAATGTCACAGTATGTCAAGTAATTGACTAAAAGGAACTCATGATAGCTATGTTAACCATAAGAGACAAGACAAGTGTTGGATAGAGGAATATTCAGATCAGATTTCTACCCCTTTATTTAGTTTTGTGATTGTCGGTTGTCAGTACAAAGGTAGAGATGAGTGTTCAAGCTCTGCGTAAGAAATTAGAATTATGTCTGAAATTGATGTCTTAAATCACAATTTGGTACTTAATTGGAACTGCTTTACTGTTTCTCATATGCAAGATACAAACTATCATCATTTAAATGGGTTTACTCCATTACTCTTTGGCTATGGCTAGAATTAAGAAAATTGTGGGATTCTGGTAACATTGGATGGTGGCTAACATCCCACCTGTAATGGGTAGGAGTGGTTGGGTCAGCGTGACTTGATTCACTATGCCGCTCGACCGCTGTCTACGCTATGCTTCGCCTTGTGCTTTTTCTCTACTCAGTGCATTTGCGATTACGAGCGTTTCCCAAGTGAATATGACAACCTGTCCTAATGTTGTAGGTAGTCCTATGGCACCTTCTTGAGCTGAGTTTAGGTAGATCTCCATCCTGAGTGTTGTGGTAAGTGATGCTTCTTTACCTCTACTTGTGAATTTTGCAGGAATTGGCTGCACTGTCAATGGGAGAAATACAATAGTCAGACAAAGAAGAAGGCTAAGAGGGATTGCTTCCCTTATGCTTCTTTCTTTGTTGAAAGCAAGAAGCGGAAGCCTTCCTTCTCGACTCTTGACCTTTCTCTTTCAGATTCATCCTTACTGGAGTTCCCAGAAAATCTTATAGCCCAAAGAGATGGCCATTTTGTGTATGATCTAGTTGGTGTGTTATCAATTATTGCGATTAGTGAGCCTTAGCAAGAGACATTACAAATTACCTTGGTACCTCCAACTTATATAAACCTTAATAGGTTTCCATCTCCCCCCCTGGAGATCTTATTTTTAAACATTAAACTTACCCGGTGGTTATATAAAAATAGCTTTAGTCTCTGACGTCCGGCAGAAATTCAAAACTCGCGGCAATCGCAGATAGAGTAGCCAGGTGTACACCAGCGCCCTCATGCGAGATACACAGAACCATTCCATAATTCCTTAGATCTTCTCTGCCGCCATTGCCGGCGACATCGTTGGAATTCACTCGTTAATTAACCTGGATTTTAGCAGTTATCTTTGGTGATGTACTACAATTTTTGTTATTGACTTTTGCTTGTTGGATTTTGCTTTCAGATTCTTTTGAAACTTTATTGATTTGGATTATTTTGACCCTTGCTTGTTTTGATCTCTCTTATTAACTATTCATAATGGCCGACCCTTCTCCCGCTTATAGAAAGTGTGTGAAAGGGTGTAAGACCCGGCTTCCTAAAGCCGCTGTAGATCCCCACTCAATTTGTGTTAAATGTAGGGGTAAAGTATGTGAGTTGGGGGATTGGTGTGATGAATGTGTTTTGTTGTCTGAGAGTGAGTGGCTGGCTTTTGACCGCTACACTCGTAAACTTCAGAGAGACAGAGTTAGATGTAGTTCTTCTCGTTCTAGAAAATTATCCTCTTCCCGTGTCATTGAACCAAATCCTTCTCCTGTAGTGGTAGTTTCTGATCCCACTACTGTTACCACTGAGCCTACGCTTAAAGACATGATGGTCGCGATTCAGGCCCTGGGAGTAAGGGTTGAATCGCTCTCTGCGGACAGGAACCAACTTATGTCCGATGTGAATCAATTAAAAAGTGTTAGTGCGAAAAGTTCAGTTAATGTGTTTAGTGCAGTGGAGGGTGCGTCTGCTCGAACCTGTCGTTCATCTAGCCTTACACCTCTTCCAAGCTCCCCAACCCCTGGGAGAAGGAATGTCGATCGGCGAAAGGGAACGAGAGGTGTTATCGCTCGAGCAGACGTCCCGTCAAGCATGCCTGTTGTCGCTTCACGGGACGCTCACCCTCACCATGGAAAAGGTGAGGTTAAGATGTTTTCCTCATCCTGGGATGACACAGCGCACAGCAAGGGATGGCGTCAAGCCTCCAGACCTCTTAAGAGGAAATTAGATGCAGTAGCTCAACGTCGTGACTTATCGCCTCAAGCACCTGGCTGTAGCCATTGGAGCAGTCCAGAGCGTTTCCCTTTGTCTGTAGAAGGTTCTCCTGCTAAACGTCCTGATAGGATGTCAGAATCTGACAAATGTCTAGAGCCTGTTGTGGATCTAGTTCCTGAGTCTGGTATCGCGGTTCATGCTCCGCCGCCACCGTCAGACTGATTGCCATCTTCCGGACGCTCGGCGAGTTTCTTGAGCGATGAAGAAGGCGAGTTTGCGGTTGAAGTTACTTCACCTACATCACCGCAAGTTGACCTGAATTGGAGTATGTTGCAAGACAAGCAGCAGCAGCTCTCGTCTTTTATGCAGACGTATCATCCTGCTGTCAACAAGGAGTGGTTCGCCAAGATCCCGACCGCAGGGAAACTTCGCAACTTGACGCTAAGCGTCATAAAGCGGCTAGTATAGAAGCGCTTGACGACGGACAGCTTCCCAAGCGTCAAGCGGTTAAACACGGCGCTAAACATCGTAATAAGTTTTCTGTGAAACATCGAGATCCTGTTACTCTTGACTCCAAACGTCAAGCTCCCAGGCGTGACGCTGAGCGTCAACCAACCAAGCGCGACGACGACCGCCATGCAGCTAAACATGTCGCTGAGCGTCAAGTTAGATGTGACATCGAACGACAAGCGCGTGACGTCGAACGTCAAGTGAAACGTGACGCGCAACGTCAATCAGATGTTGAACGACATGCAGTCGGACGTGACGCCGAGCGTAAGAGCAGCGGACGTCATGATGACGTCAGTCTTACCGAGCGTCAAGATCGCGGGCGCCGTAGTACCGATCCTCATGATCGCGAGCGACTTCTTTCAGAGCGTCGAGCGTTAGATCATCGTGACACTGTGCGTGATGACCCTACACCTGTGTTGGACAGTGGTCGGGCCCGTAAGGAGTCTCTTCTTGTTCTGCAAGATGTCTCTACGACAGTTGGAGTTTTATCGGAGGAAGAGCCTGATGATCACTTTTCCCAGGCTGAACTTTTGGATGATTTCTCTGAGGGAGAAGAGCCTAAGACCCTTCACCATTCAGTCGATCTTAAAAAGATTATGAAAGTCTTTACGGAGCAATTTCCAGACCATTTGTTCCTGTTGCTCCGTGTTCACCGCCTTCGGAGTTTACCTTAAGGAAGGCAGCGAAAGAATCGCTGTTCACTAAGATGGTTCTCTCTCGGTCTTCAAAGAGAGCATTAAGGTTGTTGGGAGATTGGATGCAATCCAAAAAAGACCAAGGCAAGACAGCCTTTGCTTTTCCTCCAGCTAGATTAGCGTCCAGGTCAAGTGTGTGGTACGAGACAGGAGAAGTTCTCGGCTTGGGAGTTCCTGCCTCTGCCCAGGGCGACTTCTCAAGCCTAGTAGACTCTCATCGTCGGTTGGCCATGAGAAGGACTAAGATTCTATGGTCGACTTCTGAGTTTGATCATCTCCTCAAAGATGTCTTCAGAGCCTTCGAGGTTTTCAACTTTCTAGATTGGACTCTGGGAGCCTTGGGGAAGAAAATTTCAACCCTAAAAGATCCTGACACTGATAGTTTTATACATAGTATGTCGTGTATGGACAAAGCCGTTAGAGACGGCTCTAATAAGTCGGCAGACTTTTCACAGCTGGGGATCTTAAGAAAAGAGCAACAATGTGCTCTTTTCTTTCTATGGGGTTACTTCCTTCCAGAAGTCGGAGTTGCTGTTTGCACCTCTTTCTCCCTCTCTATTTCCTTAGGATTTAGTGAGAGAGGTTGCTTCCGCTTTGACCGAGAAGGCCACCCAAGACCTAGTCTCAAAGACTGCTAGGAAGGTCCTACCGACTTCCTTTACTAGCCGTAAACCAAAAGAAGAGACTCCTTTTCCTCAATTTTCACAGCCTTTTCGAGGAAAGTCCATCAGTAGGGGTAGCTTCAGACCCGACGGAAGGAGAGCTAGAAGGAGAGGTTCCAGACCTGGGCGAAGCAGAGTCAGACTGCTTTCGCCTTCAGACAGCAGTAGGGGCCAGACTGAACAACTTCTGGTGAGCCTGGGAGAGAATGGGAGCAGACCCTTGGTCCGTTCGTGTTTTAAAGGAGGGATACAAGATTCCTTTCATTATGAAACCTCCGTTAGTTTTAGATCCGATAGATCTTTCTCCCAGATACAAGGAGGAGTTGAAGAGACAGGCTATATACCTCCAAATGTCTCTTGTTGGAAAAGAAAGCAGTAGAGAGGGTGCGAAACTTGAAGTCACCTGGATTCTACAACTGCCTATTCGTGGTTCCCAAGAACTCGGGGGCATGGAGACCAGTCCTGGACGTAAGTATCCTCAACGACTACGTTCAGAAGAGGAAATTCTCTATGGAGACGCCAAAGACTGCTAGCAGCTGTAAGAAAGGGCGACTGGATGGTCTCGTTAGACCTCCAGGACGCTACTTTCATATCCCCATCCATCCAAGTTTCAAGCGTTACCTAAGGTTCGTGTACAGGAAGGAAGTCTTCCAGTTTCAGGCCTTGTGTTTCGGCCTCAGCACTGCTCCGCTAATTTTCACAAAGATTATGTTAAATGTAGCGAGTATGCTGCACTCAAGAGGCATCAGAGCCTCCTTGTATCTGGACGACTGGCTTCTCAGGGCTCATTCTTTCAATCGCTGTCTGGAGGACCTGCGTCTGACATTGAGATTGTCTGAGGAACTGGGTCTTCTTGTAAACGCAAAGAAGTCTCGATTGATTCCATCCCAGAAGATCCTCTATTTAGGGATGGAGATTCGGAGTCTAGCTTTTCAGGCTTTTCCGTCACCCTCAAAGATACAACAAGCCCTCCTGAAACTTTGTTCTTTTCCAGAGAAAAGAGTTTGTTTGGTAAGAGAGTGGATGAGTCTGCTGGGAACCCTCTCCTCACTGGAACAATTTGTTTCCCTGGGAAAACTGTATCTCCGGCCTCTTCAATTCCACCTCAATCTTCATTGGAACAAAGAGGAGAGCCTTGAGATGGAAAGCATTCCCCTTAGGGAACCAGTAAGAAGGTGCCTCCGGTGGTGGAACGACCTGGGCAAGCTTCAGGAAGGTCTTTCATTGGAACAAAGGAGCCCAGACCTTGTGTTGTGTTCCGACCCCTCGGACTCGGGGTGGGGAGCAACACTGAGCAAGTTGGAGATCTCAGGTCTGTGGACAAGGGATCAGGAGAGCCTCCACATCAATCAGAAGGAGCTGTTGGCAGTCCTGTTGGCCCTCCAAGGTTTCGAAGGGTCGGTGTTGAACAAAATGGTGCAGGTCAACGCCGACAACACCACAGCATTGGCCTACATAGCCAAACAAGGCGGGACTCACTCGAGTCACTTTACGAGATTGCAAAGGCTCTTCTCGTTTGGGCAAAGGAAAGAAATGTAACCCTGCTTACAAGATTCATCTAAGTAGAGAAAAACGTGATGGCGGACAGCCTCAGCAGAAGGGATCAAGTTCTGTCCACTCATTGCATCTAGAGGTATGCGAGAGGCTATGGCGGATTTGGGGTCGTCCGTCCATAGACCTGTTCGCAACCTCGAAAACGAAAAGGCTGGAGATATACTGCTCCCCAGTTCCGGATCTCGAAGCGACACAGACGCTTTCCTGCTGATTTGGTCTCACCTGGACATGTACGCGTTCCCACCATTCAAAGTTTTGTACAAGGTGTTACAAAAGTTTGTGTCACACAAGGGAACCAGGTTGACTCTAGTGGCTCCCTTTTGGCCATCAAGAGAATGGTTCACAGAGGTACTGGAATGGATGGTGGACATTCCGAGAAGCCTCCCATTAAGAGTAGATCTTCTCAAACAACCTCACTTGGCAAGACACCATCAAAACTGCCTTCAGACTATCAAAAAACTCGCAAGAGGTAGAGGATTTTCAAAGGAGGCAGCTAGAGCAAGGAGGGCTTCTACCATCAAGGTTTACCAGTCCAAGTGGGAGGTTTTTAGAGAATGGTGCAGAACTAACTCAGTGTCTTCTTCCAGTACCTCTGTAACTCAAATTGCTGACTTCTCTTTAGACCTTAGAAGAAAACGCAACTTTTCTTCCTCTACCATCAAGGGGTACAGGAGTATGTTAGCGGCCGTCTTCGGGCACAGAAATTTGGACCTTTCTGATAATAAAGACCTTCAGGACCTTTTCAGATCATTTGAGACTTCTAAGGAGCGACAACAGGATTCACCAGCCTGGAATCTAGATGTTGTTTTGAAGTTCCTCATGAGTGACAGGTTTGAGCCCTTACACTCGGCTTCTTTTAAAGATCTCACTTTAAAGACTCTTTTCTTGGTTAGTCTGGTGACAGCTAATAGAGTCAGTGAGGTTCACGCCTTTAGCAAAAATATTGGCTTCAGAAACAGCAAAGCCATATGCTCCTTGCAACTTGGATTCCTGGCCAAGAATGAACGTCCTTCTCATCCATGGCCTAAGTCTTTCGAGATTACAAACCTTTCCGATGTGGTTGGTGAAGAGTTAGAGAAGGTCCTGTGTCCTGTAAGAGCACTGATGTTTTATCTGGACAGAACTAAAGATTAAAGAGGCAAGTCAGAAGCTCTTTGGTATGCAGTCAGAAAACCTTCGTTACCAATGTCTAAAAATGCCCTATCATTTTTTATAAGACTTTTAATGAGAGGCTCAGTCACACTGCAGTGAGGCAGACCTCAAACTGCTGAAAGTGAAAACTCATGAAGCTAGAGCTGTTGCAACTTCTATAGCTTTCAAGCAGAATCGTTCTCTGCCGAGTATCATGGACACAACCTTTTGGAGGAGTGAATCTGTGTTCGCCTCACATTACTTGAAACGTGTCCAGACTCTTTATGAGGACTGCTACACTTTGGGACCATTCGTAGCAGCGAGTGTGTTAGTGAGGGAAGGATCTACCACTACGTTCCCCTAATCCTAGTACCCTTTTTCTTCTCTTGGAACTTATATTTCTATGGTTGTTTGTGGAGATTGGTCAACAGTCTTCCGCAATCTTTTGATTTTAGTCAGGTGGTCAATTTTGTTCCTAGAGAGTGCCTGGAACAAGGGTATTGGTTGAGGTCCTGTCAACATAGAGGTACTTACACCGGTTTGACAGCTCCTAGAGGTCTTCAGCCCCCTGGGTGGATCGCTGGATCTCATAAGGAAAGCGGACATACAGTAATGAGGCAGAGAATCATTGAAGTCAGCTTCCTTATCAGGTATGAACCCTTAAGCTTGTTTTTATTAACTCTTAAGTAATATTCCAACAATGTTGTCTGTCTCTAACCCTCCACCAAGGGTGTCAATCAGCTATTTTTGTATAACCACCGGGTAAGTTTAATGTTTAAAAATTATATTTTTGTAATAAAATAAATTTTTGAACATATTTACCCGGTGGTTATATAAACCTTATTCCCCCCCTCCTCCCCTCTAAAGACCTATGGGCATGGAAGATCTGAGAAATTATGGAATGGTTCTGTGTATCTCGCGTGAGGGCGCTGGTGTACACCTGGCTACTTTATCTGCGATTGCCACGAGTTTTGAATTTCTGCCGGACGTCAGAGACTAAAGCTATTTTTATATAACCACCGGGTAAGTATGTTCAAAAATTTATTCTATTATGAAAATATCATTTTTGTTCCAGATTTTACAGATCAGGGAGATCTTTCCTCCACAATGCAGGAACACTCCCTGGGGAGAATTTTAAAAGTATCAACTAAATGTACTCCTAAGTGTACACCTCGCGGAGAGGTGACGGAACAGTGTTATTTCACCAGGTACAGCAGAACCTATCTAGGAAGGAACTCGCTATTCTATCCACACTCATGATGATTCTGACCTTCCTTTAACTCATACAGGTCCTAAAGGTAAGTTTCCTCCCAAAAGGAAGCAACTAGATTCTCTACTAGGAAAACCACTGCTTATTTTTCAGATTTTTCCGAGAGACCTTACCAGGAGTTAATGACCTAATTGCGTCATCCTACTGCAAGTGCACTATTAGCTAAGCACCCACAGGCTCAGAAACGTGTTCCACGTTCACTTTCATATACAAGTAAGTGCACTTTTTATATGTCAGAAGATGTGCTAACAAATAAGCAGACGCATCAGTGAAACACACCGCTATCCCACCTCGCTCACAAGTATGACGTGAATCTACCGTCTCATGAGTAACAGCAACTTGCATTGACATTATGAGAATGAGCTTTCCATCCTTTACGAGACTTGACATATACCCTTTCAGGTCGATATGGGAATAATTAGTTCATAGAGAGACTACAGTGTGTATATATATATATATATATATATATATATATATATATATATATATATATATATATATATATATATATATATAATCTATCTCATCCTCCACTGCAGGACTAAGGCTTCAGACTCGTCTTTCCACTCACATCTGTTTATGGTCTTTCTATTCCAGTCCATACCCGCAAATTTTCTTAGTTCGTCAATCCATCGTCTTCTCTCCCTTCCCCTGCTTCTTTTGCAATCTTGTAGAGACCCATTCTCTTATTTTAATATCCCTCTATTATCTTTCGCTCTCGTTATATATATCGTGCTCATATCCATTTCATTTTTTTTTACATATTGTTAAAATATCCTCTACTATAGTTTGCTCTCATGTTCATATTGCTCTTTTTCTGTCTCTTATTGTTATTTCTATCATTATTCTTTCCATACCTCTTTGAGTTGTATCTGGCTTAATTTCTAAGGCTTTAGTAAGGCTTCAAGTTCCCGATGCAAAAGTTAATACTGGTAGTACCATCTGATTAAATATTTTCTTTTTAGAGAAAGTGGTATTTTAATTTTCATAATCTCATTTTGGTTGCCAAAAGCTCTCCATTCCATGCTTATCCGTTTTTTTATTTCAGTCTTATGTCCCGGGGAAACTTTTATTGTTTGTCTTAAGTATGTATCTCTAGAGGTTCGTCCAGAACTACTTTTTGTTGTGAGCATTTTCATTGAACATTATCTTAGTTTTACTCTTATTAATTGTCAGTCCTATATTTCTGCTTTCTCTATTCAATCTTCTATTATCCTTTGCAATTCCTCCCATGATTCACTAAACAGAACCATGTCATCTGCAAATCTTGAGTTGTTAAGGATATTCCCATTACAATAATGATAACTCTTTAAGTTTTCCTAATATAAATTTTTAGAAATGTCGCCTAGGCGCACTGAATAATTTAGGAGAAAGTGGGTACTCCTGTCTAACATCTTTCGTAATCAGAATGGACTATATGTAGTTTTAGGATTGCTGTATTTTCCGTATAGATATCTTCAAGTGTTTTAACATAATATACCTCTATTCCTTGTCTTTGAAGGCCATTCATTACTACTGAAGCTTTGACAGAATCAAAAGATTTCTCATAGTCTACAAATGCCATACATAGTAGTTTGCTATGCTCTGTTGATTTTTCCATTAGCTTTTAATTACTGTACATGGATATGGTCAGTAATTTAATACCCTCTTCAAAAGCCTGCCTTCTGCCTTACTATATGGCTTGGGGGGTGCGGCTGGAAGAAAAACAAAAAATCCTAAAGAAACTCACTGAGCTTCGTATGGCAATGGAGAATACGTATACAAAATATTTTATCAAAATTCTTCAATGAAAATCCTTTTCTTTCTGGAAACGTCGCCATGCATGACGTGCTTTTGCTATTTGGCGACACATCACATCCAGACTATACCAGAAGACTTGCTCTAAAAGCTTCTATGGTGTGATTGAAGTAGGAGCTCAATAGAATCAAGTGCAGGATATTAAAAAAAAAACTTTGTATATCAATTCCATAACTAGCTCCACCCACCCACTGGTATATAAGCAGAGAGAAATGACAAAGAAATGAGATAGGAAGGAAAACATTTAGAAATCCAGTGGTCTGATAGAGTTAGTTACCAATGACAGTCTCCCTTTCAGTTCAGGTGACAAACACCTACAGTATGTCCAAAATATTATCTTGTCAGTGATGAAGAAAAGCAGCTAGCCCTTCTGTGATGTCACAAGCCTAAAGCTGTAGTACCAGTATTTTATTGGTACTTCTTAGACTGTGCCCCCTTCTTCAATATCTTAGAATATTCTAAGTAGTTTTAAGTAAAGGGACAGATGCAATCCCCATAAGAAACTGTACTATAATGGGAAAACTGTAGTTAAATGCTTGTTGAGCTATTTTTTATAAGTTTGGCCTGCCTTGCATTATACAAAGTGATAACAGTAGTAATTTTGTGTCCAAGTATTTCAGAGCCAAACTAAAAGAATTTGGTATCAGACTTGTAACTTTCACACCATATCACTCAGTCACTGTATTGTAACGGTTCCACCAAGCATTAGAGTTGCTTTAAAAACATCTAATAACTTTGAATATGACTGGGAATAAAATGCTACCTTTCGTCTTAGGCTTACAATTGGTACCTAGTGGTACTTCAGGATTTGGTCCTTTGAATGCTGTAGTAGTTCGGTCACACCACTAAAGACCATTTAGAAATTTTAAAGTGTATATTAATGCTTCAAGGGAGTAAAGAGGGTTACATGCAAAATCTTGCTAATTGCAAAGAGAATTTAAGGAAAGCTTATGAGATAACATTAGAAAACAGGAGGAACAATCAAGAGGACACCAAAAAGAGGTAAGATTTAAATTAGAAGATAAATTTGTCCTTAACAGTTATAGTTTTTTTTTCCATCAGTGGCTACATGCTATCATATTAATTTTTGCCCACCTTATTGTATATAGCCTTGTTATAAAGCAATCAACACATATAGATCCCAATAAATGGTTGGTTGCCATATGCCTCAGGGAATATTGATAATATTTAGTTTCTTTGTAACTTCATTGATAAATACACCTGGAGAGAAATTCTATTTATTTCCAAAGCTTACTCTCTTTAGCATTGTGTGTTTCTGTAAAAGTAATCTAAAAGTAATAAGCTTGTGCGCTGGAGAAATATTGCATATCTCATCCACATTAATATCTGATACAATATTATTAATTCCATCATGTAAAACTAAGTCCAACGTATGCCCAGTCAAAGTTGTTGCATTATAGACTTAAATCTAATCCATTATAGGGAAATGAACAGCAACATTGATTTTCTTTGTAAATAAGTTTGCATGTTTTTTTTTTTTTATAGAAGTTTCCCTTATTTCAATTTTTGTTGTCGAGGTCAGATCCATTTGTTTAGAGATTGAAAGAACCTGTAAAGATTCTGTTGATGATCAATGTCTCTGGATGGCCATTGATCAATTTCAGATTTCCTTTAAAGGGAAATATCCATCAATAGCTACTAATGAAAGAACTGAGTATTTTATTGCAGTTTTCCATTTACCAATGTGAGTTAGGATTTTCTCTACTTATCAATATTAAATAAAAAAAGCATGAATCGAATGTTGAATACATTGATTAGGAAATTAATGTATGTTCATAACGTATAAAGACAATCATTTAAATAATGCCAAACACACCAAGTTCAGGCATCTCGCAAACATTCTTAAATATTTAAGTACAACGCAATAACTTTAAAATCAATGCATATTTAAGGAGCATTCCTTATATTCCTATTTTGAAATCCCTTGACTAATTTTTCCGTATGAAAACTTAGTGTCACCCGATGTATTAGTTATCTTAAAACTTTAGATATTCTGAAATTTTACTTCACTTCCTTGCTGGGCTATTTCTTCTGTTGGAGCCCTTGGGCTTATAACATCCTATTTTAACAACTAGCGTTGTAGCTTATCTTGTAGTAATAATAGTAAATACGGTCTGGAGTAAAATAGATGGAGAAAATTTCCAAGAAATGAATTCAGTGCATTATGCTACGTGACGTCACAGCCGTGCGAGATTGGAGAGTTGAAAATTTGGATGATGCGTTTGTAATATAGTATAGTGCTTTTGATTGATAACAGTGTAAAGTTAACAAACATTATATGCTCATATAATATGCAGTGAAAATATTTGCCGAATTGTTAATTATATTCATATAGTACTCAATAAAGTGTCATGATAGCTGTTTTCCTCACGGGTTATCCTCATTTGAAATGTGGTTATGACCTAATTGATTTTAAAATATTATTTTTTATAGTTCTTTTTATTTTCAATTATATTCAATAATTTAATAAACAATAGAATCAATATAAAAATGTTGTCCAATTCAGGCCTAAGGAACGACGCCAGAGACAACTTTTCTTTCACCTATAAGTGTGCTTTGTTTACATTGATGGTAAAGGTGACAAGAATAGTCTCCCGGTGGCAAGAAATTGTCAGTTTTGTCGTTGTTGATTCCTGTTATAATTGAGAAGTATGGTTTTTGGAGTTAAGCCAGAATGTGCCAAATGCAAAGCAAATGAGAGCAGTATTTGGCTGAAAGATGACCATGACCAGGTATTGTGTACAAGTTGCTTCACAGCAACCTCGCAGTCCACGGCTGCTGGGTCTGCTGTCCTCAAGAATCCGAAGGAAACAAAAAGTGAAGAAAGTGACAATGGGAATGGGATGAAAAAGGACGATGAGAAAATGGAAGTAGAGGACAATAAAGAAGGCGGCGACTCGAGCAATGGAGGAAAAGAAGACGAACAGGAAGTGGACAAGGATAAGGACTCTGCCAAGATTTCAGAGAAAAGGGACACGAAACGCAGGACGCGGAAGGGACGCCAAGGGGGGAAAAGTGGCATACCAAAGGGAAAAGGAAGACGATATATATTCAAGAAAAGTGTAAGTTACTTTTATATTTTTGTCCATGGCATTGAAAAATTAACTTGGAAATAATTGCACACTGTTTTTGGTGTAACACCAGCCAACCTTACCTAAACATTTCATTTAATGACATTACCAAAGAAGAGTTGGACACTATATATTGATAATGGCTTGCAATTTAAACCAGTATTTCTTAATATGAACACTGCTTTCATGTATTCTTATATTCCCGATGCTCGTCTTGCTTTAAAGCAATTGTTTCTACATGAATGAAAACTTACTTGCAAACAAACAGTATTCGTAACCTTTGTACAATATATCAGCGGCCAGGTCCTCCCGTGTGCATAGACAATGAGAATTTTCTTCCCATTTTCTAGTCGTTTGTTAGAAGTGGTCGCTGTACTACGAAAGCTGTGTCTGTTATTCTGCAAAACTTCTAGACAAGAACAACACATAACCAAACCTACAAGCTGTGTCCTTACCTAACGGGAGGGGGATAATGCCCCTCTGTAACCACCCCTTATACTGCTGTATTCTTAGCTTACCCAGTATTTGATTCGTAACCCATTTCACTCCTAGCAAGGTAACACAATCATATTTCGTAAAGGAAAAGTATTTTACAAGTACAGTACTGTACAGTAATAAGATTGTTTATGCTTGTCCTAACGAACCACGTTTCACCCCAAAACGCATTTCATCAAAACAACACTTTGAACAATCACCAGAAAAATCCCTTATGGGTCCCATTTTATACAAATAATTAGTAAAAATTCATTACTCTTGGTAAAAGTTGCAATCCTTACAATATTTGGATTAATCGAATTGTAAATCGATTCACAAGTATCTTCGCACTGATATGTTGCCATCTTCACCTCCCTTGGGTTAAGACTGAGCATCTCTAATCCACGCTTGGTGCTCCCATTACCCTGTTTGAATTTTGGAAATGTGGGATTTTGATTGGATAGTAAAAAGGCCCTATAACAATTTCCATGGTCAAGTGGGGGATGATTGGGTTGTTTCCAATTGCCGCAACCACCGATTATTACAGTATTTTGTCGCTAAAGCACTGTTGAATTGATCAAAAAAGCATTTACAGTGAATTCTTGAAATTACAGGAGCGAGACACTTTGTGTGCAGAGCTGGTTCGACGTGTCAATTTTGATGGTTTTCAAAATATTTCTATTGGTACAGTGAACCCTCGTTTATCGCGGTAGATAGGTTCCAGACCCGGCCGCGATAGGTGAAAATCCGCGAAGTAGTGACACCATATTTACCTATTTATTTAACATGTATATTCAGACTTTTAAAACCTTCCCTTGTCCGTAGTACTGTTAACAAACTACCCTTTAATGTACAGAACACTTAATGCATGTACTAACGTACCCTAAACTAAAACAGGCACAAATATTAAAGGCGACTTTATATCATGCTTTTCCTAAACACGCCAAAAAGCACGATAAAAAATGGCAACCAATGTTTTGTTTACGTTTATCTCTGATTATAATGAAGAAACAAACGCATTTACTCATCTGTGTATAGGTTAGTTTTTGCATCGATTTTATTGATTATTCAGTACAGTATGTTGATTTGGTTATTACTAATGTTTTACTTAATTTTTCTTAGGACTTCCAAATGAAATGTTTTTCTTTATGACGCCGCCTGAAACGACGGCGTCATAAAGTACGCTCAGTAAACAAACTAAGGAATTTAACGGGCATGATGAAAGTGATAAATAATGATATTACAGTAAAAGCTTTTATAAAATATGTTATTACAAATATTATTTACCGTATCTATATAAAATCATACATACGTAGCAAAGCAGGAAAACAATTTACGAGAGAGAGAGAGAGAGAGAGAGAGAGAGAGAGAGAGAGAGAGGAGAGAGAGAGAGAGAGAGAGAGAGAGAGAGAGAGAGAGTTGTTTTACATACGTAAATGTAAATTTTAAACAAAAAAAATAGCCCCATTTCATATAAAATAGATTACAAATATTTTACTTTATCATATTACAGTAGTCTGTATAATACTGTAAAGTTCAGTACAGTATGTTATTGTTATAGTCGTGGCGATGAAATTCTCACGAAACAAAAACACGCCATTTGATTACAACAGCTGATTCATTCTCTCTCTCTCTCTCTCTCTCTCTCTCTCTCTCTCTCTCTCTCTCTCCTCTCTCTCTCTCTCTCTCTCTCTCTCTCTTCGTGTTATACAATACTTACATTTAGATGAAGAAAATTAGTTTTCTTAGTGCCAATTAAATACGAAACGAAAAAATTAGGCCGAGTCTACATCTATTTCAATCATAGCTAAAAATACGGCATCCGATTTCATCAGCAAACCACTATTTTTGGGGAAATATCATTTTATTCTAGAAAATTGCCACTCTTTAATTAGTTAAGTGCACATTAAGAAAGCGTGTACTTTTGTTTTTTAAATTTCGGGTGTGTTTTAAAAATCGAGTATTGTTGACTTCTTTTTGTTTTACTTTTGGCTGTGATTAGATCAGCTGACATCTACTGTAGCTGCCGCTCTTGAGAGTGTACGAATACACTAACAAAGTATCGTTTATACCATTTCTTAACTTATTCAAACCGTCTACAGTATACAGTTGATATTACATAAGCACCAATGTGTTATAACCTATCAAATTTTTTTGTTTATTACATTTAAACCCCCCTCTATCTCTCTCTCCCTCTCTCTCTCTCTCTCTCTCTCCTCTCTCCTCTCCTCTCTCTCTCTCCTCTCTCTCTCTCTCTCTCTCTCTCTCTCTCTCTACCTCTACCTCTCTCTCTCTCTGTGGGCTACTTTTCACTACCTCCCATTCCTTACCTCTCTCTATCTCTCTAACAAATGATATCTTTGTTGCTCCTCCAAGTTTCATTTATATTGAAAATCAATCATGATTCAATTTTCCTTACTTTTTCCAATCTCGCACCATCGGTCACATCGCGGTATTTTCGATATTTCCGGAAAATCCGCGATATATGTAGATACATGGGTTATGAAAAAAATCCGCGAAGTGGTGAATCCGCGATGGTCGAACCGCGAAGTAGCGAGGGTTCACTGTATTCGTTAAGTACTTACCTTAGGTATTTATAACATTATGAAATTTTTCTTATTCTATACAAGTTTCTGATAGAGTTGAAAATAAGGGAGTTATTGGGCATGCTGTCATCATTCATATAGGTGGGGTCGCAGTCATACATACACCCCGAGTTTTCACCAAGAATAATTAATTTTAGCTTTCCATTTTATTTTTATCATTATAACTTACAGTAGTAACCATTGCAATCACTGTTTAAACTACCTATTACCACCTTCATTGTTGAATGCCATTTTTTGGGCCAATCACCTACCTTCATTGAGTACTGACATATATTTTCTGTTTGTTCCGTAACCGAAATACAAACCACGCTATTTACATTGGGTTTACCTTTTAGCGCAGCTGAAATGACGAGCCAATAGTTTTAACGAGGGTTAATTACCCCCGCGCTAGTTAGCAGGGGGTAGGGGAAGGGGTAGCTTGCTACCCCTCTCCCCCCACACACCGGTGACTTGCTTCACTTCACTTTTGGCTCGGCGATGAACAGACGTGTCTGTCCATCGTCCTCGTTGACAGCCTTTAATCTTTTTCTGCTTTTTCTCTACAGCTTGTGTGTGTGTTTGAAGTTGACTACCTTTTTTATCTTTGCTATGCGTACGTGCCCTGGTGTTGCCGGCCGCCCTTGTGGGACCTTTATGTCGGCCTTGGATACGGATCCTCACACCCTTTGCCCTCAGTGTCGGGGCCGACGGTGTGACCAGGAAAACATGTGTAGGGAGTGGTCTGCCTCCCAGTGGGAGAGGTTTGGCCGCCGGCGTACGAAGAAGTCCAAGAGAGACCGTTCTCCTTCGGGGGTTGCCTTGAAGGAGGAGGGTTCTCGGGACTCTTCTTTCGTCGCCCAAACCTCCTCCGAAGCTCCCTCTCGTCCGGCTCCTAAGGAGAGTCGGCCGAGTGGTAGCGCAGGCCCTAGTTCTGTTTCCCAACCTTGGGTGGGGGGAAAGGGCGTCGCCTCCCATAGCGGGGCGGTTTCCCCCTCCTCCTCCGGGGGAGGTTATTGATAATTCGTTTTCTAATGATGATCTTTTACAGATTTGGGCTTCCCTGGGGCTTAAGGGCTTGCCCTCCAGGGTCGCCTTGATTGACCTTGTCTCGTTTGGGGCCGCCGTTAAGCAGTCGCCGGCGGTAGCAGAGGTAGCCCCTCTGTCTATCGTCGACGTCGTGGTGGCAGAGGCCTCCGACGGGGCGGGGCAATCCTCTGCAGGTGCAGTTGAGGATGTTGGTGCGGACGGCTCTCCTCCCCTTTCCGTACATCCTTCGTAGGGGGAAGTGAGTCCTACGTGCTCTTCTGCTGTTCAGCTTCCCTCTAAGGGGAGTGCCTTGACTGAGACTCCCCTTCGGAGGACTGATGGTCCTGATGATCTTCCCCGTGGCCGCCTTCGCCGTAAGGCTCACCGTCCGCTGCGTCGCAAGGGCCTCCCTTCCCCTTATAAGGGGGTTAGGAGGCGCCTTTTTGGATCTTCTTCCTCCGAAGGGGACTCTCCTCGTCGTACTCAGCCTACAGCTCCTGCTCCTTTGGACCTCTCTGCGGACCGTTCTCCTACTCCTGCTAGAACTTCTCCTTCTGGGTACCTCGTCACCCGACGGGCAACGGTCCCTTCGGGGCAAAGGGATTCTTCCCTTTCACGTGCAGCGTTAGCGCACAGGCGCTTTCCTGCTCGTTAGCGCTCTCCTGCTTGTCAATGCTCTCCTGCTCGTCAGCGCTCACCTGTTCGCCGGCGCTCTCCTGATGTTCACCCTCCTCGTCAGCGTTCTCCTGAGGACATCCTCCATCCTGTGGTTCCTGAAGAGCGCTTAGCGCGCCAGCATTCCCCTGCTCGCCCTTCTGCAGTGTTAGCGCACAGGCGCTCTTCTGATCATCAGCGCTCTTTTGAGGATCATCGCCCTCTTGCTCGCCAGCGCTCCCCTGTGGTCTCTGATCATACTGCAGTCCCTGTTGGGCACCCTGCACGCCATCAGTCTCTTGAGCTCTCTCGCGATCCTCATCTTGTGTCTACTCAACATCGTCAGCGTTCTCCAGCGCTTGTTTCTAAAGCACATGTTCGCCCACGCGCCTACGCTCTTCCTGTTCCTGTTCGTGTACGCGCCGCGCCAACTGCTCCTTCACAGGATCTCACGCGTCGCCCCCTTGCTCGGCAGCGATCACCTGCTCGCCAGCGTTCACAGACGATCCTAGTATCGCCTGTTCGTCAGCATTCTCCTACGCGTCAACGATCACCTGATCATCGGTGATCTCCGGACCGCCCGCGTGACTTACAGCCTGCGCGCATGCGTTCTCCAACGCGTCGTCGACCAGAGATTCTGGAAGGACATGATTCGCCCTCTGCTAGCTCGCCATCGCGCGATCATTCACCTGCGCGTCTTGCGCGCTATCGCTCGCCAACGCGTCACCATGCGACAACGCGCCATCGCTCACCTGCGCGCCAGCGTTCGCCAGCTCACCACCGATCGCCTGCTCGCAATCGCTCTCCCTCGCGCTACAGGTCTTCTGACCTACGTCGCCAGCGACCTTCGGAGCGTTCTCACTCGCCCACGCGGCAACGCGTTCCCTCGCCATCGCGCCAACGCATTCGTTCGCCGTCTCAGCCACACGCTCGTTCGCCTGTGCACCCTCGCGCCCACTCGCCTGCACGCCCGCGCGACCGCTCGCCTGCGCGCCCGCGTGACCGCTCGTCTGCGCTCCCCGCGCGACCATCGCTCGCGGCGAATTTTTCAGCCAGTGGTAGCAGCAGGAACACGTGTTCCCAGACAGCGCTCTGGATCGCCTCCATCCAAACGAAGGACTGTTGTGCAGGACAGGGAAGACACTGCGGAGAGGTTAGTGCATCCTTCTTCCCCCCCTTCTTTTCAGGCAGGTACTGTGGTGTCTACTCCAAAGGATCACCCGATCCCTTTCCCTCCAGCGAGGATTTCGGACTGTGTCCGTGGAGCAACAGACTTGGTTTGGTCCTCTGATGCGGGCGTTAGTGAGGGTAATGAAGCCAGCACTCGCCGATCAGGGCAACAAACCAACAGCTGCCTCTCCTACGCTGAAGAGAGGAGTGGACTTCGTGGTGACTTCCCCCAGGGCGAAGTTGGTTCCCAAGAGGTCTGTCGCGAAGCCCCCTTCTCCTGCTCGAGCGTTTTCTCCTTCTCCCGAGGACGAGGCTTTTCCGTCCTCGGGTGAGTCCAGTGAAGCGGTAGTCTTCCCCTCGGCACCAAGGGGGAAGCCTTCGCTTCATGGAGGAGAGTCGTCTCGTGCGGAAGGGGCTCTTCGAACCTCTTTGTTGGGATCCTGTATCCCTCCCAGGAGGGAATCCAAGGACTCCAAGACCGTCCCAAAATCATCTTCGAGGATTCGCCAGGAACCCGCAGCTCCCCGGGGGAACGTCCACGCTTCACCCCAGGAAGAGATTCCGGGGACAGGAGACTTAGCTGCCAGCCCGCAAGGAGATCAGCAGGAATCTGAACATGCCTTCTGGCAGGTCCTGAGCCTGATAAGGCAACTTAACGGGCTTATGGACCCCGTGATCGCCCCCCGTGAAGGCAAGGACACTATCTTGGACGAAGTGTTTGACGTTCGGAAGGCCCCTAAGTCCAGTGCGGCTCTGCCCTGGTCTCGGGGTCTGAAGAGTGCCAGTGCCAGGGCCAACGCTCAGCTCGCGATTCTTGCCTCCTCCAGTCATTCCTCTACCGGGAACAAGCTCATCCCTCCTCCTCGTCTTTAGCAGAGGAGGTATTTCGAGATCTTGGGTGAGTCCAGCCTCGCTCTTCCTCTCCATCACTCCGTGGAGGAGCTGGTGAAGGGAGTTCCCCTTGAGAAGCTCTCTGCCCGGCAGGTGTCGTTCTCGGCGGCAGAGATCCTTAGCCATGAAAAAGTCGCGAAGTGTGCCATGCAGGCCACTTCGTGGCTGGACTTTTGGCTAGGAACTCTGGGCATCCTATTGCGCTCCGAGGACTTGTCTAAGGAGACCAATAGGAAGGCCCTGGAGACCTTCTTACTCTCGGGCACCCGCTCCATCGAGTTTTTGGCGCACCAGGTCACCACCCTGTGGGCCAACTCGGTGTTGAAGCGGCGCGATGCTGTGATCGAGAGATTCCATCCAAAGGTCCCCGCCGTGGATGTGTGTAGGCTCAGACATGCTTCCATTCTTGGGGAGAACCTGTTTGAGCCTCAGGACATGGAGCGAACGGCTGAGAGGTGGAGGAAATCCAGCACGGACTCCCTCCTCCATAGGGCCCTTACAGCTCGGCCCTATATGCCTCCAGCTCCGCCGCAACAGCATCAGCAGCCTCGTAAGGCTCCGAAGCAGGCACCGGCAGTTAAGAAGGTGGTGTCTAAGCCCCAGCCCTTTCCAGCCAAGGTCAAGAGGGGCGGTAAGTCCTCCAGGGGAGGCAAGACTCCTAGGGGTAGCGGCCGCGGCCGCAAGCCCTAGGGGTGGCAATCCCCCTGCGTGTCCACCTGTGGGGGGATGCCTTCAGTGTTGCGTCCGCAGGTGGCAGCAACACGGGGCCGATGCTTGGACGGTCTCAGTGATCGTCCAAGGCTATCGCGTCCCGTTCACAACATCTCAACCTCCCCTGACAGCGAATCCAGTGTCGTTGAGCTCCTATGCCATGGGGTCGGCAAAGGGGCTGGCCCTTCGGGCCGAAGTCGAGACCATGCTCGAGAAGGGTGCTCTCCAGGAGGTCGTCGACGGCTCCCCAGGCTTCTTCAGTCGACTCTTTCTTGTAAAGAAGGCGTCTGGAGGTTGGAGACCTGTCATCAATCTCTCAGCTCTGAACGGGTTTGTCAAGAAAACCCGGTTCAGCATGGAGACAGCAGACACGGTCAGACTTGCGGTGAGACCACAAGACTTCATGTGCACACTGGATCTAAAGGTCGCGTACTTCCAGATCCCAATCCATCCGTCTTCCAGGAAGTACCTAAGATTCAGCCTAGACGACAAGATCTACCAGTTCAAGGTGCTGTGTTTCAGTCTCTCCACAGCTCCTCAGGTGTTCACCAGAGTGTTCACCCTGATTTCATCTTGGGCGCACAGGAACGGCATTCGTCTCCTTCGTTATCTGGACGACTGGCTGATTCTAGCAGACTCGGAGTCGACCCTTCTTTGGCACCGAGACAGGCTTCTGGATCTTTGCCAGGATCTGGGGATCGTGGTAAACCTCGAGAAGTCCTCTCTGCAGCCATCCCAACGACTGGTTTATCTAGGCATGCTAATAGACACCAATCTCCACAAAGCCTTTCCATCAGACGACCGGATAGCAAGGCTGAGGAGGGTGGCGGAACCCTTCCTCAGGCGAGAAGAGCTCCCTGCCCAGTCGTGGTTGCGTCTCTTAGGTCACCTATCCTCCCTGGCCCGTCTGGTTCCAAACAGCCGCCTCAGGATGAGATCCCTGCAGTGGCGGGTCAAGTCCCGGTGGAATTAAGGATCCAATTCTCCGGACATTCTGATTCCGATGGGGTCTTTGGAACAGACGGACCTGCGGTGGTGGCTGGCCGACGAGAACCTGCGGAAGGGAGTGAGTCTTCTCGTCCTCCCCCCGGAATTGACTCTGTTTTCGGACGCGTCAAAAGAAGGGTGGGGGGCGCACGTTCTGAACCAGAGGGCCTCAGGCCTTTGGTCAGAATCAGAAAAGTGCCTACACATCAACCTGCTAGAATTGAAGGCCGTCTTTCTGGCTCTTCAGCAGTTCCAACGGTCCCTGGCGGGTCACTCCGTGGTGGTGATGAGCGACAACACCACGGTAGTGGCTTACATCAACAAGCAGGGAGGCACTTTTTCGCAGCAGCTATCCCATCTTGCAGTAGAGATTCTGAGGTGGACCGAAATCCACTCGATAACACTATCAGCTCGCTTCATTCCGGGCAAGAGGAATGTGCTCGCCGACAGTCTGAGCAGGGCCTCGCAGATAGTGAGTACCGAGTGGTCTTTGGATCCTCAGATAGCCAACAAAGTCCTGACTTTGTGGGGTTCCCCGACTGTGGACTTGTTCGCGACAGCGTTGAACTTCAAGCTGCCCCTGTACTGCTCCCCAGTCCCGGACCCCAAGGCACTCTGGCAAGATGCTTTCCAGCAACGGTGGGACAACATCGACGTGTACGCCTTCCCACCGTTCTGTCTGATGAGAAGGGTGCTCAACAGGACCAGACTATCGGTCAACTGTTCGATCACTCTGGTAGCTCCGCTATGGCATCACGCGGAATGGTTCCCGGACCTTCCGCAGCTCCTGACGGAGCTCCCGAGGGAACTTCCTCCACGACACGAGCTTTTCAGACAACCCCACTCCGGCATCCCTCACAAGGCCGTGGCCTCGCTTCGGCTTCACGCCTGGAGACTATCCAGCGTCTCCTCACGGAGAGAGGCTTTTCGCAACAGGTTGCGGAGAGAATGTCTCGGCACCTGCGAAGGTCCTCTGAGGGAGTTTACCAAGCAAAGTGGAGAGTTTTTTGTGGTTGGTGTCGTGGGAGGGGTATCTCTCCACTCGATGCCACTATTCCAGCAATAGCGGACTTCCTCGTTTATCTGCGGGAAGAAATGCGCCTTTCTGTCTCGGCAGTGAAAGGCTATCGCTCAGCCTTAAGCTTGGCCTTCAGGCTGAAGGGCGTGGATATTTCTTCATCGCTAGAACTCTCTTTACTCATACGTAGCTATGAGCTTACCTGCCCCCTGTCGGAAGTGAGAACTCCTCCTTGGAACGTGGTTCGAGTCCTCAGGGCTCTTAAGAGACCTCCCTTCGAACCATTACGCCAGGCCTCCGATCGCCACCTGTCTTGGAAGACGGCTTTCCTTCTCGCTTTGGCTTCGGCCAAGCGGGTTAGTGAACTTCATGGTCTCTCGTACGACATAGCCCATTCAAGGGGATGGGGGGAGGTAACGTTCAGGTTCGTCCCTGAGATTGTTGCCAAGACTCAGAATCCTGGAGTGCCGGATCCTCGGTTCGACTCTTTCAGGATCGCGAGTCTCCGTTCTGTAACAAACGACCCAGACCAGCTGCTAGTATGTCCTGTGAGGTGTCTGAGGCACTACTTGAAGAGAACGGCTGCAGTCCGTCCTCAAGTGCGAGCTTTGTTTGTGAGCACAGGCAGGACTAAGAGGAGGGTCACCAGGAACACCATCTCAGCTTGGATTCGAAGGGTTATCCACCATGCCTTGAATCCAGACCCTCCTCCGTTACGTCGCCCTAGGGCACACGATGTCAGGGGTGTTGCTACATCCCTGGCCTTCAAGAGAAACTTCTCTGTGACGCAGGTACTTCAAGCTGGGGTCTGGAAGCATCAGACGACCTTCACAGCCCACTACCTGCAAGACGTGACCCACAGGAGCCTTGATACGTTTTCTATCGGCCCTGTGGTGGCTGCACAACAGCTGGTCTAACCTCAGGCTCCTTTTTGGACAAGTAGCAGTAGGTTGAGGGCGTTGTTACCCGGTCTTAGTCTGCGTGAATGAAAGAGTATGTCTGACCCTTACTTCTTTCTTCATTGTCCCCTCTCTTGGGGAAGCAGCATCCTGGTCCTCGCATAGCTGACCTCAACCTCTGCAGGTAACCCATGCTTCTTTGTGCTCCTAGTATTAAGCTTAATACTGTTGCGTCCCCCATACCCTGACGAGGTGGTACAGTATTGGGAACGTCCTATCCTAGATTCCTATCTAAAGGTCTCAAGGTCAACTTCATAGGACGAGTCACTCTTTCCTCCTCACACTGCTTATGTAGGCCACTCGTTCCTAGCGATGCTAGGAACTTGTGAGGTGCAGGGCTCCTTTTCTCTAGTGCTGCTCACTGAGACATTGAGCCCCCGGGCAAGCCGAAGTCAGTAAGGCTGGGGACTTTCCTCCCTTCCTAAGGGGTAAGTCACCCAATGTAAATAGCGTGGTTTATATTTCGGTTACGGAACAAATGACAAATTCGAAGATAATTTGTATTTTTCCTAACCATACAAACCTTAGCTATTTACACATATGTGCCCGCCATCCCTGACCCCCAAGTCAAGTCCTACCTCTAAGTGAAGTGAAGCAAGTCACCGGTGTGTGGGGGGGGGAGGGGTAGCAAGCTACCGTTCCCCTATCCCCCGCTAACTAGCGCGGGGGTAATTAACCCTCGTTAAAACTATTGGCTCGTCATTTCAGCTGCGCTAAAAGGTAAACCCAATGTAAATAGCTAAGGTTTGTATGGTTAGGAAAAATACAAATTATCTTTGAATGCGTCATTTTTATATGTAATTCTTTCATGCAGTTGCTTTGGTATAATATTTATGTGCCCTGGCTGCAAACACTCCTATTATAAGTTCATGTCCACACAAAAAAGCTACTGATAAGTTGTTGTGTAGTCATAACTTGTGTTAAGTGCCGAAACTCCAGTAGTTACTGTTAGTTAAGGGAAAACATCACAATTAGAGATGCTATGAGAAGTGCAAAGACTAAGAAAGTATTCTGACTACAAAAGGCATTTTTTATAGAAAAGATGTATTTTGAACCTTATTCACCTTCATCAATTACTTCCTCTACTACAACCAAGACCATCAGACTGTTGAGGATAACCTTGAATTCTCACCTCTAAACAATAAAGTTAGATATTAAGTTTGTGGTAAGGGCGCGACTTTCAGGGGATGTCAATGGTGTACATAGTGCCAACCCAGTTAATTAAGGTAGGTGAGGAACCTTAATTATTCCATCACTTCATACAAACTAACGCTATTTATCGGGTTATTACTTTCGGCGAAACTGAAAGACGAACCATTAGATTTTTAGCGAGGACTAACTATACGTCCACTAGTTATCGGGTGGTTGGGGGTTAGCAACTACCCCTCTCACTCAACACCTGCGCTGTGAGCCTCACTTTGCTTTTGGCTCGTGTGGAGATCGTTTGTTACCACTCTTCCCCTTACCAACTTTATTTTTACTTTTTCTTTTTCTTTACAGTGTGTGTGTGTGTGCGTCTTCTTGCCATCATTATGCGGACCTGCCTAAGACCTGAGGGCCACTCCTGAGAAGACTTTTATGTCCTCTGTTGATACTGATCTTCACTGGTTATGTCCGTCTTTTAGAGGGCAACTGTGTGATAGTGGTAACACCTTCACTGAATGCCGGGAGTGGTATGCCTCCCAGTCTGGAAGGTTTAGGCGCCGATGGAAGAAGAAGGCTTCCTTGAAGTCGAAGAAATCCAAAGCTTCTTTTTGCTCCTCGTCACTTGCTCGCTCATCTACGACCAGCTGTTCGCCAACGGTTCGTCATTCCCCACACAGTTTGCCGTTCACCGACGGTTCATCATTCTCCGACATCTTGCTGTTCACCAGCCCACCATCAGTCTTCAATTGCTCGTCACTCCCCTGTGACTCGTAGGCGTTCGCCCTCCATGCAGCGTTCACTAGAGCTTCAGTGATCGCCTGAACATCGTTATCTCTCGCCAGAACGTCGTCGTTCATGAGAGAGGAGACCAACACCTAAGTCTTCTCCTTCACAAGCCTCTAGGCAGTCTCCAGGGAGTAGGCATTCACCTTCTTGCTGTTCACCCTCTCCTGGGGCATCCTTACTGTTTTCTGATCTTTTTCAGGTGTGGCCTGCTCTGGGTTTATCAAGCCCTCTTTCGAAGAAGGTGCTGTTGCATCTCCTTCATTTAGGTGCTGAGAGGCAATGTTCGTCCTCCTCTGAGATGGATCCGTTGGGTTTACTTAGCATGGACCTTCGTGACCCTGAGGAGTCAGCTGCAGCCCCGCCCGTTGATTCTGGCCCTGCCTCTTCCGCCGGTGCGGCCGCATTTGCTGTGGACTACGGTACCCCCCTCGCTGATCATCCTTCGGGGGTGTAGTAAAGTCCAAGGCAAGTCTCTCCCGGAGGTGGTCACCTTGTTTTGATGGGAGAACCCCTATAGAAAAACTTCTTTGAAGGCCTGTCAGAGACCATCCTTCTGGTCAGCCCTCCCTTGCGGAGGCTTGTCCTCGTCTGCAACAAACTCGTCGCCTCAGACATTTTCCTTCGCCTCTGACAAAGAGAAGTCTGTTTGGCTCTTCACTATCTGCTGCTGAACGATCCCCTTTGGAGCATTGTTAAGGACCTTGCCGTTCGACCACTCCTCAGCATTCACCTTCGCCTAGAGATCGTCAGTCTGACGAGTCTCCTCAGTCTCGCCGTTCACCCACTGGTTCCCGACCTTTGCCTGTGTCACTGGACTCTCCTCTGACTCACCGTTCTCCAACCTTGCGGCGTTAGCCAGTCCAACGCTCTTTGTTAACCTCTCACCAACGAACTGCTGTTCGTGTCTTGCCATCACCCTTTAAATCTTCAGATTCCCGAACTGCTCACCGAGTTTAATAACTCGCTTGGCGCAGGATGTTCTCAGTCCCCCAGCTCCTCGTCACTTGCTCGCTCATCTACGACCAGCTGTTCGCCAACGGTTCGTCATTCCCCAACAGTTTGCCGTTCACCGACGGTTCATCATTCTCCAACGGTTCATCATTCTCCGACATCTTGCTGTTCGCCATCCCACCCTCAGCCTTCAATTGCTCATCACTCCCCTGTGACTCGCAGGCGTTCACCCTCCATGCAGTGTTCGCTAGAGCTTCAGTGATCGCCCGAACATCGTCATCGCTCGCCAGAACGTTGTCGTTCATGAGAGAAGAGACCAACACCTAAGTCTTCTTCTTTACGAGCCTCTAGGCGGTCTCCAGGGAGTAGGCATTCACCTTCTCGTGGTTCGCCCTCTCCTCGCTCTCCTGCTCTCAAGCCTAGGTCATCGCGTTCTCCTAGGAGAATAGGATGTTACGATGTACATTAATGGTTTGCGGACTACGACCAGATGGGCACTGGCCACCACCCCTTGATTTTATACTGGGCAAGGGGACCCAGCTAGACCCTCAGAATTTTCTATTATTATTCTAGAGTTATACTGTCATACGTATATTGGTACATTGTACCGAGTTCTAAATAGATAAAGCAGGATGCTTTCCAAGTAAGATTTTTTCTTTATTTCATGTTAATTAACCATTAGGAAAGGAAAGAAAACAATACTTTTATAGGCTGGAACGTAAAACACCCTCTGGGAGGAAGTATATTGATAAAAAGATTATTAATAAAAAATTTATCTAGAAAGAGAAAAAAAAAAGAAAATACATATCGGCCACACATTGGACACTCCTATACCAATACAACTACCAGATGTGACTTCACACTGTATCAATACAAAGTCACCAGGAACAGCTCATTCAGTAAGTCACACAATAAAAAAAAAACATAAAATACAAAAGTCCTTCTAATAACCATCCATCGGATTCCAGATACGAAACCTATACTGTAAGCATTAACATCATGACAGAGCCTGTAAGGGTAGATAAAAGAAAGCTTCAAGCTAAGGAGAATCCCACAACATTATAGACCATGATCTGCACACACAGACAGCAGGTTTGGACAATGACATCAATTAAAGTTTACCTCCAGCTGAAACTTGTTTGTCTACCACTATAAGGTCTTCATAAGTGACCCTAATACTAGGACAATTGTGTCAATGAATGAAAAGAGGCAATTACACTATGACGGGGAAAGATATGTCAGGGAGAAGACTGAGCACACACATTAGTAGCTAAACAGGAGCAGATATGTTCATAAAATACAGTACTTAACTCAGGTTTAACAAGGCAATTAATTTTGTGACGTAGATTTAGAACAAAAATGTTAACTCATATCGTCTAATCACAACCTGGAAATCTTTATACAACGTCCTCACTATCTATGCACCCTTACCTGAGCAACTAAGGCCAATTTCCAAGGAGGTTTTGTCACTTGGTCAGCTTCGTATCGTGGGGTTTATCTTCAGGAGTAGGGTCATGCAGTTCAAGTTTCACCATCTAGTAGATGTAGACATGAATAAAAGTTGTACCCAACACAGACAACTCGCTTTCTTCTTTCTCTGCCATTGCTTGCCCTCGCTTAAAACTCTGTTCAATATTCAGTAAACACCACCAGTAATTATAAAACTGTTTGTGGTAGTGAAATAGTCAACACTAACAGTGAGATCAAACTTGGCACTTTCAAATTCCTCTACAGTGCCCTGTTGTTGGCAGGATCCTCAGTCTTTCTAAATGTAAAACCTTATCCCTGCGGGGTACAGGGTGCCATTACTCTGTAAAAACAAAGGAATTTTTCTGATAAAGGAAATGGACTAGAGCACAAAAAATTAACAAAGTATTAAAATATATTAAAAAGAATGAAAGCTAAACAATAAAAATAAAAAAATAAAACTGGAAATTATTTGTATTTTCCCTAAACTGCACACCATGATTCCTCGTTGCTGGGAGGAGTGGGGATGGTGGCTGGTACTACACAAACATACACTACCGGGGTCTAGCGACGGCGGGCAGGGCACCCGGTCGGGACTATGGTCCACCCCAAACCCAAAGCTAAGTCCTTCAAAAAGAAGACAACCGTGTTACCCCATGCGAATGGGAAAACGGCACGCTAATAGATGATGATGTCTGTTTTTTTTTTTTTACACAACGAGGACGTCCCCCAACGGTCTTCCCGCCTGATGTTCAAGGTGCCTAAAGAGCTACTCGTCCAGTCCCTTTCCCTCGTATGGAGGAACCTTTGAAGCTGCAACCTCTCTCCAGGTTGTCGTGTCTCAGGTAAGGCTCCTTTGCTGAAACCCTCATCGTCGATCCTCTTAGGGGATCTTTCAGGCTGGGCCGCCTTGGGTCAGGAACTGTGGTTTGGAGCCCGGGTTAGGGCCGTCCACTAAGCCTTTGTAGCAGGTGTTCCCTTGATTCGTCCCTTGGGAACACCCAGGATACCTCTGGAGAAGTCTTCCTCTCCTCCGGATCCAAGGCTTAAATCCAAGGTTCCTCTCCCTAGAGAAGCTTTGGCTTCTTACTCCTCTCCCCTGATGAGGAAAAGAGGAGTTTTAGATCAGTTAGTCTTGCCTAGAGTTAAACTGACTACTGTTGAAACATCCAGGTGTAGGCTCAGCATCGTCGTCCCAATGCCTCCCCGACCGGTGCACAACCTTCACCAACTTCTCAAGAGGCTTCTGTCAGAGAGGAGTCTCTGGTGATCTCCTTCCGCCCCTCTACCATCGAGGTGGTACCTCGTGAACTCTGGCCAGTTTTAAAGCCTTTGAAAGAAACTGTTTTCGCCTTCTGCAGACGAGCAATGAAGGGAGGTCCCTCCAAAGGCTTCCTTCCTGGAAACCTTTTTCCCTCCGAGGAAAGAGTCCAAAGACTTCAAGACCCTTCCAAAGTCCTTTGCAAGGACTTCTAGACCTTCAGAGGATCCTAGGAGGCTATCTTCATTGACTGCTGAACTGTATCACTCCAAGGATGACCATGATCCACCCCGAGATGATATCTCGTGGGTGGAAGATTTCGAGCACGACTACCTTCTTCCTAAGGCTGCTAGTCAGAGGCTATCGGAGGCAGAGCAAAGGGAGACCGAGCACGCCTTATGGCAGGTCATGGGCTGCACGAGAACCATCAATAGGCTGTCAGAGCTGGCGGTGGCTCCTCAAGAGTGCAAAGACACGGTCTTAGACCATGTATATGACACTCAGAAGCCTCCAAGACCAGTGCTGCCTTGTCCTGGTCTCAGGGTCTGAAGAGTGACTGTCGGAAGATGAACGCTCAGATTACTGGCTCCTCTAGGTCCCTCCAGGTCCTCCTCAAGACTCCTTTTTCCACTGTGTGTACAGCAGAGGAAATACTATGAGGTACAGTATTCACTGAGCCTCTTCCGGCCCTTTCTCATCACCATTCGTTGGAGGAATTGACCTAGGGGATCTCTCTACAGAGACTTTCAGGGTTACAGGTCTCGTTCTCTGCATCTGAGATTCTCAACCATGAAAAGATGGCAAAGTATGCCATGCAGGCTACTTTGTGGCTGGGCCTCTGGTTAGGATCAGTGGAAAACCTGATGAGGACCGAGGACTTGTCCAAGAAAAGCTCCAGGAAGGCGATGGAAACCTTTCTCTTATCGTGAACTCAAACCATTGAGTTCCTGGCCCAACAAGTAGTGAACTTGTGGGCATACACCATCCTTAGGAGAAGAGACGGGGTAGCAGAAAGGTTTCATTGCCAAGTCCCACAAAACAAGGTGACGAGACTCAGGAACTCCTCTCTGGAGGGTTTCTCCTTGTTCGACCCAGAAGACGTTGAGCGGGCTGCGTAGAGATGAAGGAAATCCAACCAAGACTCCCTCCTTCATAGGGCCTTGATATCCCGGCCCTATAGGTCACCTCCTCCTCCGCAGGAGAAACACCGGACAGTAGCCAATCAACCAAAGGTGTCTAAGAAGTCCTTTCCTGCTAAGGACAGGAAAGGTTCCACATCCTCACGTGAAGGGAAAAATCCCAGGGGAGGTGGCCGGGGCTGCAACCACTAGGATGGGTAATCCTCCCACTTGTCCACCAGTGGGGGGAGATGCCTGCATTGCTGTTGGCAGAGGTGGATGCAGCTTGAGGCTGAACCCTGGACAGTCTCCGTGATTTGTTCAGGGTATCAGGTCCTGTTCACAAAATCTCTCCCTCCACTAACCAAGGATCCCGTTCCATCGAGCTCCTATGCAAAGGGATCTGCAAAGGAGTTGGCCGAAGTCCATACCTTGTTGGAGAAGAGTGCTCTGCAAGAGGTCCTTGACGACTCCCCATGCTCCTCTCGGTTTCGGCAGTAAAAGGTTACCGCTCAGCCTAGAGTCTCGCCTTTAATCTGAAAAGAGTAGATATTTCCTCTAAATTGGTACTTTCTCTCCTCATACGAAGTTATGAACTTACCTGTCTGCAGTCGGATGTGAGACCTCCTCCATGGAATGTGGTTTGGGTCCTTCGGTCCCTGAACGGTCCTCCCTACGAACCATTACGCCAGGCAACAGATAGTTACCCTCTTGGAAGACAGTGTTCCTACTCGCCTTGGCTTTGGCCAGAAGAGTTAGCTAACTTAATGGTCTCATGTATGACATGGCCCATTCAAAGGGATGGGGAGAGGTAAAGCTCAGCTTCATTCCTAAGTTTGTTGGTTGCAAAGACTTAAAATCTGGGGGTAGCGGATCCCTGATTCGATTCCTTCCGGATAACAAGTCTCCAGATCAACTGTTCATATGTCCAGTAAGGAGTTTGAGGTATTACCTCAAAAGGACATCAGCAGCTTGGCCACGTGTGCCTGCACTTTTTGTCAGCACAGGGAAGGTTAAGAGGAGGATCACGAAGAGCGCCATCTCCGCCTGGATTCCCAAGGTTATTGACCTGGACTGAATCCTGATCCTCTTCCGACACATCGACCCGGAGCACATGACGTCAGGGCCATTGCTACGCCCCTGGTGTTCAAATGAAACTACCTTGTGGTGCAGGTTCTACAGGCGGTTGTGTGGAAGCTTCAGACGACCTTCACCGGGTGCTAGACGTAACCCACATGAGCATGGAAATTTTTTCCATTGGTCTTGTGATGGCTGCCCAATAACTGGTTTAACACCTCGGGCTCTTTGATGGACAAATAGCAGGAGGTTGAGGGTATTGGTTAACTGAGATTAGATGAATGAATGATTATGAATAACTGGCTCCTTTCTTTCTTCATCCTCCCCTCTCTTGGGGAAATCAGCACCCAGGGTTCTCTGCAAAGCTGACCTCAACCAACTGCAGGTAAACCATTGATCCCTCGTGTAACCTGGTATTGTGTCAATACACTACTGTTATGTCCCCATACCCTATCGAGGGGGTTATTTGGAATGTCTTGGTAACCTCTGAAGATTCCTATGACTCAGAAGAACTCTTACCTTTGACAGTCACATTGCTAGTATCACAAACACAGAGCTTGAGTAGGCCACGGACCATGCACAGCACAGTTTTAGCAAGGTGTAGGGTTTCCACTTATTATGTGCTAACCACATAAAGAGGAATCTCGGGGTCAAAGCAAAAAGGCCAGATTGGCAAGGACTTCCACCCTCCTAAAGGGTAAGTCAACCCCTATAAATAGTGTTGGTTTATATGTATTGACGGAACAAATGACAAATTTGGAAGCAATTTGTATTAATTCCGACGCGATATACAAACCTTGTAATCATTTAATATAGGAATTCGCTTCAGCGCAGCTGAAACAGCCGAAGAGAAAGAAAACCAGGCAGTTGTGCTGATTGGTTGGCTGGTGGTATGGGGCGGAGCTTAGCTCCGTCCCCTCCCCCCACCACCAGCCCACTTTCCTCATTCACTCGCTTCGGCTCAACATGGATGGTTGTGCTACACTCCGCTTTCTACGCTGCAGCCCTTTGCCTTCTCTTGTGCTTGTGTACGAATGATTGTGTGATTTTTATGGAGGAGAAAGTTACTCGTAAGATGCGATGTTGTGCAGGCCGTGGCGGGCACTGCAGTAGGTGGCTTTCGTCACCTTCTATAGACCCGCACACACTCTGCCTGACATGCAGTGGAAGACCTTGCTCTCAAGGTTCTCCCTGCCGTGAGTGTGAATCCTGGCCGCCCTTGCAGTGACAAGCTTTCGAGAATCGACGCAAATATCACCGGACCCCTAAAGCTTCTTCTGCTTGAGAGAGCTCGCCTCTCTCTCGAAGAAGAAGAGGGATCTGGTGGTAAGTGTGTCGTCTCAAGAGAGTGTCACAGCGAACTCTACTCACGCCCTCTCCGAGTCTGAGGAGGGTGTGAGTATGATTTTGGTTAGCTCGAATTCACAGCCTGTCGGGGATTTCTCGGGTTTTGCCAGGGGAGCGGGTGACCTTAGCACTCCCGCTACTTCGGCTATCTCAAGGGACACCCGACAGGTTGTTGGATCGTCTGATACCAATGACGACACATTACCTGGTAAGATGGGGGAACTTTGGGCGTCTCTTGGATTAGCAGGTAAGCCTGACTTGAATTTGTTAAAACGGCGTTTAACTCTGGCGGACGAGCTTGAACAACGTCATTTGAATGATCCGATTGTTGATGAACACATGAATGTAGCTAATTTTGTAACTTTATCAACTCCCATGTTCCCTGATGCCCCTGTTGTTGTTGGCCACGTACCTGATAAAGCATTTGTTCCTGGCAAAAAACAAACTTTTTCCAAGGATAAAATAAGTGCAGGACTCCCTGTTAAAACAAGGGAAAGTAATGTTTTAAACACCGAGATTTCATCAACGACTGCTGGCAAACCCTTTTCAGCTTCGCCTGCAAGTCATGTAAAATTAAAATCTGCTAAAACTCCTGCGGATACAAGATGTTTTTCAGGTTCACCCACATTCACCGACCACGGCTCTTCCTACGGACATGGCACAGGTATCTCGTACGGCTTCGAAGCAGAGATTCAGTGCACCCTCTACTTTGATTTTAGCTGACGATACATTTGTTCATCCTCGTTCAGTGTCGTCTGCTGTTGCCCTTACCACCATTCCAGTACCTTGGAGGGGGCACAAGAAGAGGAATCGTGGGCGGTATTCCTCTCCTAGTTCCCCCTCCTCTCTCTCCTCTTTGTCTTCATCTTCTGACTCTTGACTCTTCTCCCCCATGGAGAAAGAGGAAGGGGAAGAAGAGGTAAGTGAAGAGGACCAGGAAGGCGAGTCGCAGTTAAAGGGACATGGCGCCCTGAGACACCTCTTCTTCTCCGGAGGAGGAGGGCGACGCGAGAGATTCCCATGTTCCCCGGGCTCGTGGGATTGTTCACGGCAAATCTCGTGCAAGGCCTCCATGCACGACAACCGCACTAGAGGGCGTAGGTATCGTCTCCCAGAGCACGGTGACGGGGTCCTCGGCTCCCCGAGCAGCTTTTCAGACTCGAGTTGAATCGCTCTTGAGCGGGTAAATGAGAGTCCCGGCTTCGGTACGAGAAATCACAGCTGTGGTCTCTTGTGAAGAATCGCGGTACGCACGACTACCTCCACGGGGGTAGCCACGCGGACCAGCTCAGCGACTCGTGTGTCGCGTGAGCAGGGAGCAGGCTCAGACAGCTGCACACTCAACCTGCGTGACTCGGGCGTGGCATGGAGCCACCTCGCGGCTCAGCCCGCGACGTGGCATGGAGCCACCTCGCGGGTCAGCCCGCGACATGGGGGCCGGTCGTGCAAGACCAGGCTAGCTCTCGCGCATACCAGCCGCACGAGACACAGCCAACCCCCATGCTTTTTGGCCGTGTAACAGGTGAGGCCAAGCACACCACTTGCGCAACTAACCTGTCTACACCTCCTGGTGGTGAGCGCTGCAGTTCCCAGCGATCTCGCTCGCGCTCGAGCTCCTTCGGGAGCTTCGTGGGGCTCGCAACGACCAGTCACGCACTTGGTCGCAGTGGGAACCTTGATGCATTCCGTCGGGGATGAACCCTACTAGGGTCCTTCCTTGACTCCTGAATACACGCCTGGTTCGGTCTTAGGACCAGAGAGAGTGTATTCATGGGGGATGTCATCAGACGTGCAGCATGTTGCTTCCCCTACACCTCCAGATGTAGCAGGACCGAGGGATCATCCACCTCCACAGCTTTCACCTGCCGTGGAGACGGAAGATCCCGGGGTGGAGTCACCGTTTCTAGAGGTTATTAACCTCATGCGTGAGATTAATATCCTCAGGGCTCTTCCTGCGGTAGCATCTGAGGATAAGTATACAGCCTTAGAGACCCTATGGGGAGCTCCCGAAGGTAGTTCATGGCCCATCACGCTATCCTGGTCGAGACAGGCTGCTCGAGCATTGGACCGAGTGAGTGACCAGATCGCAGGACCTGGTGACTCACTTAGGAGCCAAGGTTCGAACAAGCTTTTCCCTCAACCACTCCAGGGACAGAAGAGGTACTACGACACGGATCTTCTGTGCCTTGTCCTCTCCCTCTTGACCCCGCGGTCGGAGCGCTTGCTTGAGGTTCCTCAGTCGAGAGTTTGAAATCTCAGAGTGTCTCCTTTTCAGCCTCTGAGATTTCAACAATGGAGTCCATCTCTGTAGCCGCTCTCCAGGCTGCTTCGTGGCTCGACCGCTGGTGTGGTACGGCCACAGTGTTCGCACGGAACACCAAGCTCGCTACCCCCGAACACATGGAGCAGTACAGGAACCTAGTTTTGTCTATGGGAAAGCTGTTGCCTTTCTCTTGGACCAGCTTGCTACCCAGTATGCCAATCTGATCCTCAAAAAGCCTGAGGCAGTAGCCGCTCGTTTGGTGAGACAGATTGGTTCAGGAGAGGCCCTGGCACTCGGGAACACTCCTATTAGAGCTGCAACTTCTCTCTTTCCACCAGAGGAAGTTCGGGCCGCGTGGGATAAATGGCGCCTCAACTTGAAGGACTCCATTATCCACCAGGCGCAGGCTGCGAGTTTCAAGATGACTTGGTCCTGCGAAACCGTCCGCGGCCAGGTCGAGTCAGGCCAAGCCCACGGGAAGTAGCAATGGTACCGCAGGTTCTGCTCCCAAACAGACCTTTCAGCCTCCCTCGGGAGCTCCTCCATGTCGTGGAAAAAATAGGGGCAAGCAAGGGAAAGGTAAAACGCTGAGCTTGGCTTTCCCCTTCCCATGCTGCCGAAGGTAGGGGGATGCCTATCTCGCCATTGGGTGATATGGCAGCACCTCGGGTCTGAGGAATGGATAGTGTTGACTCTTCGCGAAGGGTGCAATGATGTTCCGTCTGAAGGGCATAGATATCTCCAACACCCTTGAGATTTATATGCTCATTAAGAGCTTCGAACAGTCGTGTCCCCCGAGGGCACTTCGAGTTCCCTAGTGACATGTCTCTCTAGTTCTCGGGTCTCTTACTCATGCTCCGTACGAACCCTTGAGCCGTGCCTCAGACAGGCACCTGACCCTTAAGACTTTTTCTGCTAGCCTTAGCATCGGCGAAGAGATTCGGGGAGTTACACGGCCTCTCTTGTAATGTCACTCACGCAGAGGGTTGGAAGGAGATCGCCTTGAGTTTTGTGCCAGAGTTCGCGGCCAAATTTCAGAACCCAGCGATCCACGATTCCAGGTTCGAGGCCTTCACTATTCCTTCCTTACTGGATGCGGCGAGTGGGGGTTTAGGTAAGAGGCTTCTCTGTCCCGTCAGGTGTCTCCGGCGCTATCTTAAGCGAACTCGGCATCTCAGACCTGGATGTTGACAACTCTTCGTTAGCACCGGCAGAGCCAAGAGGGAGGTGTCGAGGAACACGATATCCTTCTGGATCCATGAAACCATCCGCAAGGCATATGAGACTTCCTCAAGAGTCCAAGCACCAGCAAGGGTTAAAGCTCACGAGATCAGGGGTATTGCCCCACACTTGCTTTCAAGAGAAATCTTGCAGCGGTCCAAGTGCTGAAGGCTAGCGTTTGGAAATGCCAGACCACCTTTACGGCCTTTTACTTGAGGGAGTTTATGCACAAGTCCTTAGACACCTTTGTTCTTGGCCCTCTGGTAGCGGCTCAAGCTATTGTCTGACCTCTCCGGTTCCTCCCGGACAGGGAAGTCTCTTGGATTGATTTTTGTGGTATGTTTGGCACTGTGAAAGCAGTGTGCATGTGCTCTGCCTTTCACTCTGTCTCCTCCCATGGAGTCCCATATATCAAGACAAGTCTTCCCAGGTAAGATTGCTAGAGTTTGTTTACAGGTATTCTCCACCCGTCTTCTGCTAGGCAGGGAAAACGGTGGATGTATAAACCCTTTGTCTTTTGGTTATGGAGGTTCATCCAGTCACTGCGACCCTAGGGTCGAGTTTCTCTTGCATTCACGTTCTCAGGTCGCTCGATGCTCTTACCCAACATCGCGCGACCCGGCTCCCAGTCTCCCAGACCCACCATCATCATGTCGGGTTGAGAGACGGGTTGGTGGATTTAGTCCTCTGCTCTCATTTGAGACTAGGTCTATATCCGGGCAGTTAGCTTTTCACAAGCAGCAAAGGCAGACATCCCACCAACCAGTGAGTCTTCCTATATTAAATGATTACGAGGTTTGTATATCGCATCGAACAAATGACAATTTGTCCTAAATTGTATTTTTCCTAGCTATACAAAATCGTAATCATTTATTATAAATGCCCGCCTCTACCACCCCTCTCATGTTCCACATTGAGCCTAAAGCGTTTGAATGAGGAAAGTGGGCTGGCGGTGGAGGGAGTGAAGCTCCGCCTCATACCGCCAGCCAACCTATCAGCACAACTGCCTGTTTTTCTTTCTCTTCGGCTGTTTCAGCTGCGCTGAAGCGGATTCCTATATTAAATGATTACGGGTTTATATAGCTAGGAAAAATACAATTTTGGACAAATTGTCATTTTTCCTAATGATAGAAAACTGTAGCTATTTATACAGATTGACCTGCCAACACCAGTCCCCCTTGAAATATTACCTCCAAGCAAAGTGAGGTTCACAGCCAGGTGTGTGAGTGAGAGGGGTAGTTATTACCCCCACCTCTCCCGCTAACTAGCGGGCGGATGGTTAACCCATGCTAAAAATCTAATGGCTCGTCTTTCAGCTTAGCCTAAAGTAATAACCTTCTAAAAAGCTACAGGTTTGTATCATTAGGAAAAATACAAATTACTTCCAAATTGGTCATTTTGATGTTACTGTTTTTAAAATATTTTATTTAATTTCATTTGTTCATTACTTCTCATATCATCATTAATTATTTCCTTATTTCCTTTCCTCACTGGGCTAATTTTCCTTGTTGGAGCCCTTGGGCATATAGCATCCTGCTTTTCTAGCTAGTAATAATAAAAGTGATAATAAAAAACTGACTGAATGACAGTACCAGAGATTAATAACATCAGGAATAAGAAATTTAATAGACCACAAACTTTTGTCCAATAAATTAAGATAAGAATCAGCAGGTGAAGACCATACAGAAGAACAGTACTTAAACAAGTAAAATTAAATAAAATACCTTCTCAATTAACTAATTTTTTGTGGAATTAAAGAAAAAAACACAAAGTGTTTCTCAAAAGTAAGTTTGCAATCAAGTATCACACATAAAACTTTAAAGGAGTTATGTATAGTTAAAGAAACATTATCAATGTAAAGATGTAAATGTTGAGGAGTGACTGTTCTTGACCTACTTACAATCATACTTTGAGTTTTGTTAGATTTCAGCTTCATTCCCCATAATCTGCACCATGCACTAATTTTGGCCAAATCTCTATTATGGGATTCAGCAACCCTAGATATACATTCAGGAGATGGAATTGAAGCAAAGAGCATAGCATCATCTGCATATGCAACAAGCTTATTTTCTAGGCCAAACCATTTATCATGTGTATATACTATGAAAAGTAATAGTACCGTACAAGAACACTATCCTGAGGAACACCAGATATCACATTCCCATACTTCTCACTATGGTGCCCATCAACAACAACTTTTTGCAATTTGTTACTTAAAATTTCAATGTTGGTGGTAAGAAAAGACCCATCTACTCTCAACTGTTTGAGTAGCAAACATATGAATATTGTCTGACTATTGAAATATCTTGCAATGTCAATGGCAGGTTATGAAATATTTGTACACTTAATAGCCAAATACAGTATAAGTGATGTAGTTAATTCGTTCTTTGTATCTGATGTTCTTTTATTTGTTTGTATCTGTCTTGCAGGCCACCAAAGCTCCAGCAGCTGTAGCTACACCATGTACTTCAGATTACTTGTTTTATAAAGTAAGTGTATTAATCACGCATTAATATGAATAAAACTTGTGTACTATATGTGCTAGCTGGTCTAGGAACTTATGATAAATTAATTTTAATATCCTGCTTTTAGGTTATTAATTGGGGCTGCATCTGCCTACTTAGTACATGTGAAAGAATCCTCATATACTTTGCTAGATTACACAACTATAAAGAAATGTGGCTTAGCAGCTTAGCAGTAGTTTAATCTGTGTAAAATCAAGTAATTGTTTGGTTGTACTGTATTCTTGGTTTCATATTTCTTGCTGTTCTTGACTTTTAAATTTCCTCTCATACCACCTGCTTGGAGTATTAGGCATATACAGTATTAGAATATTCCATAATCTAATTCTTATTAATTATCATGTGTGGATTTTTAAATATTAAACTTAGCCGGTGAATATATAAATAGCTGACGTCTCCGACGGCCTGACAGATTCCAAAAAACTCGCGAGCGATCGCCATGAAGGTAGCGGGTGTGCCCACCAGCGCCGACTATCGGCCAGATACCGCATATACTTCTCAACCACTCCAGTTCTTCTCTGTCGGTGTCACCGACAACATTGGTTCCGCTCGCTCTAGACCTCGAGTTTTCTACCGAATTGGTGAAGTACTTGGTTTTGGTTTTATTGCTCTCGCCGTGTTGGATTATTCAATACTATCTTCAAAAGAAATGCTTTTGAAAGGAGAGGAAAAGTTTTTTGCCCTTGCTTTTTTAATCTCGTTCTGGTTTTTCCATAGAGAAAAGATGGCCGACCCTTCCCTCAGTGTACGGAAGTGTGTTAAAGGCTTTTAGTAATTATTTTATCACTTTATAAATTATTGTTGATATTTATAGATTTACCTCTATATATTTTATATCTCACCCGCCTTTATTAGGCCTCTTCGATTAGCTTTCCATTTATACTAAACATCGAGATAAATTTTATGTTTTTGTTTATATGCGGCCTTTACCTATTCTTTGTAGGCGGTCCTAACTTGGAAAACGAAGTTAAACAACGTTGAGCCCATTCAACTTTTATTTTTGTTTAGATTAAAACAGTTGCTCTGTAAGAGTGATGAGATGAATATTTTTAGAAAATATTTTAAGAAATTTATTCTTTGAATAGTCTTTGTGCTGTTTTTCAAAGATGAACTAACGTTTGGTTTATTTATGCTACGCAGTTTGCGCTCTATCGTTACGATAGAGAAAGAGAGAATCACGGTTTCACTTTGCAGAAAGAGTAAATCGATTTTGACGTTTTGTTCATTCTTCTTTCAAACTGAAGTTTTTTAGATACTAATTTAAAGGAACATGTTAATTTTCATTTTCTTAGTCCTTTCAGTTTTTTCCTTTAGTCAAATAATCTGTTATTGACGAAGGGTGAGTGAGCCATTCTCTTGTGAGTGACAAGAGAGAGAGAGAGAGAGAGAGAGAGAGAGAGAGAGAGAACGATCCGATCTTTATTCTCGTCCCAAGTCTCTGTACAAGGAGTTTGGGAGCGAGTAACGTTGTTCTCGATTCAGTTTTTTACTCTCGTCCCAAGTCTCTGTACGGGGAGAGAGGATAAAACGTTTTAGTTTTTATTCTCGTACCAAGGCACTGTACGGTGAGAGATTGAAAACGTAGTCCTTAGTGAATTAGTCTCATCCCCAGTCACTGATCTTTTTAACTTTATATATTTCTGTTTTATTCGATATATATGTATATGTTTATTGATTTTTGCATGTGTGTTTCATTTTGTACTAATCTGCTTACATTATACGACTCATTTCGCAATTCTAACCTTTAGATTTAAGGGAGAATTGCGTGCTTCAGGTAGAAATCAGTTTTATTCATGTCTTATGTGAAATTATTAAAAAATGCGATATCAGTGAAGTAAGTGCAAAAAACATGTTCTGTGTTGCGGAGGGTTCGTTTGTTCGTGCTTGTCACTTGCCTAGTCCGAGACCTCTTTCAGGCTCCCCTGCACCAGGGAGAAGGAATGTCGTAGGACCTAAGGGAGTGAGGAGTGTAAACCAACGAACAGACGTTCCCTCAAAGGTATCAGACGTTGCTCGTCAAGCACGTCCTTGCCATAAGACAGGAGAGACGAAGTTCCTCCTCGTCTTCCGATGATTCGTCTCTTTAAAAGCCTGGGCGTAAAGTTTCGAGACGGTTGAAACTTTTATTAGTTCCTTCAGAACAAGTTCAACGTCCTAGCTGTAGTCATCATAAGAGTCCCGTTCATAGCGATGACGTTCATGTACAGACGTTTCTGCCACAGACTCGACGTGACGTTGAGCGGTAGACACCGTAGACACAACGTGACGTCGAGTGTCAGTCACCGTAGTCACGATATAGCATCGATCAGCAGTTACTGCTGTTACTACGTGACGTTTGAACGTCAGCCACCGCAGTCACAGGTTGATCCGAAGTTAAGTGTTTTGCAAGATATGCTGTTAAAGCTTTCTTCTTTAATAGAAGCTTTCGATCCTGTTCCTGTGCGAAAGGATCCTTTGCTTTTTGTACGTCACGGTTCTGGGCTATGTGATTCGGGTCTTCAACCTTCTAGACGAGCTTTGTTACGCCACGCTGACGTTATCCCTAGTGACAGCTTTGCTGTTAAACGAGATGCGGAGCATAAATCTCGATGTAACTTTGATCGCTTTGAACGTCAGCCACCGCAGTCACAGCGTGACGTTGAGCTGCAGACACCGCAGACACGACGTGATGTTGAGCGGTAGACACCGTAGACATGACGTGACGTCGAGGGTCAGTCATCGTAGTCACGATATAGCATCGAACAGCAGTCACTGCTGTTACTACGGGACGTTTGAACGTCAGTTACTTCTGTCACGACGTGTAGTAGAATAACATTCTCTGCAGTCACAACGTGACATCGACCCTCCAACTTTAACTTCTGTTCATATACAAGTTGATGTAGCCTGTCAGGCTTTTCCTTCACGTCATTCTGAATATAAATCTCCTTCTCGCAAGACTTTAGATTTATCAGATGATGTGCCTTCTGAAGAAGTTGATGACCCCCTTTCAACTAATGTACCTTTGGGGAGTCATTCAGAAGAGGAGTAACCTAGGGTGGTCCAACAATCCCTTGTTTTTTAATTATGAATTTCTTTAGTGAAATTTTGTCCTACTCGTTTTGTAACGGCTGCTCCGCCGTCTGAGTTTACTCTTGGCATGACTTTCTTCGACTCCTACATTTACGAAGTCAGTTCTCTCTTGTTCTTCCAAGAGGGCCATGCTCCTACTGGGAGACTGGTTGGAATCCAGGAGAAGTTTAGGAAAGTCTGCTTTTGCTTTTCCTCCTTCTTAATTAGCTTCTCGCTCGGGCGTCTGGTGTGACACAGGAGAAGCTCGAGGAGAAGTTCTCGGCTTGGGCGTACCTGCCTCTGCCCAGGGAGACTTCTTAAGCCTAGTGGACTCTCCTCGTCGTCTAGCCATGAGACGCTCCAAGATTTTATGGTCTGCTTCAGAGCTAGACCATCTCCTGTTAGGAGTTTTTTCGAGCGTTTGAAGTTTTTATTTGTTGGATTGGTCCCAGGGAGCCTTAAGTAAGAAGGTCTCTCCAGCGGTCAATGTATTGCTGTACAATTATGTCATGCATGAACAAGGCTATCAGGGATGGCTCCAATGATCTGGCAGCCACGTTCACTGCAGGAACAAGGCTATCAGGGATGGCTCCAATGATCTGGCAGCCACGTTCACTGCAGGAGTACTTAAGATGTAAATGCGCTCAATGTGTTCATTGTCAATACAAAGTTCACGATGAAGACTACCAAATCTGTCTTGGCAGCAGTAAGGGAAGACGACTGGATGGTCTCTCTCGACCTTCAGGATGCATACTTCCACATCCCGATTCATCCAAACTTTCAACAACATCTGAGGTTTGTGGACGGGAAAGTAATGTACCAATTTCGAGCACTGTGCTTCGGCCTCATTCCTGCTCCTCTTGTTTTTACAAGGCCCTTGCAAAATGTAGCAAGCTTTCTACATTTTTTGAGGATTCGGAGCCTCCCTTTATTTTGACGACTGGCTAATCAGGGCGTCGTCATTAAATCGCTGTCTGGAGAGCCTCTAATGGACATTAGACCTAACCAAGGAGCTAGGTCTCATAGTGAACGTAGAGAAGTCGTAACTTACAGTACTCCATCCCAGACTATTCTTTATTTGGGAATGGAGATACAGTGTCGGATTTTTCGGGCCTTTTCGTCTCCCACAAGAATGGAACAAGCTCTGTTAGAAGTCCTTCACTTGCAAGAGAAAAACAGTTGCTCTGTAAGAGTTTGAACGAGCCTCGTGGGAACTCTTTCATCGCTGGAGTAGTTTATCTCTCTGGGGAGACTCAACCTTTGCCCTCTCCAATTTCACCTAAACCATTGGAACAAGGAGAAGGGCTTAGAGAGTATCTCTTTCCCAATCTCCAACTCAGTCTAGACATGTCTGACTTGGTGGGACAGCAACATCAGACTTCGAGGTCTTTCTCTTGCGATCAAGAACCCAAACCATGTGTTGTATTCAGATGCATCGGATTTGGGTTAGGGAGCTCCACTGGACAGTCTGGAATGCTCGGGTCTTTGGTCCACGGATCAGAAGGAACTCCATTTAAGGCAAGTAACATCTCTCCTTTGGCGAGATTTGTGCAAGGAAAAATGAATGTCTTGGCGGACTGCCTCAGCAGAAGAGGACAAGTCATCTCCATGGAGTGGACGTTGCACAAGACTGTGTGCGAGAAGCTATGGATGACATGGGGTCAACCCACCATAGATCTTTTTGCGACTTCACTGACAAAGAGGCTCTCGACTTACTGCTTTCCAGTTCCAGATCCAGAGGCAGCCCACATAGACGCTTTCCTGCTGGACTGGTCTCACCTGGACGTTTATGCCTTTCCACCTTTCAAGATCCTAAACAAGGTGCTGCAGAAGTTCACCTCTCACGAAGGGACCAGGTTGACGTTGGTTGCTCCACTCTGGCCCGCGAGAGAGTGGTTCACAGAGGTACTTCTATGGCTGGTAGACGTTCCAAGAAGTCTACCGTTGCGGATGGATCTCTTGCGACAGCCTCACGTAAAGAGATTTCATCAAAGCCTCCCCACGCTTCGTCTAACTGCCTTCAGACTGTCGAAAGACTCTCTTGAGCTCGAGGGTTTTCGAAGGAGGCAGCTAGAGCGATCGCGAGGGCTAGAAGATCCTCTACCATCAGGATCTATCAGTCGAAATGGGAGGTATTTAGAGACTGGTGGAAGTCCTCCTGTATTTCCTCTTCCAAGTGCCTCTGTAGCGCAGATTGCGGATTTTCTGCTTTATCTGAGAAACGGTCGCTCCCTCTGCATCCACCATTAAAGGCTACAGAAGCATGTTAGCTTCTGTTTTCAGGCATAGGGGTTTGGATCTTTATAATAACAAAGATCTCCAAGACCTGCTTAAGTCTTTCGAGACTTCCAAGGAGCGTCATATTTCGACTCCTGCTTGGAACTTGGACGTGGTCCTACAGTTCCTTATGTCAGACAGGTTTGAACCATTAAATTCAGCCTCCCTGAAGGATCTTACCCTCAAGACACTTTTTTTGGTGAGCTTGGCTTCGGCTAAAAGGGTTAGTGAGATACATGCTTTTAGCAAGAACATCGGCTTCTCCACTAATAAAGCAGTATGCGCTCTTCAACTTGGTTTTTTGGCCAAGAATGAACTTCCGTCTCGTCCTTGGCCTAAATCATTTGAAATCCCCAGTCTTTCTGAAATTGTGGGGAATGAAGTTGAAAGAGTGCTGTGCCCCGTTAGAGCTCTTAAATTTTATTTATCCAGAGCTAAACCGCTACGAGGTTGTTCAGAGGCTTTATGGTGCTCCGTTAAAAAGCCCTCTTTGCCCATGTCTAAGAATGCGTGGTCTTATTTTATTAGACTTTTGATTCGGGAGGCACACTCTCATTTAAGTGAGAAGGATCGTAATTTACTTAAAGTCAAGGCTCATGAAGTCAGAGCGATAGCAACTTCAGTAGCGTTTAAGCTAAATAGATCCATTAAAAGTATTATAGACGCGACCTTTTGGAGAGGCAAGTCGGTATTCGCTTCATATTACTTGAAAGATGTCCAGACTCTTTATGAGGACTGCTACACACTGGGACCATTCGTAGCAGCGAGTGCAGTAGTGGGTGAAGGCTCTACCACTACATTCCCTTAATCCCAATATCCTTTTAATCTACTCTTGAAATTTTTAATCTTATTTTGGGTTGAACGGGAGACTAAGAAGTCTTTCGCAATCTTTTTGATTTGGCGGGTGGTCAAAATGTTGTTTCTTGAGAGCGCCCAGATTAAGGGTATTGATGAGGTCCTGTTATAGGGGTGTTTGCCCTGGATATAACAGCTCCTGGGAGTCTTTCAGCATCCTGAGAGGATGGCTGGGCTTCGTGAGGAAAGCGGACTAATGAGGCAAAGTAATCATCAGAGTCAGCTTCCTTACCAGGTACCTATACTTAAGTTTGTTTTTATGAAATATTTGTCAAAAACTCTTGGGCACATACGCCTTTATTGTTATAATACTGGTCTCTACCCACCACCATGGGTGTGAATCAGCTATTTATATATTCACTGGCTAAGTTTAATATTTAAAAATGATATTTTCATTATAAAAGGGATTTTGACGTAGGAAAAATCTATTTCTGGGCGAAGGACCTGTGCCGCCCAGTGAATAAGCTCCATTTAGCACTTATTCTTAGGTAATTTACTGCTAAATATACCAGAGAAAAAATGTAAAGGAGTGCTAGGTTAACTAGCTCGCTCACCTATTGGTGTCGGTATAAAATTGGGCGTATAATCCAGAGGTCCCGCACTATTTAGATTCATCCACGACAGAAACCCCAATAGAGGAGAGCCGTTCAACCTCACTCGGTACTACTAACAATGCATCCGCTCAGAACCCAACTCCTTAGCACCCAAAGTTTGGGGACTCCAAGGGAGAGGAGCTGGGAGGGTTCACTGGGCGGCACAGGTCCTTCGCCCAGAAATAGATTTTTCCTACGTCAAAATCCCTTTTCTGGGCTCGAACCTGTGCCGCCCAGTGAATCTATACAAGAGAAAATGTCACCAAACTTGCAAAATAAAGGAAAAAACATAAGCGTAAGGGAAATACAGGATGCTTTTAATCAGAGATGAGTACCAAAAAACAATTATAAGGGTATCTTAAATATGAACATAAATCCAATAAGGTAGGTATAATAATGCCGTGAGTGATAATATATACAGATACTCAGGAGCATAAAATTTACAAATATAATAACAGTATTCAGGTGCGAGACCAACGAATACAATAGGGTATAAATGAGGCAGGTAAGAGGGAGAGATAAAGAGTCAAGGCATTAACCTGTGAGTTACTTGGGAGTAACTACGCTCCCTGCGGCTACTGTAGAAAATTTTAGGGCTTCCAAATGTTTAAGGTAGTGTTTCTTGAACACTGACGGTGATTTCCACCCTGTATACCTGGAAAGGTCTGTAAAATTCATGTGGTGAAAGAAGTTCACCGAGGTAGCAACCGCCCTGATATCATGTGCAAGAGGAAAAGAGACAGGGTTAGCTTGTTTAATAAAATACAAGATTTGTTGCCTGATCCCTTTAATAGTAATGGTACCGCCTTGTTCTCTAACGAATAGAGGCCCCGAGGAGTTAGAGGAGGTCCGGGATAAAAAAGACCTAAGAGTAGTAACAGGGCACAGAGACGGATCTTGCGTGAGGGGAACAATTTTCCAGGAAGACCATCTGTTTTGAGGGTCTTCGTTCTTAGCCAAAAAGAATTTGTTAGGAGAAAGAAGGACCTCTCCCGAAGGCAGGAAGTCAATATGACCCGGGTCTCTCGACAAGGCTGCCAATTTAGAAATTCTTGCCCCGGAAGCCAAGCTCACCAGGAAAAGTGTTTTCCTGAGAAGGGGAATGTAATCACAAGAACTGTTAATGGTATCAGAAGCCAATCTGAGTACGTCATTAAGGAACCAGGTCACCGGAGTAGGACGAGTAACCGGTTTCAGTCTGGCACAAGCTTTCGGAATTGAAGCTAACAAAGAGTCGGTTAAGTCTATGTTAAAATCCACTAGGAAGATATTTTTCAGAGCCGATTTAATAGTGGTGATAGTATTGGCTGCCAGACCTGATTCTAATAAAGATCTAAAGAAAGTGACTGTAAGGTTCAAGTTCATACAGTTCACGTCTGAGTCTATTAAAAATTTTGCCAACTTTTTAACTGCAGAGTCATACTGGCGGATGGTGGAATCCCGTTTATCCGATTCTAGGAACAAGGTGTTTTGAGGATCAATATTGGCACCATGCATAGCCGCAAACTTCATAAAGTCCATAAAGTTAGGGCGCTCTGAATGTTTGAGAAAGCGTACACAACGCGTGTTTGTACTATCTGAGACAGAACCGGATTGGGTATCGGGTGAGGGTATAGTCTCAACTCTCGCAGGAGAGGATACCAGTTGCTCTTGGGCCAGTTGGGTGCGACCAAGGCTACTTGTCCCTTGAAGGATCTCAGTTTGTCTAGAACTTTCAGCAAAAGATTCACCGGGGGAAAGAGATAAATCTTTTCCCAGGTGTCCCAATTCTGTGACATGGCGTCTGTGGCGTAAGCCTGAGGGTCTAGATTGGGAGCCACATATACTCTCAATTTGTGGTTGGATTCCGTGGCGAAGAGGTCCACTTGGAGACCGGGAACCTGAGAGAGAATCCACCGAAATGACTTTAGATCGAGTGACCATTCCGATTCTAGAGGGGAGGTCCGGGACAGGGCGTCTGCCACTACATTCCGGACTCCCGCCAGGTGGACATCTGAAAGATGCCAACGGTTCAAGGCTGCTAGGGAGAATATGGCTACTAGAACATGGTTCAGAGGCCCTGACTTTGACCCGCCTCTGTTGAGGCAGCGGACCACCACTTCGCTGTCGAGGACCAGACGAAGGGGTTGTTTCTTGGGAAGAGCAAGACGTTTCAGGGTTAGAAGAACTGCCATGGCCTCTAGCACATTGATGTGAAATTGGCGGAACAAGGGAGTCCAAAGACCTTGAACTTTCTTGAGCTGGGAATAACCGCCCCAACCTGACAAGGATGCGTCCGTGTGAATGATTAATTTCGGAGGCGGAAATCGAAGGGGAACTGACTTTGACAGACTGTTTGTTCTTGTCCAAGGAAGAAGTCTTTCCCGTAGAATGGGAGGAAGGCGGACTTTCCTGTCCCGGAGCTTCCGGTTCGCCCTCGAACGCCAGACACGATTGATATCTTTCAATTTTGCCTTCAGAAGAAGATCCGTCACTGAGGCAAACTGAAGGGACCCCAGAATCCTCTCTTGGAGTCGTCTGGAACTTACTTTGTCTTTGAGAAAGCGTTTGGTGTTCCTTGCAATCTCTAACCTCTTGGGTCTGGGAAGACACAGAGTATGAGATATAAGATCCCATTGCAGGCCGAGCCATTGGACCTTCGATTTTGGAAGAAGACGGGACTTCTTGAAGTTGATCTGGAAGCCTAGAGATTGAAGATAATGGATGACTTTGTGAGTGGCTTTTAGGCAATTTTGGGAGGTGTCTGACCAAATGAGCCAGTCGTCCAGATAGGCTACTACTTGAATCCCTTGATTCCTGAGTTCCTGAACAGCGACTTCTGCTAACTTTGTGAAGATCCTTGGGGCGATGTTGAGCCCGAAAGGCATCACCTTGAAGGAGTAACTTTTGTCCCCTAAGCGAAAGCCTAGGTACGGACGGAAGTGTCTCGCTATCGGGATGTGATAATAGGCGTCTGTAAGATCGATAGAGGTGGTGACGGCCCCACGGGGAAGTAAGGTCCGCACCTGCGAGACGGTAAGCATTCGAAACTTGTCGCATTGAATGGACAAGTTGAGAAGGGATAGGTCTAGAATCACTCTTCTCTTGTCTGAATCCTTCTTCGGGACACTGAACAGCCGACCTTGAAACTTCAGGTGTTTCGTTTCTTGTACGGCGTTCTTTTGTAAAAGATCCTGGACAAATTCGACCAGGTCCGGAGTGGAATGTTGACGAAATTTGTTCGGAGGAGGAGGTCCTTGAATCCAACTCCACCCCAGTCCCTTGGAGATGATACTGAACGCCCAGGGACTGAACCTCCATTTGTTGCGGAAGACATAGAGCCTCCCCCCTACCTGCTGCCTCCACGTCCGCCTCGGAAGTTCTTTCCTCTGCGAAAAGCTCTTCCCCTGCCTTTGTTCTGGTTAGAACCACGGTGGTAGCCTCATACGACTGGTTAAAGGCAGGAGAAGTGGCGGAGGCACCAGAAAGCTTGCTCTTAGGAAGCAGAACGGTGACATAGTCGTCCGAAGGAGCCTGAGAGGTGGAAGGCTGTGCCGGGGCAACAGGAGATGGGGGAAGAGGCAGCCGGAAAATGGGCGAACCAGTCTGCTGTTGCCTGAACTGGGTGGAAGTAAATGGACGGAGCTTCTTCCTACCCCGGGCTTGGTAATTTGCAGGGTCAGATTTACGTTTAGGAGTCAAACCCCAACGGGCTTTAAGGCTCTGGTTGACTCTAGTGGCCTCCGCCAAGACTTCCTCTACAAGGTCCTCAGGGAAGAGGTTTGAACCCCAACAGGAGGACCGGATCAGCTTATTAGGTTCATGCCTAATAGTCGCCTCTGCCAGAACATGTTTGCGACACTTGCGTTTAGCAGTAGCGAAGTCATACAGGTCGTAGTATAATGACTGCAACGTAGCCTTGTTGAGAGATTTAAAAATACTCTCAGTATCGTAAGTCAAGGCTATCGACTCCGTGGAAGTGGCCAGGTTCAGAGTACGGCCAACGCGTAGGCGAGAATCATACTCCTGTTTAATGAGGGATTCCGGGAGACGGGGAAGCCGCTCACTAAACATTACCGAAGCACAGTCTGCAGCTAGCTTTCCAGAGGTAAATGTGGTATGGACGTTGTCCCAACACTCAATGCCTGAAGGAAGAAGGAGGGAGATTGGATCCACCTCTCGGATGGGAGGCAAGGGCTTCTCCTCCAGAGCATATTGGAAGGCAAGCTCTGCTACCTTATTGACACATGGAGTCACGGTGTTTTTGTCCATTAGGAACATTGTAAAAGAGCTCTTATAAGGCGTCAACATAGTGTTGGTGCAGCCGATGTCATTCAGGAATCTGGCCCACACAGATTGGGCCTGCTCTTTTGGGAAGATGACTGTCTCCTTGGGGACCTTGTCTAACCGAACCAAAGCTTCCTCGGTAAGCCTGGCATAACCATGAAATGGAAATGCCAGACCAGGAGGAAAGAATTCAAAGTCCTCTAGGGGACGAGTGCCAAGACCCTCCAAAGTTAACATTCCGTCTGAGAACGGGGAATGAAGAGCCATACGCCAAGGGTTGTTTTTGGCAAACTGCGGGAGCTTAGAGGCATCCGGGATGAGAGAGCTTTGGACCCGCTCCGGAGCACCTTGCTCTAATGCCCCAAGTCTCTGACCGATGTTAGAGAACATCGTGTCCATCTTAGACTGTATCTCTGATACAAACTTAGCCTGCATCTCCGACACGATGCGAAGCATGGCTGATTCGGAAAGGCCCGGGCTAGCAGCAGGTGTGGCGGAATGAACTCCCGGGTCGCGAGACTTAGAGGAGGAGCCAGAAGCCTTAGATGACAGGTTTGTATTCTGTTTAGAACCATGAGAAGCCTTATGAGGCTTATGAACTTTAGGTAAGGTTCTAGACTTATTCTTGGGGGGAACCGGGTGTGATCGTTGGGACGAATCACGGTCCCCAGAAAAACCATGGAAGGAAGAGCGATCAGAAGAAGAAGAAAGAGAGGGGCTGAGGATAGGAATCTCAGCGCCAGAAACACCTGCCTCACTTACCACCCTACCTGTATCTGGATCATCCAATAACATGGGTTCCACGTCAAGGTTCATGGAGGCAACATTGTCTTCTAGATCTCCGGGGGCGTCCGACGGATCCTGCTCTGGATCAGTAAACCCCGCTATGGTGGCATCAATGTGGGCAATGATGGGAGCTGCAACATGCCTAGCCACAGCGGCTGAAGACTTGGCGTTGGGGTAAATCAGGGAACAGTAGTCCTCGGAGAGGACGTACGACCGCTTGGACTTCACGTTCCGGGCAAAACCACCAACCCACACTTTCAGTGTGGCCCGAGCCGCAGACTTTTGCTCCGGGGATGCCTGAAATAATAGTGGGAATTATAAAAGGGCAGACTCCCAGTGGTCCTTCAAGACCATAGATATCTTACTAAATAGTGTATGTATGCCAAAAAAGGTAAGATAAATAAGAAGGCAACATAGCCAACGGGACTCACCGAGTCAGATCCAAGGGTGGTAACGAGGTCAAAACAGACCACACAGTTATCCGGGTGCCATACCACGACGTCCTCCAGCTGCACACCGCAGAGGGCGTGAGACCGACAGACGGTATGGCCGCAGGGCTGATGTAGAACAGCTGCACAGGCTGTCGTCTGACAATGCACCATCTATAAAAAGAATAGTATATGAGAAACTGTAATTCTCTTAAGTAGGGGCGGGTCCGGAGGACCCGGCCTAAACATAAGTCTAGCTTAAGACTAAAGTAAATAGTATATGAGAAACTGTAATTCTCTTAAGTAGGGGCGGGTCCGGAGGACCCGGCCTAAACCTAAGTCTAGCTTAAGACTAAAGTAAATAGTATATGAGAAACTGTAATTCTCTTAAGTAGGGGCGGGTCCGGAGGACCCGGCCTAAACATAAGTCTAGCTTAAGACTAAAGTAAATAGTATATGAGAAACTGTAATTCTCTTAAGTAGGGGCGGGTCCGGAGGACCCGGGCCTAACATAAGCCTAACACAAGATTAGGGCTTAACTGTAATATTCTTAAGTAGGGGCGGGTCCGGAGGACCCGGCCTAAACATAAGTCTAGCTTAAGACTAAAGTAAATAGTATATGAGAAACTGTAATTCTCTTAAGTAGGGGCGGGTCCGGAGGACCCGGCCTAAACATAAGTCTAGCTTAAGACTAAAGTAAATAGTATATGAGAAACTGTAATTCTCTTAAGTAGGGGCGGGTCCGGAGGACCCGGGCCTAACATAAGCCTAACACAAGATTAGGGCTTAACTGTAATATACTTAAGTAGGGGCGGGTCCGGAGGACCCGGCCTAAACAAAAGTCTAGCTTAAGACTAAAGTATAGCCATCCATTCCGGTCGAGCCGGGAGTATAAAAAAGGATGCAACAACAAAAATTTAAGACACAGGGTGTCTGATTTCCCGGGGCGAGGCTAAGCCCCGGGCCGGGAAATAAAAGTATCCAAAACCAATTCGTATAGGAACTCCGGGGTAGTGATCTGTCATATAATCATCATAGGAACTGTTATAAATTAAATAGGGGGGCGGAACTGTAGATAAGAACCGCCAACGGAACCCAGAGGGTTTCATATAACATAAACCAGTGTGATAAGTGAATATAAAATAGGGTGCACCGGGATCCAACTCTGTTGACCGGTGGCCAACCAGACTAGACAGAGCCGAACCCGCCGGGACACCCGGAGGACAAAGTCCATAAACACTGAACTACCCCCTCTACAAGGAGGGAAGGCAACGGTCCCCTAGGGGAGAGGGGGAGAGAAGCCTAGCCACCCACCTAGCGAGAGGGGGAGCATGGGGGAGAATCACGTGATACGGAGCAGCTGGGCTACCAACTGACGATCCCCAACCAGACAGATCAAACGGAGTAAAAGCACAATATTCATTATAATAGTAATAGCGTTGATAATATAAAATAAACACATAAAAATTTTTTTTTTTTTTTGGGCAAGGCATGCAACATAATAATTAAATCACAAAAGACACACCTGATGGCTTAAAAAATAACATTGCCGCCTAGCACGAAGGTCGGCAGCCATAACGATACGTAAATGATATCGGCCCAAAATTTGAACCAAGAGGGTTCTAAACGCTAAATAATGAATATCCATAATAACAAATAAAATTTAATAATAAAAATAATACATATAGTAACACCGCGAGTGAAACTAAAAGCTCTCAAAACAGGAGTACCAACTGTAAATGGAATCAAGCAAGATCGGTATGAACGAAGAGAATACACTCCTATAATTCAAATATTAGACGATCTAGGTTGCTCAAAACACAGCAAAACACAGCTTGGTACTTAACTTAGACGGTGTCTCCAGGGAAACCGACGAAGAAGCCATAATCCAAAGAAAATAAGCGAAAAAACGAGAGCACAACAAAAAAGCGGGTTACACACAAGACGTGCTAAAAGGAGTTGGGTTCTGAGCGGATGCATTGTTAGTAGTACCGAGTGAGGTTGAACGGCTCTCCTCTATTGGGGTTTCTGTCGTGGATGAATCTAAATAGTGCGGGACCTCTGGATTATACGCCCAATTTTATACCGACACCAATAGGTGAGCGAGCTAGTTAACCTAGCACTCCTTTACATTTTTTCTCTGGTATATTTAGCAGTAAATTACCTAAGAATAAGTGCTAAATGGAGCTTATTCACTGGGCGGCACAGGTTCGAGCCCAGAAAATAAATTTTTGAATATACTTACCCGGTGAATATATAATATTAAAGGCCCTCCCTTCCTCCCCGATAGAGACCCTGCGGACTGAGAAGAACTGGAGTGGTTGAGAAGTATATGCGGTATCTGGCCGATAGTCGGCGCTGGTGGGCACACCCGCTACCTTCATGGCGATCGCTCGCGAGTTTTTAGGAATCTGTCGGGCCGTCGGAGACGTCAGCTATTTATATATTCACCGGGTAAGTATATTCAAAAATTTATTTTATAATGAAAATATCATTTTCTTCCTGTTTAAGCAAAATTCCTGTTTGTTCCGACACTACTACAAACCCTTCGCGGTTTATAGGGATAATTACTTTCAGCAAAGCTGAAACTAGCCATAAGACTTTTATTGAGATAACTACCCCCACTGCTAGTTATTGGAGGGGGCAGGGGTTAGTACAGTACGTACCACCCTGCTCACGCACCTGTGTTCTATCGTCACTTTTTACTTTTGGCTCAGTGAGAGTAGACGTTCGTCTCTCTCTCCGCCCAAATTTATGTCTGGACATTTGACTTTATTTTTTACTCCTTTCTTGTGTTTTATATATATTTATACTGTACATTCATGTAATTTTTTATATATATTTAAAAATTCTTTTATCATTACAGTGTTTCTGTTTTTGTGTCAGTGTAGTGTGGTGTTACTCGAGGGCGGAGAAACCTCTTATAGTCTCTTCCCCTTTGTTGCCAGATAATCCGTAGGCTGTTAGCCTCCACGGCAGCAACCCGGCCGGCACAGTAGGGAAGTTGTCCTTATGTGAATACTCCTTTTCTTTTCGGATGTTGATGCCGCTCGCTCTCGATTCTTCAGAGGGAAGACTGCTTGCGGCCTACCCAGAGCTGGAGTTCGGTCTTGCTCCTCTTCGCTGATGCCGCCACTCTCCCTCGCTCTACATTATAGTCAGCAGAGGGAGTACATGATTTGAAGTATGTTTGTTGTTCCTCTAAGGCAACTCCTTTCCAATCCGCGGGTTAGATTGTTCTCTCGAGTGTTGTTTCTTCAGCTAATTAATTTTTTAATAAAATTGTTTTCAATTCAACTTTTAAGAAGAAGCTAATTAAGTTTGAATAAAATGGTTTTAGATTACCTTTCTACAGCACTAATAATGGCAGAGGGAGTGCTTAGTCTTTAGCTTGTTCCTTTCCCTTTTAGGAAACTCCTTTCCCAACCATGGGTTAGGTTGTTCTCAGTATGTGTTTTCTTGTCAGTAATTAATTTGGATACTGTAATAACTGTTTGCAATTTGACTTTTTTTTTTTTTTTTACAGTTCTTACAATGCTGCTCTCCTTCGACAATGTCAGCAGGCGAAGGGAGTGCACAGCCCTTAGTATGTTTGTATTCTCTTGGGGGACACCTTTCCTGTCTGCAGATTAGGTTGTCTTCCCAAGGGAGTTTTCCTTTCGTTCTTTTTTGTTTTTACCTCAGTGTTAGTGATGCTATAATTCTTTGTTCAGCTAAGTCAGCCGATGTAAGATCATTGCCAATTGTTCTTGTGAAGTTTGCTGCCCCCTCCATGCCACCGCCCTGTTCTCCTGCACCTGTGGCAGCTTCTGTTTGGCACACTGACAATAGCCTTTCCCTTATGAGGGTTTGGTCCTTTCCGAGAGTGGTTCAGTTTCTGCAGCACTCTCTGCCTCTGTTCCTTCGGTCTTGCTCAGACGGATGAATGAGGGCAGTGGCAGTCTGGGTTCCTTCGGGTGTACCAGTCAGGGGATCCCTTCGGGGTGAACCCAGAAACTAGCTTCGTCTACGTTTCACAGGTAGTACTCAATGCTGACCTTCAACTTGAACAATGCTTCTTGATGGGGAGCAGAGAGCGCTTCCTAGAGGTCTGCTTCCAGGTGTTGGACAACTTTTACCTTCTGAGGGAGTTAACCTCCACCAGGTGTTGAGTTGTGAAGGGAGAACTTCCTTTTATCAGCTTCTGTCCAGCAACCTTACTACTTGCGGGGAGAAGGGCTGACTGCAACAACTCATCACTCAGCTGCAGACTCATCGCCAAAGACTGCGCTTTCCCCCTTGCTGAGCCGACTCTTCCTTCGGTGGAGGAGGAAAGTCCGAGACAAGCCTCCCCTGCGGGTTCTCCCTAGAGATCCCATTCTAGTCACCATCTAGAGACCATCTAGAGACCATCGTAACTCTCTGCTGACGCCTTCAGAGCAAGTCTCCTCTGTGAAGGAACCTTGTCGCCGCTGACGAGTTCCGCATGAGGATCGTTATTCTTTCTTGCCCAGGGAGCTCAGTTCTCATCGACGCTCTAGACATTCTCTTTCCCCTGCGGTAAGGAGGCATCTCGTCAGTCCTTCTAAGGACTGACAATCACTGCCCTCTCATGCCAGATGTTTGCCTCCTGGCCCTCGTCATTCGCCTTTGGGTGATCGTCTCTCATCACCTCGTGGTTCCTTGCCAGCTTGTGACTTTCACACTCAAGCTCTCCACCATAGGTCAGCTTGTGTTAGTCACTTGGAGGGGCTTGAGAGTCTCAGTGATGAGGTGGGCAATGGTGGTGGGGTGATTATCTACCTTGGCAGGTTCATACATACCACTAACGCCAATTCTGAGAGACCAGACTAAGTCTGGACCTCTATAAGCCTACTTCTTTATTTCGGTTTATCCTCTTGCTCTATCCGAATTTTGTTGACCATTATTAGAACATTGATCACTTTTTGTATATGCTTCAAATTTAGACGCCATCACCCTCTGGCAGACCCCATCGGGTGCAGACTTAGTCAGTTAAGAGTCGAGCTCCAGTGATCCGGTTTTAAGCCATTTCATATTTGCAGGTAACGGATGATGCCAGGCATTAGAGTTGTTGATGGGAGGGGTAACTACCCCCATTGACCAGTGTACACTCACCTAAAGAGAGGCAGCCTTCTCTAATTGAGGACTGGTCCCCGCTGAAACCTCTTCTCATGTTGAGCCACTTGGGATAGGAGGACTGAATAGCCGGCTTGCTCCTTCTTTGGAAACCAACCCCTCTGGTGACCTGGAAAATACGAACATGGAACTCGGTATTGACAACTCCAACTCAGGTTCTAATGTTGTAGCATTAGAACCTTATTCATGTCATGTAAAGAATAATTATAAAAAAATATTATAGAAGAAGAGAGAGAGAGAGAGTAAGAAATGATGACAGGACAGGAAAATATAGAAAAGCATGATCACTATGAAGAAGTGAATTATGAAAATTGTTTTTATTTTGGAATTTGAAAAGAGAAGCTATGAGCATGTGAATGTTTTAAAGCTAATAGGGAAATAGTTAATATATGTGGAGGGCTGCCAAAAATTCTTCCCCAGGAAAATGGAAATCTCTTGATAGAGACACTATCCACAATACATAGCGAAAGATTAAAAACACTTTTAACATTGGATGATAGTTAAATGCTTTTTGCACCCAATTTTCAACCAGAGTAGGGATGTGATATATTCTCCAGAATTGCTAGACATAGAGGAAAAAGAAATTGAGGATGAAGTGAAAAGTCAAGGAGTAGTGAATGTGGTTAGAATATGAGAGAGAGTTGGAGAACGTGTTCCTCTTGCTACTTTGGTTGTAACATTTGATCAATGTAGACTACCTAATGTTATTAAAGCTGGTTGGCTATATTTGAAAGTGAAACCATACATCCCTTCACCATTGCGATGTTATCATTGCCAAATTTAGGGCCATTTAAGCCAGAAGTGTAAGGAAAAACTAAAAAATAAGCCAGCTGTGTGCCAACTCTGGAAAAAATAGTCATCGACCATTGCATAAAAAATTCAAGTTGTTGGGGAAGCACACCCTGCTACATCTAAAAGCTGTTTGTTCCCATACTAACAAACCTTCCACTATTTATTTGGATATTACCTTTAGCGTAGCTAGAAGGCAGCCATTATATTTTAAGTGTGAGGTGGTAACCCTACCTAACCACTACAGTGGGTAGGTAGGTGGGGTGCTGGGGGCTACCGAGCCACCTATATCTACCCATGGTTTAGTGAACCACATCACTTTTTATTTTTGGCTGGTAAAGAGAGGAAGTCTCCTCTCTCTCCCTTCAAGGCTTAGCCATTTATCACTACTGTATTTCATTATGCTCATTCTTTTCTTTACAGATATGACTTGGGGGTTCTACACGACGCCTTTCAGGAGGGTTGACGTCGAAGGGGATGACATGTATCAGAACCTAAGAACAGTACTTGGCCTTTCCAGGGATATCGTGGCCAAGCCTTGGTAGGTGGCCGTGCTATCTGGCTTTGGCTTCCTTGAGGAAGGCCCTGGCCTTATCCAAATCCCAGCAATGACTATCACCAGCTTCTTCCTCCCAGAATTATTTAACCTGGCCTTGCCCATTCTTGCCTCTCCTAGGCTGAGTCGAGGACCGATGTTTTGAGATGTAGTGTGGTAAGAATGCAGAGGTATGCTTTCCGTGGTCAGTATAGGGATGCTTTGCCGTTCATATTACCTCTCCATTTTCCATCAATATATCTTCCAAGTTCATTGCACCAGAAGTCTTTTATAACCTTCTCAAGTCTTTTTCTGCTGGCTGTTCACTAGTAGGGAGCTCGAGTCCTTACTCCTCTTAGCTGAATTGCTACTTTCTAGAATGTTTAACTGGAAATTTTGTTCTATACTCAGCCTTCAGAGCAAGAGACTTCATGCTTCTGGGGACTCGTCCCAAAAGTGCCTCATCAAAGTTAAATATAAATTTTTCAATATTAATCTTACCCGATGATCATGTAGCTGTCAACTCCGTTGCCCGACAGAAATCTACGGTCGGGATACGCCAGCGATCGCTTATACAGGTGGGGGTGTACTCACCAGCGCCATCTGTGGTCAGGTACTCCAGTACTTCTTGTCAACAAGACCTCAATTTTTCCTCTGTCGTGCCACCGGCAAGACCTACATGGATACGCTGTTGATTTTGGAGTCTTTTGTTCACGATTTGGTGAAGTATTTGCTCTGAAATTTAGCCTTCGCTTTACAGGAAGCTTTAGCCTTAGCTTAGCAAGCTTTTGGTATTAATTTGATTCATTGGTTAACGATCTTTGCTTTACTTTGGAATTCCCCCTTTGACTACTTCTAAAATTCAAGATGTCTGACCATTCCCAAGTTCCTAAATACAGGCGATGTAGTGTTAGGACTTGTAATAGGCGTCTTCCGAAGGCCTCTGTTGATCCTCACACCGTATGTTCCAATTGTAGGGGAAAATCCTGTCAATTGGAAGATCGATGTGGGGAATGTGCTGGGCTTTCGGAATTCTTATTTTAATGAATTCCTCAGATATACTCGTAGGTTAGAGAAGGAGAGAGATAGGAGGAGTTCTTCTCGCTCTTTGGATATTTCCTCTCCCCGTGCCCCTCAACCTTTTCCTTCCCCTGTGGTGGTGACCCCCGAACCTGCTACGAGTGCTCAGCCTGCAATGGCTGATATGTTGCGTGCCATTCAGGCTCTCGGTGATAAGGTGGAGTCGTTGGTTAGTGACCGCAATCAGCTCTTGGCAGATGTCAGAGAGCTGAAAGCGAAGAGTGCAGTGGGAAGTGTTAGTGCAAGTGCTGTGCATAGTGTCAGTGTCAGTGTTGCGCATGAGGATACATCTGTGCGTGCCAGTCGTCCTCCCAGTCCGGGACCTCTTGCAAGCTCCCAAGCCCAGGGGAGAAGCAATGTCGAAGGACCAAAGGGTTCGGCAGGCCTTGATCGGCGCACAGATGTATCCTCAGTGGTTGCGGACGTATCTGCTAAGGATCGTCCCTTCCACTCCCAGACGAATGAGCCCTTACATTCCTCGTCTGTGGAAGAGGTTTCCAGGAGGAAACGGTGGACTAAGGTCTCACGACCGCTCAAGCGTAAAGTCCCTTCAGAGCTAGTCCAACGGCCCAGGTGTAGCCACTGGGTCAGTTCGGACTCGCCGCAGTCATCTGATGACTGCACACCTCCCAAGAGAGGTAGAGTGGTCCCTCAACAGGCCTCTGCTCCAACCACAGTAGACCCTAAGTGGTCCATGCTGCAGACTATGCAGTCTCAGCTTGCGGCTTTTATGCAGGAGTATCAGGCAGAGAAGGTTAACACCCCTCCTCCTGTGAGAGCTCCTCCACCGTTGCGCAGTCCTCACTGCCAGACGCATGTTCGTGCTGCACCCTCTGCTTACATGCGTGAGCTGCCGCATCGGGATTTGCCGGGTTCCAGCACTATGCGGCATTCTCCTCAGCCCATGCAGCATGCTCTGCAGACCTTACAGCATGCTCCGCATTCCATGCAGCATGAGCCGCATTCCATGCAGCATGAGCCTCATACCATGCAGCATGAGCCTCATCCCATGCAGCATGAGCCGCATGCCATGCAGCATGAGCCGCATACCATGCAGCATGAGCCGCATGCCATGCAGCATGATCCGCATGCCTCACAGCATGCTCTGCATACCACACCGCATGCTCCTCAGCCCACCGCAGACCCTCCCTCACACCGGCCCTCTGCTTTTGTTGTTGCCAGCTCACAGTCTGTCCAGCAGAGGCATGATGATGGATCCGCAGGTACGCATGCACCCGTTCTGCAGGATTCAGCCGTTCAGCTTGCTGCTCTGCCTTTGCCTCTTACAACTCAACTGTCGGGTGAGGAGGCTTCTGAGGATGAAGCTGCTCATCTTGATGATCCTCATTCTGATGTTGAAGGACACAAGTCTTCGCCACCCTCCTTAGACTTCCGCAAAGTCCTTGCTTTGTTCAGAGAGTTGTACCCTGAACACTTTGTGTCTGCAACCCCTCGTTCTCCTCCCTCCGAGTTTGCTCTGGGCATGCAGTCTACTGCGCCTGCCTTCACCAAGCTTGTTCTTGCCAGATCTTCAAGGAGAGCTTTGAGGGTTATGGGGGATTGGTTGCAGTCCAAGAAGCAACTGGGAAGGACCTCTTTTGTGTTTCCTCCTCCCAAGCTGGCTTCTAAGTCGGGCGTCTGGTATGCCACGGGAGAGGAACCTGGCTTGGGGGTTCCTGCCTCTGCCCAGGCCGACTTCTCAAGTCTGGTTGACTCTCCCCGCAGGTTGGCTATGAGACGTTCGAAGATCTGCTGGTCCTCTTCAGATCTTGATCACATGTTAAGGGGAGTCTTTCGTGCCTTCGAGATATTCAACTTCCTCGATTGGTGTCTGGGAGCCTTAAGCAGGAAGACTGCCCCTTCTGACAAGGACTCAGCCATGCTGATCATGTCCAGCATGGACAAGGCAATAAGGGATGGGTCTGGCGAGCTTGCGGCTTCTTATGTATCAGGGGTCCTCAAGAAAAGAGAACATCTGTGCTCCTTCTTATCTGCTGGTATCACCCCTTGCCAGAGGTCAGAGTTACTTTTTGCTCCTCTGTCCAAGTGTCTGTTTCCGGAGGAGTTAATTAAGGGGATGGCTGCCTCTCTTCTCCAGAAGGATACGCATGACCTCATGGCTTCTTCTGCACGTAAGGCTAAGACCTTACCTTCCGTGACTAAACCTTACCGCCCTCTAGCAGTTGATACACCTGCTTCCAGGTTCATCCCGCCCTTTCGTGGCAGAACCTCCAGCAGAGGAGGTACCCGTGCAGACAGTCACCGTGGCAAGTCCAAGAAGGGTTCCAAGTCCACAAGAGGCAAGTTTTGACTGCCCTCCTCTCCAGACAGCTGTAGGAGCCAGACTCAAGACCTTCTGGCAAGCTTGGGAGAGCAGAGGTGCAGACGCTCAGTCTGTGATGTGGCTGAGGGAGGGATACAGAATTCCGTTCTGCCGCAATCCCCCTCTAGCTACATCTCCCATCAACCTCTCTCCCAACTACAAGGAGAAGGACAAGAGGCTAGCGTTGCAACAAGAGGTGTCGCTCTTGCTACAAAAGGAGGCAGTGGTCATAGTCCGGGACCATCAATCCCCGGGCTTTTACAACCGTCTCTTCCTGGTAGCCAAGAAGACAGGAGGTTGGAGACCGGTGCTGGACGTCAGTGCGCTCAATGCTTATGTCACCAAGCAGACGTTCACTATGGAGACGACGAAGTCGGTCCTAGCAGCGGTCAGGCAGGAGGACTGGATGGTCTCGTTAGACCTGAAAGACGCATACTTTCACGTCCCCATCCATCCAGACTCCCAACCTTTCCTGAGATTCGTCTATGGAAAGGTTGTGTACCAGTTCCAAGCCCTGTGTTTTGGCCTAAGCTCGGCACCTCTTGTGTTTACGCGACTGATGAGGAATATTGCGAAATTCCTTCACTTGGCAGACATCAGAGCCTCCCTCTATTTAGACGACTGGCTTTTTTAAGAGCTCCCACAAGTCGTCGCTGTCTGGAGAATCTCAGATGGACTATGGATCTGACCAAGGAACTGGGCCTCCTGGTCAATTTAGAGAAGTCCCAGCTCGTCCCATCCCAGACCATTGTTTACCTGGGTATGGAGATTCAGAGTCGAGCTTTTCGGGCTTTTCCGTCGGCCCCAAGGATCAACCAAGCCCTAGAGTGCATCCTGAGCATGCTGAGAAGAAGCCGATGCTCAGTAAGGCAGTGGATGAGTCTAACAGGGACACTTTCATCGCTGGCCCTGTTCATCGAGTTAGGGAGACTCCACCTCCGCCCCCTTCAGTATCATCTGGCTGCTCACTGGATCAAGGACATGACGCTAGAGACGGTCTCAATTCCTGTTTCCGAAGAGATGAGGTCTACTCTAACGTGGTGGAAGAACAGCATTCTTCTCAAGGAAGGTCTTTCGTTAGCTGTTCAGACCCCCGACCACCATCTCTTCTCGGACGCATCAGACTCGGGCTGGGGTGCGACATTGGACGGACAGGAATGCTCGGGAACATGGAATCAGGAGCAAAGAACACTCCACATCAATTGCAAGGAGTTGTTGGCGGTTCATCTGGCCTTAATGAACTTCAAGTCCCTCCAACTAAACAAGGTGGTGGAGGTGAACTCCGACAACACCACAGCCTTGGCTTACATCTCCAAGCAGGGGGGGACTCATTCGAGGAAGTTGTTCGAGATCGCAAGGGACCTCCTCATTTGGTCAAAAGATCGAAGGCTCCCGCTGGTAACGAGGTTCATTCAGGGCGATATGAATGTCATGGCAGATCGCCTCAGCCGGAAGGGTCAGGTCATCCCCACAGAGTGGACCCTTCACAAGAATGTTTGCAGCAGACTTTGGTCCCTGTGGGGTCAGCCAACCATAGATCTGTTCGCTACCTCGATGACCAAGAGGCTCCCATTGTATTGTTCTCCGATTCCAGACCCGGCAGCAGTTCACGTGGATGCTTTTCTGCTGGATTGGTCCCATCTCGACCTGTATGCATTCCCGCCGTTCAAGATTGTCAACAGGGTACTTCAGAAATTCGCCTCTCACAAAGGGACACGGCTGACGTTGGTTGCTCCCCTCTGGCCCGCGAGAGAATGGTTCACAGAGGTACTGCAATGGCTGGTCGACGTTCCCAGGACTCTTCCTCTAAGAGTGGACCTTCTGCGTCAACCTCACGTAAAGAAGGTACACCCAAGCCTCCACGCTCTTCGTCTGACTGCCTTCAGACTATCGAAAGACTCTCAAGAGCTAGAGGCTTTTCGAAGGAGGCAGCCAGAGCGATTGCTAGAGCTAGGAGGACATCCACTCTCAGAGTCTATCAATCTAAATGGGAAGTCTTCAGAAGCTGGTGCAAGGCCAATGCAGTTTCCTCAACCAGTACCACTGTAACCCAGATTGCTGACTTCCTGTTACATCTAAGGAACGTTAGATCCCTATCAGCTCCTACGATCAAGGGTTACAGAAGTATGTTGGCAGCGGTTTTCCGCCACAGAGGCTTGGATCTTTCCTCCAACAAAGATCTGCAGGACATCCTTAGGTCTTTTGAGACCTCTAAGGAACGTCGGTTGTCCACTCCAGGCTGGAATCTAGACGTGGTCCTAAGGTTCCTGATGTCATCTAGATTTGAACCGCTCCAATCAGCCTCTTTCAAGGACCTCACATTAAAAACTCTTTTCCTAGTATGCCTAGCAACAGCTAAGAGAGTAAGTGAGATCCACGCCTTCAGCAGGAACATAGGTTTCACATCGGAAACGGCTACATGTTCCTTGCAGCTCGGTTTTTTGGCTAAAAACGAGCTTCCTTCACGTCCTTGGCCTAAATCGTTCGAGATCCCTAGCCTATCCAACTTGGTGGGTAACGAGCTGGAGAGAGTACTTTGCCCAGTCAGAGCTCTTAGGTACTATCTGAAAAGGTCAAAACCCTTACGAGGACAATCAGAAGCCTTATGGTGTGCTGTTAAGAAGCCTTCGCTACCAATGTCTAAGAACGCAGTTTCTTACTACATCAGGCTTCTGATTAGAGAAGCTCATTCTCATATGAAGGAAGAAGACCTTGCTTTACTGAAGGTAAGGACACATGAAGTGAGAGCTGTGGCTACTTCAGTGGCCTTCAAACAGAACCGTTCTCTGCAGAGTGTTATGGATGCAACCTATTGGAGAAGCAAGTCAGTGTTCGCATCATTCTATCTCAAAGATGTCCAGTCTCTTTACGAGAACTGCTACACCCTGGGACCATTCGTAGCAGCGAGTGCAGTAGTAGGTGAGGGCTCAGCCACTACATTCCCATAATCCCATAACCTTTTTAACCTTTCTCTTGATTGCTTTTATTGTTGTTTTTGGGTTGTACGGTCGGCTAAGAAGCCTTCCGCATCCTGGTTGATTTGGCGGGTGGTCAATTCTTTCTTGAGAAGCGCCTAGGTTAGAGGTTGTGATGAGGTCCTTTAGTATGGGTTGCAGCCCTTTATACTTCAGCACCTAAGAGTCGTTCAGCATCCTAAGAGGACCGCTACGCTCAGTAAGGAAGACGTACTTATTAAAGGCAGAGTAATGGTTCAAGTCGACTTCCTTACCAGGTACTTATTTATTTTTTATTGTTATTTTGAATAACTAATAAAAATGAAATACGGGATACTTAGCTTCTTTGTTAACATGTATACTGGTCTCCACCCACCACCCTGGGTGTGAATCAGCTACATGATCATCGGGTAAGATTAATATTGAAAAATGTTATTTTCATTAGTAAAATAAATTTTTGAATATACTTACCCGATGATCATGATTTAAATGACCCGCCCTTCCTCCCCATAGAGAACCAGTGGACCGAGGAGAAAATTGAGGTCTTGTTGACAAGAAGTACTGGAGTACCTGACCACAGATGGCGCTGGTGAGTACACCCCCACCTGTATAAGCGATCGCTGGCGTATCCCGACCGTAGATTTCTGTCGGGCAACGGAGTTGACAGCTACATGATCATCGGGTAAGTATATTCAAAAATTTATTTTACTAATGAAAATAACATTTTTCTTTTTCAATATCTATGTCTTGTACACCCAGTTGGGTGTGGGAGGGGAGGAGTAGTTGCTTTTGTTATACAAGATCTTACGACGATGTTGATAAGTTAAAGTCCTTTGACTGGCCAGACAGTACTGCATTGTATCCTTCTCTCTGGTTATGGTTCATTTTCCCTTTGCCTACACATACATCTGACAATGTTGAGATTATCAAGCAATTCTTTGCCCAAGGGGCTAACTACTGCACTGTAATTATTCAGTGGCTACTTTCCTCATGGTAAGGGTAGAAGAGACTCTTTAGCTATTGTAAGCAGCTCTTCTAGGAGAAGGACACTCCAAAATCAAACTACTGTTCCCTAGTCTTGGATAGTGTCAGCCTCTGTACCTTGGTCTTTCACTGTCTTGCGGTAGAGTTCTCTTGCTTGTGCGTACACTCGGCCACACTCTTCTATCGTATTTCTCTTCCTATTGTTTTCTTAAAGTTTTTTATAGTGTATATATGAAAGATTCATTTTAATGTGGTTACTGTTCATAGAATATTTTATTTTAATTGTTGATTACTTCTCTTGTAGTTTATTTATTTCTTTATTTACTTTCCTCACTGGGCTATTTTCCCTGTTTGACCCCTTTGGCTTATAGCATCCTGCTTTACCAACTAGGGTTGTAGCTTAGCAAGTAATGATAATGATGATAATGACAATAATAATGATAATAATAATAATAATGATAATATTGCATTAACAAAATCCGTCAAAGGGGACTGGCACTAGGTCTATAAGGGACACGGGGGAAATGCAGTGGCACTTCCTGTCAAACTCTTAAGTGCCTCAGTTTCGATTCCGAAGCAGAGGTAAGGCTCTCCACAAAGTTTGTTGGTACACCGTTCTGGTTTGAACCAGCTACATGGCATTATGCTGAGTCGTACGGAAATCAGCTACAGCATGGGCTCCATCTTACTCTACCTCCAGCACCAATCTGGGGACAAAGAGAAGGGGTGAAGTCAAAACATTCTTAACCATCTTTTAGGCAAGCAAACTTAGAGGCACAAATCACACTCCCATTGAGGTCACAGAGCAATGCTCTCAGACCTTGGGTTATTTGTCGATATGTCAGTGATCGGAGCACTATTTTTATTAGACTGGATCTGTAAGAAGTAGTTCTCCCCAATCCACCTTTTACAAGGAAGCAAAGATAGTGGAATGAATACCTATCCTTTGGCCATCATGCACCATGTATTTCATTCCAGACTGCTTCTCTGCTTAGGGAGAGAAAGATTCTTTTATCAACCAAGTACTGTACCAGGCACATAACCAGGTATCGACCTGGCCCTATCAGCCTTCTCATCCTTATGATGGGCTGTTAGAAGGCTGCTGGGTCATCTCCTTTGTTCCCATATGGAACAATGGAGAAAAGAATTTTCAATGGAAGAAAAAGAACCAATCAGTTGGATTTTAAGGGATTGTCTACCCACTAATAAATGATTCTCCCTATCTTAAAGGACGAATGGTATGTAAACGTGTAGCAACAAATAACAAAGTTTTAAAGTGCTGTATTAATGTATTACATGAGCCGATAGTCTTTGACCGAAGAGTGGGCGGGAATACCTAGTCCATGGTCACCATGTCATTAACTACCTTGTTAACAATTTCAATAGATCCACTACTCAAGCTATATATATGAGATTTGTCACCATCAGGGCTGATATCAGGGAGAGAAGGAGATTTTTTAGTGAAAGTTCTCGAGTGTGAACTGTTTGTGATACACATCCATGTCTTATAATCTTTTGTAGGATATACAAGTGATTTTAACCTTATGATGGTTGTTATTAAAGCTTGTAATGATAATAATAATAATCATAATCATAATAATGATAATAATAATAGCGATAACGATAATGATAATAATGAAGTATCTGGACATCATCATCTGTATCACTTGGCATGTTTTTGACGTATAACAACGTCATCGTAGCGAAGGGGTTAAACTTTTCAAATGCTTTACCTTAAAGTATTTTTTCAGTCTATGAGGTATTCAGTGTGCCCTTTGAATAGTTTCCAGGGTTAACTGATAATAATTGTTTCCTATTATAAAATTATTAATTTCATACAGAACTCTTTCCAATTTACAGCTTATATGTGTGACAAAGGTTGCATCCCAACCAAGGAAAGTCACTCTACTAACTAACTGCAGCACTGCACTCCTTCAGATTGATTCAGAAAGTGGTATTTGCCCTTTAGTTAGTAAAATAGATATTGGTTAGCATCCATGAAACAAAATTTTTGCTTTAGAAAGTGGTATTTGCCCTTTAGTTAGTAAAATAAATATTGGTTTGCATCCATAAACAAAATTTTTGCTTTAAAGATTATTTTTGTATTTTTTTTTTTTTACAGAATATGTATTACCAAGTTGGTGACATAGTGTCTCTGATAGATGTTGATGGAGGAACATACTATGCTCAGATTCGTGGGTTGTTACAAGACCAGTATTGTGAGAAGAGTGCTGTCCTTACCTGGCTGATACCAACCAAAGAATCTCCACCACCTGAAGAAGGATTTGATCCCTCTACATATATCATAGGTTTGGCTCTTTCATTTACATTTTGGTTTTGTTTATTTTCCTAATCTAATGATAAAACTTAGTTATTTAGTGTATTTGTTCTTATTCAATTACAAGCCTTTATTCTCTAAATAGGAGTATGAGTTCAGTGCAAGCTGGAACAGCCATTAAATTGTTAACGAGGTAGTTATAACTACCGACATGGGTGCAGGAAAGGCCTGCCTATCTGTCAGTCAGCTAGGCTAACACTTTTGACTTGGGAGATGGAGCTGGGGGGAGAGTGATTGCTCCCCGCACTCTAGTTTTGGGGTGTTTGAATGTGCGTGGATGTAGTACGATAGAGAGTAAAAGATGTGAGATTGGAAGTATGTTTAGAAGTAGAAGGATGGATGTATTGGCCTTGTGTGAGACAAAGATGAAAGGAAAAGGTGAAGGGATGTTTGGTGAAATGTCTGGTAGAGTGTCTGGGATTGAAAGGGGAAGAGCGAATGAGGGTGTGGCGTTATTGCTGAGTGAATGGATGACAGGTAAAGTAGTGGAATGGAAGGAGATATCATCTAGGTTAATGTGGGTAAGGGTTAGGTTGGGTAGGGAATGTTGGGCGTTTGTCAGTGCGTATGGGCCAGGTAGTGAGAAAAGTGAAGAAGAGAGGAATGAGTTCTGGAATGAATTAACTAGGTGTGTAGAAGGACTGGGTAGAAGGAATTATGTAGTTGTTATGGGTGACTTAAATGCTAGAGTGGGCGCTGGAGAGGTAGAAGGTGTCATTGGGAAGTATGGCGTACCAGGTGAAAATGAGAGTGGTGAGAGACTGGTAGACATGTGTGTTGAACAAGAGATGGTAATAAGTGCTAGCTTCTTTAAAAAGAAAGATAAAAATAAGTATACATGGGTAAGAGTGGCAAATGGAAGAGTAGTAGAAAGGGCATTAATGGATTATGTGTTGATAACTAAAAGAATGTTTGGAAGATTGAAAGACGTGCACGTGTTTAGGGGTATGGCTAACGGTATGTCTGATCATTTTTTGGTGGAAGGAAAATTAGTTGTAGCAAAAGAGTGGGGGAATAGAGTAGGTGGATGTAAAAGGGAGCTAGTGAGGATTGAAGAGCTAATAAAACCGCGGGTAAAAAGTAAACATCAGGAAAGGTTGAAAATGGCATATGACGAGGTGAGAGTGAGAGAAACTGGTAATTTAGAGGAGTGGAAGTTAGTAAAAGAAAATTTTGTTGGGATTGCAAGTGATGTATGTGGCAAGAAGGTTGTTGGAGGCAGCATGAGGAAGGGCAGTGAATGGTGGAATGAAGGAGTGAAGGTAAAAGTGGAAGAGAAAAAGAGGGCTTTTGAAGAATGGCTGCAGAGTAATAGTATAGAGAAGTATGAAAAATATAGAGAGAATAATGTGGAAGTAAAGCGCAAGGTACGTGAGGCAAAGAGGGCAGCTGACCTGAGGTGGGGTCAGGGATTGGGTCAGTCATATGAAGAGAATAAGAAGAAGTTTTGGAAAGAAGTGAAGAGAGTAAGGAAGGTTGGCGCAAGAATTGAAGAGACAGTGAAAGATGGAAATGGAAGGTTGTTAAAAGGAGAGGAGGCAAGGAAAAGGTGGGCGGAATATTTTGAAAGTTTGCTGAATGTTGAGGATAATAGGGAGGCAGATATAATTGCTGTTCCAGGTGTTGAGGTGCCAGTGATGGGAGATGAGAATGAGAGAGAGATTACAATAGATGAAGTGAGGAGAGCACTAGATGAAACGAGAGTAGGAAAAGCATCTGGTATGGATGGTGTGAAAGCTGAGATGTTGAAGGAAGGGGGTGTGACTGTACTTGAATGGTTGGTGAGATTGTTTAATATGTGTTTTGTGTTGTCAATGGTACCAGTAGATTGGGTTTGTGCATGTATTGTACCTCTATATAAGGGTAAGGGAGATGTGCATGAGTGTTGTAATTCAAGAGGTATTAGTTTGTTGAGTGTAGTTGGAAAAGTGTATGGTAGAGTATTGATTAATAGGATTAAGGATAAAACAGAGAATGCAATCTTGGAAGTACAGGGTGGTTTTAGAAGAGGTAGGGGTTGTATGAATCAGATTTTTACAGTTAGGCAGTTATGCGAGAAATATTTAGCAAAAGGTAAGGAGGTGTATGTTGCGTTTATGGATCTGGAGAAAGCATATGATAGAGTTGATAGGGAAGCAATGTGGAATGTGATGAGGTTATATGGAGTTGGTGGAAGGTTGTTGCAAGCAGTGAAAAGTTTTTTCAAAGGTAGTAAAGCATGTGTTAGAATAGGAAATGAAGTGAGTGATTGGTTTCCGGTGAGAGTGGGGCTGAGACAGGGATGTGTGATGTCGCCATGGTTGTTTAACTTGTATGTTGATGGAGTGGTGAGAGAGGTGAATGCTCGAGTGCTTGGACGAGGATTAAAACTGGTAGGCGAGAATGACCATGAATGGGAGGTAAATCAGTTGTTGTTTGCGGATGATACTGTACTGGTAGCAGACACAGAAGAGAAGCTTGACCGACTAGTGACAGAATTTGGAAAGGTGTGTGAGAGAAGGAAGTTGAGAGTTAATGTGGGTAAGAGTAAGGTTATGAGATGTACGAGAAGGGAAGGTGGTGCAAGGTTGAATGTCATGTTGAATGGAGAGTTACTTGAGGAGGTGGATCAGTTTAAGTACTTTGGGTCTATTGTTGCAGCAAATGGTGGAGTGGAAGCAGATGTACGTCAGAGAGTGAATGAAGGTTGCAAAGTGTTGGGGGCAGTTAAGGGAGTAGTAAAAAATAGAGGGTTGGGCATGAATGTAAAGAGAGTTCTATATGAGAAAGTGATTGTACCAACTGTGATGTATGGATCGGAGTTGTGGGGAATGAAAGTGATGGAAAGACAGAAATTGAATGTGTTTGAGATGAAGTGTCTAAGGAGTATGGCTGGTGTATCTCGAGTAGATAGGGTTAGGAACGAAGTGGTGAGGGAGAGAACGGGTGTAAAAAATGAGTTAGCGGCTAGAGTGGATATGAATGTGTTGAGGTGGTTTGGCCATGTTGAGAGAATGGAAAATGGTTGTCTGCTAAAGAAGGTAATGAATGCAAGAGTTGATGGGAGAAGTACAAGAGGAAGGCCAAGGTTTGGGTGGATGGATGGTGTGAAGAAAGCTCTGGGTGATAGGAGGATAGATGTGAGAGAGGCAAGAGAGCGTGCTAGAAATAGGAATGAATGGCGAGCGATTGTGACGCAGTTCCAGTAGGCCCTGCTGCTTCCTCCGGTGCCTTAGATGACCGCGGAGGTAGCAGCAGTAGGGGAGTCAGCATTATGAAGCTTCATCTGTGGTGGAAATGTGGGAGGTTGGGCTGTGGCACCCTAGCAGTACCAGCTGAACTTGGTTGAGTCCCTGATTAGGCTGAAGGAACATAGCGAGTAGAGGTCCCCTTTTTGTTTTGTTTCATTGTTGGTGTCGGCTACCCCCCAAAATTGGGGGAAGTGCCTTGGTATATGGATGGATTAATGCTTACCGGTGGAAACTTGAGAAATGAGATTGTGCCCTTGCAAGTGCGTAAAGTAGTGCGGCAGGTTAGCTTATGTCTAAGTGCCATTTTTCAATATTAATCTTACCCGATGATCATGTAGCTGTCAACTCTGTTGCCCGACAGAAATCTAAGGTCGGGATACGCCAGCGATCGCTATACAGGTGGGGGTATACACAACAGCGCCATCTGTGAGCAGGTACTCAAGTACTTCTTGTCAACAAGAACTCAATTTTTCCTCTGTCGTGCCACCGGCAAGACCTACTAATACGCCGTCCCTAACTGGATTTGTTTTCACAACTTTTTGGTGAAGTACACTGTTCCAGTTTTGAGCTTTCGCTATGCAGGGGTTTTATCTTCATTTCAAAACTTGAACTCGTTTTGGATAGATTTAATTATGGTGACGAAGAGAGTATGGACTCTCTTTCACTTTTAAATGGCCGACCCTTCCCTTAGACGGAAGTGTTGGTGACGAAGAGAGTATAGACTCTCTTTCACTTTTAAATGACCGACCCTTCCCTTAGACGGAAGTGTGTTTTTTTTGGTAATTTTGTTTAACAAAGTTATAGATTTATTTTATATCTCTCCGCCATTTATAGGCCTCTTCGATTAACTTTCCATTTATTATAAACTTATAAAAATTAATTTTTATGTTTGTTTATATGCAACCTTTCCTAATAGTAGGCGGTCCTTACTTGGAACCGAAGTTAATTAACATTGAGCCCGTCATATCGTATTTCCTTTTAAGAATTTATGCTATTTTAATTTTAATGTTTTTGAAAGAATTTCTTTGATAGTCTCGTACTGTTTTCAAAGATGAACTAACGTTTAGTTTAGTCTCCGCAGTTGTTGACGTTCAGAACGTTCAACATGCGCTCTATCGTTACGATAGAGAGAGAGTATTTCACGGTTTCACGTTGCAGTAAGAGTAAACCGATTCTAGCGTTTCGTTCATTCTTTCTTAGCTTAAATGGTTTTAATTCTAATAAAGGAACTTTTTATTTGGGAAACCTTTCAGTTTTTTTCCTTTAACAAATAATATGTTTTAACGATATATAATTGGGCTCATCTCTCAGGTTCTAAGTCAAGAGAGAGAGAGAGAGAGATAGAGACGGAGGGAGAGAGAGGAGAATAAACGTTTCGTTCAAACGGGTAACGTTGTTCTCGTTTTTTACTCTTCTCCCTAGTCGCTATAGGGGAAGAAGGTAAAACGTTTCTAGAGTTTTATTCTTGTTCCCAGGCTTTATGCGGTGAGAGATTTTAAACGTAGTTTATTTGATCTAGTGTTTAGTCTCTTTTCCAGCCACTGAATTCTTTATCTTTCATTATGTTTTTCTGTTACATTGTAAAACTGTTTTCGCAATTACTACCTTTTAATGAAGGATAGGATTGCGTGTTTCAGGTACAAATCACTTAAAGTTTCGAGTTCAGTGAAATAAGTGCAAACAGAAAATCAAAAGTGATAAAGTGATATGCGCAAAGTGTTACAGTGTTGCGTTCGAGGGTTCGTCTGTTCGTGCCAGTTGTTCACCTAGTCCGATACCTCTTACAAGCTCCCAAGCCCAGGGGAGAAGTAATGTCGAACGACTTATGGGTTCCACAGGTCTTGATCGACGAACAGACGTTTCCCTCCGTGGTTTCGGGTGTATCTACACACGTTGCCGACGTGATCACCCCACCCACACAAAGACGAGAGAGCCCATTTATTCTTCGTCTGCGGAAGAGGTTTCTCGCAGAAACCATGGACCAAATCTTGCAGCTTTTAAGTGCAAGTCGGTCCCTTCCGCGCAAGTCCAACGGCCTAGGTGTAGCCACTGGGTCAGTTCGGACTCGCTCCAGTCATCCGACGATTGCACACCTCCCAAGAGAGGCAAGGTGGTACCGCAACAGGCAGTAACTCCGTCTGTTGCCGCACCAGCTGTTTTAGACCCTCAGTCACAACGGACAGTAGCTCCGTTTGTTGCTGTCTTTCATAGACCCTAGTGGTCCATGCTGCAGACTATACAGTCTCAGCTTGCTCCTTCATGCAGGAGTATCGTGCTGGAAGGTTGACAATGCACCTGTTATTCTACAACCTTCCACGGTTGTGCGCTCAGCAGATACTGCGGCTGCCTGCTCCCACACTCCACCTGTGAGAGCTCCACCTCCGATGCGCAGTCGACCCTGCCAGACGCATGTTCATGCTGCACCCTCCATTGACATGCGTGAGCTACCGCATCAGCAGTGGGAAGGTGCTGTAGAGCTGCCGTGTTTTGACACAATGCGGCATGCTCCGCAACCCATGCGGCATGCTCCGCATCCCATACGGCATGCTCCGCAACCCACGGCAGTCCCTCCCACGCACCAACACTCCGCTTTTGTTGTTGCCAGCTCCCACATCCGACTGCAGAGAAGGTTGACGATGCACCCGTGGGCCTACACCTTCCACGGTTGTACGTCCGGCATGGCTTCCTGCTCCCACACTCTTGTTGTGAGAGCTCCTCCACCCATGCACAGTCAACCCTGCCAGATGTATGATGACTCCCACAGACACACGGAGCACTCCGTTGCCGTGCGTGAGCTACCACAAGCTGCCGTGTTTTGACACGGTGTGTCAGCCTCCGCACCACACTGTGGTTACCGCCACTCGCCCGCAGCAAACTAGTCAGTCAGGAGTTGAGGCTTCCCCACACAACTTTGGTTGTTGCCAACTCACAGACTGTCAAACAGTTACATGACGTTGCCTTCTGGTCTGCTACTAATACACCAGTGCTGTATGTCCTCACGCTCCTGTTGTGGTTGACAGTTCAGTTTTTGACAGTTCACAGACTGTCAAGCAGTTTCATAACGTTGCCTTCTGGTCTGCTGCTTTTGCACCAGTGAAACCCTCACTGAGATAACCTAGCTTTTCTCGGACATGGTTCCTGTAGATGGGAAAGTGCTGTTCTCCCTCCTTCTGATATTCCCTTGAGGACTCTGTCATTTGGAGAGGAGCCTTAAGCTGCTTAGCCTCCTATGAACTTTAATTAAAGCATAACATGCTTCCAGGGAGGGTAAATGGTTCCGCTTCAGTCGCTAACCCCGTCTGTTGCCACACCTGCTCCCATAGACCTTGGGCTTTGTTGCAAGACATGCAGTCCAAGCTTAGTCCTTGATAGGGGATTTTTTACGGAGAAGACCCTTCTTGCCAACGACCTTCCTACCGGTTGGTTGTACGCCCTGTTGACGCTGAGGTATCCTACTCACGTCCGCCAGTTGAGATGGTTCCTCCACCGGTGCGACCCAGTGTGGGTTGCCAGTCGCACGTTGACGTTAAGCTACTCTCGGAGGTGGTTGTGGACGTTCAGTGTGTCACTGGGAAGACGTTCAACAACCAGCAGAGGTGACTTGTTGTGACGCAGTGCGGCAACCTCAGCAACCCGATAAGGGGTTGTCTGCACTACCCAGACAGTCTAGACAGTTTCGGGTTGTCGCTGTTCTTCCTCGCATCCCCATGGTTGACAGTTCACAGACTGTGCAGCAGTACCATGATCTTGTGTCCGGCTCCGTCACGCATCCACCAGTGCGACCGGATTCAGCGAGTCAGACGTTGCCCACTCCGTTGCCGTTTCCTCATCAGTTTCGGATGAGGAACCCTCTGATGAGGACATGGCTGAACAAGACGATCAACCCCCAGCCCTGCTATCCATCCAGAAGATGCTGAAGAAGGAATACGGCCCTGTCAGGCTGTGGATGAGTCTGGTTAGGACACTGTCATCCGTGGTTCAATTGGTGTCACTTGGAAGACTACACCTCCGTCCTCTTCGGTTTCATCTAGCTCTTCACTGGAAAAGGACAAGACGCTAGAAGCGGTCTCGATCCCGGTTTCCGGAAGATAAGTCTGGTCTAACCTGATGAAAGGACTTTATCAACCTTTTATAGGGTCTTCCCCTGACTGTTCAGACTCCCAACCACGTTCTCTTCTCAGACGCATCGGACGTAGGCTGGGGTGCGACCTTAGGCGGTAGGGAATGCTCGGGATTATGGAACTCGAGTCAAAGGACAATGCATTTTAACTGCAAGAAGCTTCTGGCAGTACGTCTGACCTGGAAAAGCTTCAGGTCTCTCCTTCAAGACAAAGTAGTGGAGGTCAACACGGACAACTCCCTGCTTTGATGTTCTTCTCCTAGCAAGGAGGGACCTACTCTCTGACATGGTGCGAGTTCGCTAGTGACCTCCTCTCCTGTTCAACAGGTCTAGACTTTTCACTAGTAACAAGTTTCTTCCAAGGCAACTTGAATGTCTTAGCAGATTGTCTCAGTAGGAAGGGACAATAATTCCAACATATTGGACCCTCCACAGAGATGTATGCAAGAGACTTTGGGTCACCTGGGGCCAGCCAACCATAGATCTCTTCGCAACCTCGATGTCCAAGAGGCTCTCAATACTTTGCTCACCTATCCCGGACCCAGCAGTGGTTCTTTTAGATGCCTTTCTACTAGATTAGTCTCATCTAGATCTATATGCATTCCCTCCGTTCTAGATTGTCAACAAGGTACTGCAGAAGTTCGCCTCTCACGATGGGACAAAGTTGACACTAGTTGCTTCCCTCTGGCCCGCGAGAGAATAACTTACCGAGGTACTTCGATGGCTAGTAGACGTTCCCAGAACTCTTCCCCTAAGGGTGGACCTGCTACGTCTGCCACGCGTAAGAAGGTACTCCAAGGCCTCCACGCTCTTCGTCTCACTGCCTTCAGAGTATCGAAAGACTCTCGAGAACTAGAGGTTTTTCGAAAGAGGCAACCAGAGCGATTGTTAGAGCAAGGAGAACATCCACCCTTAGAGTCTACCAATCGAAGTGGGAAATCTTCCTAAACTGGTGCAAGTCAGTATCCGTATCCTCGACCAGTACCTCTGTAACTCAAATAGCTGTCTTCCTCTTATATCTGAGGAAAGAGCGATCTCTTTCAGCTCCCACTTTCAAGGGTTACAGAAGCATGTTGGCATCAGTCTTCCGTCACAGAGGCTTAGATCTTTCCAACAATAAAGATCTACAGGACCTCCTTAAGTCTTTTGAGACCACGAAGGAGCGTCGTTTGGTTACACCTGGTTGGAATTTAGACGTGGTTCTAAGATTCCTTATGTTAGACAGGTTCGAACCACTTCAATCAGCCTCCCTGAAAGATCTCACCTTTAAGACTCTTTTCCTGATATGCTTAACCACAGCTAAAAGAGTCAGTGAGATTCATGCCTTCAGCAAGAACATCGGATTTTCATCCGAAACGGCTACATGTTCTACATCTTGGTTTTCTAGCCAAACACGAGCTGCCTTCTCGGCCTTGACCAATATCGTTCGTTATTCCAAACTTATCGTATGGTTGGAAATGAACTAGAAAGAGTATTATGTCCTGTAAGAGCTCTTAAGTTCTATTTTAATAACCTTTACGAGGCCCGTCTGAAGCTTTATGGTGTTCAGTTAAGAATTCATCTTTGCCTATGTCAGAGAATTCTTTATCCTATTATTTTCAGACTGTTAATTCGAGAAGCTCATTCCCTTCTGAATGAGGAAGACCAAGCTTGGCTGAAGGTAAGGACATACGAAGTTAGAGCTGTCACAACTTCCGTGACCTTTAAACAAAATAGATCTCTGCAAAATATTTTCGACGCAACCTTTTGGAAAAGCTAATCAGTGTTCGCGTCTTTTATCTTAAGAATGTCCAGTCTCTTTACGAGAACTGCTACACTCTGGGACCATTCGTAGCAACGAGTGCAGTAGTGGTGGGGGCTCCACCACTACAATTCCCTAATTCCAGAACCTTTTTAATCTTTCTCTTGAAATATTTCTGGGTTGTCCGGAAGGCTAAGAAGGCTTCCGCATCCTGGTTGATTTGGCGGGTGGTCAAATTCTTTCTTGAGAAGCGCCTAGATTAGAGGTTGTGATGAGGTCCTTTAGTATGGGTTGCAGCCCTTCATACTTCGGCACCTAGGAGTCGCTCAGCATCCTAAGAGGATCGCTAGGCTCAGTAAGGAAGACGTACTTAAAAAAGCAGAGTAATGGTTCAAGTCGACTTCCTTACCAGGTACTTATTTATTTTATGTTTGTTATTTTGAATAACTGCTAAAATAAGATACGGGATACTTAGCTTCTAATGTTAACATGTATGCTGGTCTCCACCCACCACCCTGGGTGTGAATCAGCTACATGATCATCGGGTAAGATTAATATTGAAAAATGTTATTTTCCTTAGTAAAATAAATTTTTGAATATACTTACCCGATGATCATGAATTTAAGGACCCTCCCTTCCTCCCCATAGAGAACCAGTGGACCGAGGAGAAAATTGAGTTCTTGTTGACAAGAAGTACTTGAGTACCTGCTCACAGATGGCGCTGTTGTGTACACCCCCACCTGTATAGCGATCGCTGGTGTATCCCGACCTTAGATTTCTGTCGGGCAACAGAGTTGACAGCTACATGATCATCGGGTAAGTATATTCAAAAATTTATTTTACTAAGGAAAATAACATTTTTCCCCACTTTTTCTGTTTTTGAGGGGGGGTTGATTGGTCATAGTCTTCTCTCTATATTGAGTGTTGATCATGGCCTCTTCTTCAGTGGGAAGAGTTCTTGAAGAAAAAAAGGGCTGAGAAGGGTGTTTCATTGTCAGCTTTGGAAACCCTAAAGTTGATGTTGAAAAAGCTTTGTAGCTCTTTCTTCTGTCCTTTGGGAACCCAATTTGCTGTGTCTCTTGTGGGTTCTTCTCAGTCTTGGTCCTCAGGAAATACTCTTGGGAAGGAAGAAGACCGCAGCTTGCACTTGTAGCATTCCAAGGTCAACAGAACAGCATCTGCACACTAACCTGTAGGAAATTTAAGCATTCTAGCAGTGTTTGATAGGACACTCAGTAGTGCTGATGACTGAAAACACTACTGTTGTAGCATACATTGAAAGAAAAGGAAGAACAGTTTTGCGCAGCCTGTGCGAGTTGATGAAGCAAGTATACATATGGGCAGTGGACAATGCTGTAGAGCTATCAGCAAAATGCATACCAGACAACAAAAATGTAGTAGCCGACACTCTCGGTCATTAGGTGTAGTTTGTGGGATTAGAGTGGTCTCTGCAGTATATACTGGCACTTGCGGGGCAGAAAAACTTCTTGCCCTTTAGGGATTGCTGACCATCTTACGTGATCTTGTTTTGATAGAAGTGAATTTAGATGTTTGGCTGACATAAAACATGTTACATTCTGAACAAAGAATACTACAACATGTTTTTCAATATACTGTACAACTATATTCAAACACTACTTTTTTCAATGGGGCTATGACATCTAAGAAACATTCATGAAATGGTAATTAGAGTATTTTATTCATTGCTTCCTTTTTCCCTAATAGTATAATACAAAATATGTTCTTGGCTACATTCATACAGTTTTCTATAAATTATTTGGGATAGCAGAGATTAGTGGCTATTTCTTAAATTTTTGTAAAATCATCTTTTATATACTCATAGCTTCACATTCTTAGGTATAAGAAAGAAAAAACAGAATACATTGTTTTTTTAAATTACCTGAATAGAAATTTATATATGATAAGTTATTAGTAGCTTTTTAAACTTGGAAAATTGTAATTTATTGGCTTGTCTAACAATCAAAACTTCTAAACATGGGATACTGTTATTTTCTTCCCTTTTCATAGTAAACTTTGTGGATGGAACCAAGGAATTAATGATGGCAAATAGCAGTATCCTTTTTTTAAGAAGTTTTGATAGTTTGATAAGCTTAGAAATTTGCTTTACGGGGTTAAGGCTGTCAGATCGTTCTTTTGTTAAAGATAATCTTTTCTGGTTAAAAAATTAGTCACAGTTACAAGTTAGAGAAAAGATTTGTAATTTAAAAGTGCATGGTATTAGGAGTTCAGCTATATCGCTGAAATTTTGGAGGCTTCTGCTTTAGGACAGAGTTTTAGTCGCAGATCAGGGCTTACCAAACGGTATATTCTAAATATTATATTAAAAAAATCCTGGCTTCTATCAAGATCACTGGCCTGTAGTTATCATAGTAGTGGCTGAGATGATTTGATAAAAGTTGATTTCCTTTCAGTTTTATTAATTGATAAATTTATTTAGCCTTAGAGGTATTTAGAATAACCTTAGTTTTAAAGGTTACTTCAGATGTTCAAACTTGCAGTGAATGTTTCTTTGTTGAACAGGCTGACATGAGTCTCTTTTCATAGCTTATATATAACATATCTATTTGTTATAACGCGAATACAAAATTTGTTCTTTACGTAGAAGATAACGGTGCAAGCTGGAACACGGCTCTAAAACTTTTAACGAGGTGTCAACAACCGTACTGGTTGTTACCATTAGGTAGCAAAGAAGCAACCCCCCTCTCACTTACTACAACTCTACTTAGATTTCAGCTGTGGTTGAGAGCCGACGTTCTCTTCCATGCTCCTGGAACTGGCTTACATAATCTTTTTTGCTTTTTCTTTGACAGGTGTGTGCTGAGTGCAGGCTTGAAGATGCACAACATGCAGATTTGTCCTGGCATGAGCGGCACTTTTATGTTGAAAGTGGAGAAGGATCCTTACCGGCTTTGTCCTACATGTACTGTATAGGACACTCCTGCATGAGTGTTGAGAGCCTTTGGGGTCTTCCTCTAAATATGTACCCTCCCCTCTACCTCTTGTTCAACTTCTTCTGGCAGTTGATCGAGCAAGAGCAGTGGCCATTTAACCCTTGGGCAACCCTCCAGTCAGGAAGCTGTTTCTGTCTCCCCTAGTGTGGTAGAGGAAACCTTCCTCCCTTGGGGAGTCCGCATCCCAAGATGCTTTGCGTCCCTTGTGGTCTTCCTTTGGACTTTTGGGTACCCTGTTGAAGGATAAGCTACTGGATGGGTTGGTTCGTGGGGCTCAGCAGGACAGTGTTCCTTTTCCTGCCAGAGTTTGCTTCAGCATTTCTCCCTCTAGAGCCGACAGGTGGGAATCCCTCTTTCTCGATCTATTTCTCCACCCCCCAAACTTTTATCCTCTGTAGAAGATCCTCTCCCATAGTAGGATCTGCGGGGTAGTACTCAGGTGAGCATCCCCTAGTGTGCTCACCCCTCGGGGTAAGTTTGCACTCAGTGCGAGGACAGGCTCGTCTGTTCTTACCCCTTTGAGCCTGACAACCCTTCAGGGATTTTCAGCAGATGCCCTCTCAAGCATGAGGAGGGGTTGTCCTCATCTGGGAGTCCATCCCTCTAGGTAGCTCAGAAGCGCCAGTGCGGCTTATTGCTTGTATACCATAGCTCTTAGGAGCTGAGCTTGCACTGATCTTAAGAAATTTTATATATGTGTTAGAATAGGAAATGAAGTGAGTGATTGGTTTCCGGTGAGAGTGGGGCTGAGACAGGGATGTGTGATGTCGCCGTGGTTGTTTAACTTGTATGTTGATGGAGTGGTGAGAGAGGTGAATGCTCGAGTGCTTTGACGAGGATTAAAACTGGTAGGCGAGAATGACCATGAATGGGAGGTAAATCAGTTGTTGTTTGCGGATGATACTGTACTGGTAGCAGACACAGAAGAGAAGCTTGACCGACTAGTGACAGAATTTGGAAGGGTGTGTGAGAGAAGGAAGTTGAGAGTTAATGTGGGTAAGAGTAAGGTTATGAGATGTACGAGAAGGGAAGGTGGTGCAAGGTTGAATGTCATGTTGAATGGAGAGTTACTTGAGGAGGTGGATCAGTTTAAGTACTTGGGGTCTGTTGTTGCAGCAAATGGTGGAGTGGAAGCAGATGTACGTCAGAGAGTGAATGAAGGTTGCAAAGTGTTGGGGGCAGTTAAGGGAGCAGTAAAAAATAGAGGGTTGGGCATGAATGTAAAGAGAGTTCTATATGAGAAAGTGATTGTACCAACTGTGCTGTATGGATCGGAGTTGTGGGGAATGAAAGTGATGGAGAGACAGAAATTGAATGTGTTTGAGATGAAGTGTCTAAGGAGTATGGCTGGTGTATCTCGAGTAGATAGGGTTAGGAACGAAGTGGTGAGGGAGAGAACGGGTGTAAAAAATGAGTTAGCGGCTAGAGTGGATATGAATGTGTTGAGGTGGTTTGGCCATGTTGAGAGAATGGAAAATGGTTGTCTGCTAAAGAAGGTGATGAATGCAAGAGTTGATGGGAGAAGTACAAGAGGAAGGCCAAGGTTTGGGTGGATGGATGGTGTGAAGAAAGCTCTGGGTGATAGGAGGATAGATGTGAGAGAGGCAAGAGAGCATGCTAGAAATAGGAATGAATGGCGAGCGATTGTGACGCAGTTCCGGTAGGCCCTGCTGCTTCCTCCGGTGCCTTAGATGACTGCGGAGGTAGCAGCAGTAGGGGATTCAGCATTATGAAGCTTCATCTGTGGTGGATAATGTGGGAGGTTGGGCTGTGGCACCCTAGCAGTACCAGCTGAACTCGGTTGAGTCCCTGGTTAGGCTGGAGGAACGTAGAGAGTAGAGGTCCCCTTTGTGTTTTGTTTCATTGTTGATATCGGCTACCCCCCAAAATTGGGGGAAGTGCCTTTGGTATATGTATGTATGTATTACTTTTCGTATAGTTTATTTATTTCCTTTATTTACTGGGCTATTTTTCCCTGTTGGAACCCTTGGGCTTATAGCATCCTGCTTTTAAATTATGTTATTTTCATTAGTAAAATAAATTTTTGAATATACTTACCCGATGATCATGTAGCTGTCAACTCCGTTGCCCGACAGAAATCTACGGTCGGGATACGCCAGCGATCGCTATACAGGTGGGGGTGTACTCACCAGCGCCATCTGTGGTCAGGTACTCCAGTACTTCTTGTCAACAAGACCTCAATTTTCTCCTCGGTCCACTGGTTCTCTATGGGGAGGAAGGGCGGGTCATTTAAATCATGATCATCGGGTAAGTATATTCAAAAATTTATTTTACTAATGAAAATAACATTTTTCAATATTAATCTTACCCGATGATCATGTAGCTGATTCACACCCAGGGTGGTGGGTGGAGACCAGTATACATGTTAACAAAGAAGCTAAGTATCCCGTATTTCATTTTTATTAGTTATTCAAAATAACAATAAAAAATAAATAAGTACCTGGTAAGGAAGTCGACTTGAACCATTACTCTGCCTTTAATAAGTACGTCTTCCTTACTGAGCGTAGCGGTCCTCTTAGGATGCTGAACGACTCTTAGGTGCTGAAGTATAAAGGGCTGCAACCCATACTAAAGGACCTCATCACAACCTCTAACCTAGGCGCTTCTCAAGAAAGAATTGACCACCCGCCAAATCAACCAGGATGCGGAAGGCTTCTTAGCCGACCGTACAACCCAAAAACAACAATAAAAGCAATCAAGAGAAAGGTTAAAAAGGTTATGGGATTATGGGAATGTAGTGGCTGAGCCCTCACCTACTACTGCACTCGCTGCTACGAATGGTCCCAGGGTGTAGCAGTTCTCGTAAAGAGACTGGACATCTTTGAGATAGAATGATGCGAACACTGACTTGCTTCTCCAATAGGTTGCATCCATAACACTCTGCAGAGAACGGTTCTGTTTGAAGGCCACTGAAGTAGCCACAGCTCTCACTTCATGTGTCCTTACCTTCAGTAAAGCAAGGTCTTCTTCCTTCATATGAGAATGAGCTTCTCTAATCAGAAGCCTGATGTAGTAAGAAACTGCGTTCTTAGACATTGGTAGCGAAGGCTTCTTAACAGCACACCATAAGGCTTCTGATTGTCCTCGTAAGGGTTTTGACCTTTTCAGATAGTACCTAAGAGCTCTGACTGGGCAAAGTACTCTCTCCAGCTCGTTACCCACCAAGTTGGATAGGCTAGGGATCTCGAACGATTTAGGCCAAGGACGTGAAGGAAGCTCGTTTTTAGCCAAAAAACCGAGCTGCAAGGAACATGTAGCCGTTTCCGAAGTGAAACCTATGTTCCTGCTGAAGGCGTGGATCTCACTTACTCTCTTAGCTGTTGCTAGGCATACGAGGAAAAGAGTTTTTAATGTGAGGTCCTTGAAAGAGGCTGATTGGAGCGGTTCAAATCTAGATGACATCAGGAACCTTAGGACCACGTCTAGGTTCCAGCCTGGAGTGGACAACCGACGTTCCTTAGAGGTCTCAAAAGACCTAAGGATGTCCTGCAGATCTTTGTTGGAGGAAAGATCCAAGCTTCTGTGGCGGAAGACCGTTGCCAACATACTTCTGTAACCCTTGATCGTAGGAGCTGATAGGGATCTAACGTTCCTTAGATGTAACAGGAAGTCAGCAATCTGGGTTACAGTGGTACTGGTTGAGGAAACTGCATTGGCCTTGCACCAGCTTCGGAAGACTTCCCATTTAGATTGATAGACTCTGCGAGTGGATGTCCTCCTAGCTCTAGCAATCGCTCTGGCTGCCTCCTTCGAAAAGCCTCTAGCTCTTGAGAGTCTTTCGATAGTCTGAAGGCAGTCAGACGAAGAGCGTGGAGGCTTGGGTGTACCTTCTTTACGTGAGGTTGACGCAGAAGGTCCACTCTTAGAGGGAGAGTCCTGGGAACGTCGACCAGCCATTGCAGTACCTCTGTGAACCATTCTCTCGCGGGCCAGAGGGGAGCAACCAACGTCAGCCGTGTCCCTATGTGAGAGGCGAATTTCTGAAGTACCCTGTTGACAATCTTGAACGGCGGGAATGCATACAGGTCGAGATGGGACCAATCCAGCAGAAAGGCATCCACGTGAACTGCTGCCGGGTCTGGAATCGGAGAACAATACAAAGGGAGCCTCTTGGTCATCGAGGTAGCGAACAGATCTATGGTTGGTTGACCCCACAGGGACCAAAGTCTGCTGCAAACATCCTTGTGAAGGGTCCACTCTGTGGGGATGACTTGACCCTTCCGGCTGAGGCGATCTGCCATGACATTCATATCGCCCTGAATGAACCTCGTTACCAGCGTGAGCCTTCGATCTTTTGACCAAATGAGGAGGTCCCTTGCGATCTCGAACAACTTCCTCGAATGAGTCCCCCCCTGCTTGGAGATGTAAGCCAAGGCTGTGGTGTTGTCGGAGTTCACCTCCACCACCTTGTTTAGCTAGAGGGACTTGAAGTTCATTAAGGCCAGATGAACCGCCAACAACTCCTTGCAATTGATGTGAAGTGTCCTTTGCTCCTGATTCCATGTTCCCGAGCATTCCTGTCCGTCCAATGTCGCACCCCAGCCCGAGTCTGATGCGTCCGAGAAGAGACGGTGGTCGGGGGTCTGAACAGCTAACGAAAGACCTTCCTTGAGAAGAATGCTGTTCTTCCACCACGTTAGAGTAGACCTCATCTCTTCGGAAACAGGAATTGAGACCGTCTCTAGCGTCATGTCCTTGATCCAGTGAGCAGCCAGATGATACTGAAGGGGGCGGAGGTGGAGTCTCCCTAACTCGATGAACAGGGCCAGCGATGAGAGTGTCCCTGTTAGACTCATCCACTGCCTTACTGAGCATCGGTTCCTTCTCAGCATGCTCAGGATGCACTCTAGGGCTTGGTTGATCCTTGGGGCCGACGGAAAAGCCCGAAAAGCTCGACTCTGAATCTCCATACCCAGGTAAACGATGGTCTGGGATGGGACGAGCTGGGACTTCTCTAAATTGACCAGGAGGCCCAGTTCCTTGGTCAGATCCATAGTCCATCTGAGATTCTCCAGACAGCGACGACTTGTGGGAGCTCTTAAAAGCCAGTCGTCTAAATAGAGGGAGGCTCTGATGTCTGCCAAGTGAAGGAATTTCGCAATATTCCTCATCAGTCGCGTAAACACAAGAGGTGCCGTGCTTAGGCCAAAGCACAGGGCTTGGAATTGGTACACAACCTTTCCATAGACGAATCTCAGGAAAGGTTGGGAGTCTGGATGGATGGGGACGTGAAAGTATGCGTCTTTCAGGTCTAAGGAGACCATCCAGTCCTCCTGCCTGACCGCTGCCAGGACCGACTTCGTCGTCTCCATCGTGAACGTCTGCTTGGTGACATAAGCATTGAGCGCACTGACGTCCAGCACCGGTCTCCAACCTCCTGTCTTCTTGGCTACCAGGAAGAGACGGTTGTAAAAGCCCAGGGATTGATGGTCCCGGACTATGACCACTGCCTTCTTCTGTAGCAAGAGCGACACCTCTTGTTGCAACGCTAGCCTCTTGTCCTTCTCCTTGTAGTTGGGAGAGAGGTTGATGGGAGATGTAGCTAGAGGGGGATTGCGGCAGAACGGAATTCTGTATCCCTCCCTCAGCCACTTCACAGACTGAGCGTCTGCACCTCTGCTCTCCCAAGCTTGCCAGAAGGTCTTGAGTCTGGCTCCTACAGCTGTCTGGAGAGGAAGGCAGTCAAAACTTTCCTCTTGTGGACTTGGAACCCTTCTTGGACTTGCCACGGTGACTGTCTGCACGGGTACCTCCTCTGCTGGAGGTTCTGCCACGAAAGGGCGGGATGAACCTGGAAGCAGGTGTATCAACTGCTTGGGGGCGGTAAGGTTTGGTCACGGAAGGTAAGGTCTTAGCCTTACGTGCAGAAGAAGCCATGAGGTCATGCGTATCCTTCTGGAGAAGAGCGGCAGCCATCCCCTTAATTAACTCCTCCGGAAACAGACACTTAGAAAGAGGAGCAAACAGCAACTCTGACCTCTGGCAAGGGGTGATACCAGCAGATAAGAAGGAGCACAGATGTTCTCTTTTCTTGAGGACCCCTGATACATAAGAAGCCACAAGTTCGCCAGACCCATCTCGTATTGCCTTGTCGATGCTGGACATGATCAGCATGGCTGAGTCCTTGTCAGAAGGGGAAGTCTTCCTGCTTAAGGCTCCCAGACACCAATCGAGAAAGTTGAATATCTCGAAGGCACGAAAGACTCCCTTTAACAAGTGATCAAGATCTGAAGAGGACCAGCAGATCTTCGAACGTCTCATAGCCAACCTGCGGGGAGAGTCAACCAGACTTGAGAAGTCGGCCTGGGCAGAGGCAGGAACCCCCAAGCCAGGTTCCTCTCCCGTGGCATACCAGACGCCCGACTTAGAAGCCAGCTTGGGAGGAGGAAACACAAAAGAGGTCCTTCCCAGTTGCTTCTTGGACTGCAACCAGTCCCCCATAACCCTCAAAGCTCTCCTTGATGATCTGGCGAGAACAAGCTTGGTAAAGGCAGGCGCAGTAGACTGCATGCCCAGAGCAAACTCGGAGGGAGGAGAACGAGGGGTTGCAGACACAAAGTGTTCAGGGTACAACTCTCTGAACAAAGCAAGGACTTCGCGGAAGTCTAAGGAGGGTGGCGAAGACTTGTGTCCTTCAACATCAGAATGAGGATCATCTAGATGAGCAGCTTCATCCTCAGAAACCTCCTCACCCGACAGTTGAGTTGTAAGAGGCAAAGGCAGAGCAGCAAGCTGAACGGCTGAATCCTGCAGAACGGGTGCATGCGTACCTGCGGATCCATCATCATGCCTCTGCTGGACGGAGTGTGAGCTGGTAACAACAAAAGCAGAGGGCCGGCGTGAGGGAGGGTCTGCGGTGGGCTGAGGAGCATGCGGTGTGGTATGCAGAGCATGCTGTAAGGCATGCGGCTCATGCTGCATGGCATGCGGCTCATGCTGCATGGTATGCGGCTCATGCTGCATGGGATGAGGCTCATGCTGCATGGTATGAGGCTCATGCTGCATGGGATGCGGCTCATGCTGCATGGTATGCGGCTCATGCTGCATGGCATGCGGCTCATGCTGCATGGAATGAGGCTCATGCTGCATGGGATGAGGCTCATGCTGCATGGGATGAGGCTCATGCTGCATGGTATGCGGAGCATGCTGTAAGGCCTGCGGAGTATGCTGAATGGGTTGAGGAGAATGCCGCATAGTGCTGGAACCCGGCAACTCCCGATGCGGCAGCTCATGCATGTAAGCAGAAGGTGCAGCACGAACATGCGTCTGGCAGTGAGGACTGCGCAACGGTGGAGGAGCTCTCACAGGAGGAGGGGTGTTAACCTTCTCTGCCTGATACTCCTGCATAAAAGCTGCAAGCTGAGACTGCATAGTCTGCAGCATGGACCACTTAGGGTCTACTGTGGTTGGAGCAGAGGCCTGTTGAGGGACCACTCTACCTCTCTTAGGAGGTGTGCAGTCATCAGATGACTGCGGCGAGTCCGAACTGACCCAGTGGCTACACCTGGGCCGTTGGACTAGCTCGGAAGGGACCTTACGTTTGAGCGGTCGTGAGACCTTAGTCCACCGTTTCCTCCTGGAAACCTCTTCTACAGACGAGGAATGTAAGGGCTCATTCGTCTGGGAGTGGAAGGGACGATCCTTAGCAGATACGTCCGCAACCACTGAGGATACATCTGTGCGCCGATCAAGGCCTGCCGAACCCTTTGGTCCTTCGACATTGCTTCTCCCCTGGGCTTGGGAGCTTGCAAGAGGTCCCGGACTGGGAGGACGACTGGCACGCACAGATGTATCCTCATGCGCAACACTGACACTGACACTATGCACAGCACTAGCACTAACACTTCCCACTGCACTCTTCGCTTTCAGCTCTCTGACATCCGCCAAGAGCTGATTGCGGTCACTAACCAACGACTCCACCTTATCACCGAGAGCCTGAATGGCACGCAACATATCAGCCATTGCAGGCTGAGCACTCGTAGCAGGTTCGGGGGTCACCACCACAGGGGAAGGAAAAGGTTGAGGGGCATGGGGAGAGGAAATATCCAAAGAGCGAGAAGAACTCCTCCTATCTCTCTCCTTCTCTAACCTACGAGTATATCTGAGGAATTCATTAAAATCGAATTCCGAAAGCCCAGCACATTCCCCACATCTATCTTCCAATTGACAGGATTTTCCCCTACAATTGGAACATACGGTGTGAGGATCAACAGAGGCCTTCGGAAGACGCCTATTACAAGTCCTAACACTACATCGCCTATATTTAGGAACTTGGGAATGGTCAGACATCTTGAATTCTAGAAGTAGTCAAAGGGGGAATTCCAAGGTAAAGCAAAGATCGTTAACCAATGAATCAAATTAATACCAAAAGCTTGCTAAGCTAAGGTTAAAGCTTCCTGTACAGCGAAGGCTAAATTTCAGAGCAAATACTTCACCAAATCGTGAACAAAAGACTCCAAAATCAACAGCGTATCCATGTAGGTCTTGCCGGTGGCACGACAGAGGAAAAATTGAGGTCTTGTTGACAAGAAGTACTGGAGTACCTGACCACAGATGGCGCTGGTGAGTACACCCCCACCTGTATAGCGATCGCTGGCGTATCCCGACCGTAGATTTCTGTCGGGCAACGGAGTTGACAGCTACATGATCATCGGGTAAGATTAATATTGAAAAAGGGTTGCAGCTTAGTTAGTAATAATGATAATGATAATACCAAGGCACTACACTTACTTTAGTTTTCCTATCTCTTCATGACCCACCTCTATCATAGTGTGTGAGTCAGAAGTATGAAGATTAGGAGAGGTTCATAGAAATGAATTAAATTTCAATAATATAATTTATTTCTTTACTCGCCTAATGTTCATATACATGCTCACTCTATTCCCTGGTGACTAATGAAGTCAAGAGGATAGGATATTAGTTTGGACTTTGAGATTGATTTATGTTGATATTAACCACCAGAAAATGGGAGATTGTTTAATTTTTGAGGGTAACATCAATATTGAGTCCACTTTGAGGATAAAGCAATATGAATATCAGGTGAGTATAGGAATAACAAGATTTTATTATAATTCAGTTAGTGCTTGCAAACCTCTTTTCTTTGTTTTAGTCTACAGTACTTCAGTCTTTATATGAATTTTCAGACCTTCACAATAGAAATATTTCCAAAATATATTTGGTTTATTCAATTACTTACAGGGCCAGAAGAAGATATTCCTCGCAAACTAGAATACATGGAGTTTGAGTGCCATGCCCCCTCAGATTACTTCAAGGATCGCACATCTCCATATTCTACAATTACCTATCGCCCACAGTCATGTTTTGTATGGTCAAGACTTGGTCCACAAATTAAGCCTATAGAAAAAGCAAAAGAGTTGATGGCCAAGTAATTTAGTTGCTTGATTGTTATAAGAGATTTTTTTATTTTCTGTACCCTCTTTAGATAATAGAGTTAGAAGTTTTATATTCATGTTGTTGTGTCCTCTCTACTAGTATGATAGGAAATTTTTGACTTTTATGTCCCCTATATTTTATATATTTTCCTCTGTTTGAGGTTATTTTTTAATCATCTTAAACGATTTTTAATGATAATGAAAAATATAGCTAGAAAACTATGCAGTGATAACATTAACCAAAGTCCAAAAATTGATATTTCAATAGGTAAAGAAATTGACTCGGCAATTGAATTTTTATCTACATATCAGTAAATACAAAAAATGAAGAACAAAGGTTGATTGTGTAGCTCATATTAAGTACTATACTATAAAATGATTAATAATGATCAAAACTCTGTACAAATGCTCCTAGCTTTATGATATTTTGACTTTATGATGGCATAGATGTGAGAAGTATAGTGTATGTAGGTAGGAAAATTAATACATATATTGAAATTATTCATGAAGAAAGATAGACTATCTACTAAGAGTTTTTGGCATTTCATTTATTATATATAGTGCAGTACTGTACTGTAGATAGCATTTGTTTCTATTAATCTCCCTGGGTGTTCATATTGCTGCTTCTCCAGTTATCTCTGTCGAACAGGGGCGATCGCACTAATTCTAAAGGCGCTCTCAGATTGTTTACATACTGTGTTTTAAGATGTCCTCCGTTGTTTAGGGAATTATTTCTGGAAGGTCACCCATTGCCTTTGTGTATCATGTCAGAGGCAATTCAGTAATTTAAAATCCTTGTGAAGAGTATGTCACTCACGGTACCACTCATGAAAATTTTTCCAATGGTTACTGATCAAGTTAACAGCTTTAGCTCAAAAGGATGTTGCTGTTAGTTCAGGGGAGAAACCGGGGTAGTCTAAGCTAGTTGATTACTGTATTGCGGGATGACAATGATATTGATACAACTCCACTTTTAGACAACACAAGTTCAGCCATCTTTCATTATTATTATTATTATTATTATTATTATTATTATTATTACTATTATTATTATTATTATTATTGATAGCAGCTAAGCTACAACCCTAGTCGGAAAAGCATGATGCCATAAGCCCAAGGGCTACAATAGAAAAAATAGCCCATTAAGGAAAGGAAATAAGGAGATAAATAAATTATATAAGAAGTAATGAATAATGAATATAAAATATTTTAAGATTAGTAACAACGGTAAAATAGATCTGTCATATATAAATTAGGAAGAGAGACAAAAACTTTCACTGCAAGTTCACAAAAAGTCAAATGAAGAAATACATGAAAAAAGAACATACATAGATGAACTTGCTGAGGGATTTAACAACCAGATGAACTTCTGAAGTTCCACAGATTCAACTGCCCAATCAGGAAGATAATTCTACTATCTGTTAACTGCTGGAATATTATTATTATTATTATTATTATTATTATTATTATTACTTGCTAAGCTACAACCCTAGTAGGAAAAGCAGAATGCTATAAACCCGAAGGGTCCAACGGGAAAAATATTCCAGTGAGGAAATGAAATAAGGAAGCTACAAGAAAAGTAATTAACAATTAATGAAAAATATTTTAAGAAGAGTAACAACATTAAAATAAATATTTCATAAATGAACTATAATAACTTTAAGAAAAAACAAGAGGAAGAGAGATAAGATAGAATAGTGTGCCCGGGTGTACCCTCAAGCAAGAGAACTCTACCCTAAGACAGTGAAAGACCATGGTACAGAGGCTATGGCACTATCCAAGACCAGAGAACAATGGTTTGATTTGGAATGTCCTTCTCCTATAAGAGCTGCTTACCATAGCTTAAGAGTCTCTTTTACCCTTACCAAGAGGAAAGTAGCCACTGAACAATTACATTGCAGTAGTTAACCCCTTGAGCAATGATGAATTATTTAGCAATCTCAGTGTTGTCAGGTGTATGAGGACAGAGGTGAATATGTAAAGAACAGGCCAGACTATTCGGTTTGTGTGTAGACAAACGGAAAATGAGCCGTAACCGAAGAGAAGGATCCAATGTAGTACTCTCTGGCCAGTCAAAGGACCCAATAACTCTAGCGGTACTACCTCAATGGGTGGCTAATGTCTTGGGTAACCTACTACCTACAATAAGCCTTCTAGAATGCTATCTAGTATTGAGCCTTAGAATAGAGAAGACTAAACTGTTAGAATTAACTGCATACCTAGTACAGTACTACAGACAGGATGGTACAGTTTGGGAAGATCTAAATGCAAAGGATGGTCAGAATTATGAAAAATCTTATGCAACATGCATAAAGAACTAACTGAACGACATTGCTGGAGATTAATATCTAGAACAGGAATAGGAAATTTAATAGACCACAAGTTTTTTTTTTTCAACAAATTAAGACGAAATTCAGCATTAATTCTAATTTCACAATCTCCACTGGCCATATTGGTTTTGGCAAATTTTTCATAGTCGGATACCTTTCCTGCCGCCAACCCTCCCCATTTACCCGGGCTTGGGACTGGCACCAAGTTGAGGCTGGCTTGCCCCCTCAGTGATCTGGGGGCAGAAATAAACCACAGAATACAAGCAGGATGGAAGAATTGGAAAAAAGTGTGTGGGGGTACTATGCGACAGGAAAATAGGGGTCAAGTTGAAAGGTAAAGTACACAGGACAGTTGTGAGACCGGCAATGGTGTATGGAGCGGAGATGTGGGCAATAAAGAAGGCAGAAGAGAAGAAGCTGGATGTGGCAGAGATGATAATGTTGAGATGGATGTGTGGGGTGACAAGAAGAAAAAAGATACGGAATGAAGTAATTAGGGGTACCACAGGTGTTACAGAACTATCAGATAAGATCCAAGAAAGTAGACTGAGGTGGTGTGGTCACGTCATGAGAAGAGATGAACAGTATATTTGGAGGAGAGTGATGGAAATGGAGGTACAGGGAACGAGAAGGAGAGGGAGACCAAAGGGATTAACCGGTGATGAAGTGTGGGATAGAGGTAGATGGAGAATGCTGGCCAGAAACATCGTCCCCACATAAAAGTGAGAAAAGATGCAGACAAAGAAGAAGAAGATGAAATTCAGCAGCTGAAGACCCGACAGGAGAACTATACAGTACTCGAAACAAGGCAGAATGAAAGAATTGAAGCATTTCTTCAGAATAGATTGATCACCAAAAATCATAAAAGACTCGTAGTTAGTCAATTTCGTGTGTAGTTGAAGAAGAAACGGACTGATGTGTTTCTCATCAGTAAATTTGCAATCAAGTATAACACCTAAAATTTTAAGAGTTGTGTATAGATTTGAACATTTCAATATAGAGATCTGATGCTGAGGAGCCATGGGCATCAGCCTACTTACAATCATACTTTGAGTTTTGTTAGGGTTCAACTTCATTCCCCATAATTTGCACCTTGGACGAATTTTAGCTAGATCCCTATTAAGGGATTCAGCATTAGCAGATGGAATGGATGCAAAGAGAGTAGTATCATCTGCATATGCAACAAGCTCTGGCTCATCACAGGTTTACTTTACTGTGGTAATTTCTTACTCATGTTTTTATTACCTTTACAAGACTGGCTGTAAAAAAGATATAAACATTATTTTAGGTTCTCTGTATTTGCATTCCCATAATTCCAGTCGCTCTATATGACATCTAGATTACGAGGCATAAGGCAGAGTCGGGTAGCTGGATCCTTATATCTTTTTAATTTGGAAAATGGCTTTTCATATCGTAGATGCTCTTTACGATGTTTTGTTATTAGTGTGGTATCAGCATAGCTAGTAGGTTACATCTCGTGTTCACTCTAGATAACAGCATTTTCATTTGCTTCCAAGCCTGGCCTTCAGATCATCAGGGGCTTGCTTTAGTATGTTAATTTTTTAAACTCAGGTTTTTATCACCATTACCATTACAATTTGGGCTGAGAAACAGACTTAGATATATTGGATTATCTCTAGTTAAGAATTATAGTTAATAATTAAAAGGTTAGTTTTCTAATTATTGTAAATATATGAATATTCCTTTGCCATTACATTCCTTGGGAGGTGCTGTTACATAGACATCTATATCCTTGGGAGGTGCCATTACATATGGTTAACATTTCAGCCATAGGCCTCAGCATGTGAACATCATGGACATTCCAGTTGTAAACAGGCTCAATGTTAGGAATTAGCACGAGAGAAATCTTACAATAAACCAACTTGTCACATTTTTAAGTTACGTTCTGATGCGATTTTTTCACCAAAGTTCAGACACAGCTGTTACTTAACGATACAACATATGCATCTCAATTCCTTAATTTTGTGGTGAGTAAACGTCCTGTTGGGTACCTCAAAAGTCAACTTGGTTTTAGTTTCATACATTATTAATATTTCAGGACTAACCTACTCAAGTTTCACCCCTATACTAATTGCTCAAGTAATAACTAGGGGCTCATCAACACCATTCAGTAACGGATAGCGTTCTGTTGGCTTTAGTGTCTGCTAAGCTCATAAGTGTATTACTAGTGTTGTTGATTAAGGTAGGCTTTGGGAAACACAATATCTTGTCTCTTTTATCTTCCTTCAGGGGCAAAAAGGATTTTAAGATTAAGAGTCTGACTCAATATTTTTCATATCCCTTCACTAAAAATTGATAAAGACAGTTCATTGGAGAATAGTTCTTTTGATCCAATAAGAGCCGTATTTGGACAAATGAAAGGTAGTAGAGGTCGTGGCCCCTAATCACCCTCAACCAAAATGCTCTGGCATTTTTTGTTAAAACTGTAGTTATAGAGGTGCACAAAAAATTAGTTCCGTCAAAAAGTGCAGAAGAGTGAAGGTACATGATAGGAGCACAGCTACTTCTCTGATTTTCTGTATAAATCTTTCTTTGAAAAAGTTTCAGCAACAGAACAGTGTTCTCAAAATGTTGTCCTAAATTGGCAATCTACAGTACAGTACTATAATTCTAATTATGTTAGTAACCAATCTGGAATCCCCTATTTCAAACAGTAGTTTAAACAGTTTATCAAAGTAAACTAGACTAGTAACCTAGGCTACATTAGTAACCCATGAGCTTGTTGCATTCCTTGTATTGAAATTTATCACTCTCTTTCCTTCATATGACCCCAATTGCACTTCCCTCAGAGTGTGGGAGTTAGTATTATGAACATCAGGGTAGATTCATAGAATTAAACCGGGTTTCAGAAGAAGCAATATGAAGATCAATTGAGTATAGAAATAAGAAATTTTAATATTAAAATTTTATTTTTTATCGTTACCATTGATAAGAAAAGGGCTATTCATTACACTATATTACATATACTGTACAGTACTTGAATGACAATAATATAGTTTAGTGGAACATTATGTTGAATAAAGACATGTCACTTTTGCTGAGATAGAGAGAAAGCAAATTGTTGCTTTAATTATATAGTAGTTATGTATCATATTTTTATAAAGCTGTATAGTCTTTAATACTTTAAAGCCCTCAAAACATTCCGTGAGCTTCAGTTATGTGATGGAAGTTGAGTGTAAAACATTTAATGTTTATTTAAAATAGGCAACTTTATACTTAATGTAGTGGCATCTACTTTGTATTGGTTAATAACCCTGTAAGTAATACTTGTAAAGGGTTAAGTACAAGGTAATAAAATGTAACTTTTTTTAGTATACAGTAGTACTGTAATGGTATACAGTGCTTAATGTTCAACTGCTTCAAATCCAATGTTCCCTTGAGATCAAAATGGACTTGAAAGATCATGATCACCCAAGGGCTTTCCAATATGTTCCCAAACAACGACAGTGTAATTTTTCATTTTTATGATTATTATTAACTAGAACTGTACATTATATTGTATAATACAATACAGTACACATAAGAATGTAGCATATTATTCCTTTGAAATTTCCTTGTGTAAACTAAAATTTATCAGCTCTACAGCTATTTCTTAAGCCAAATCTACCCAAACTGGCAGTTGTCATAATGTTCTGTTTGGTATTTGTTCCGTAACTGAAATACAAACCACGCTATTTACATGGGGTGATTACTTCGGCACAGTCGATGACGAGCCATAAAGTTTGAACGAGGGTTTCCTACCCCACCGCTAGTTGGCGGGGGGTAGGGAGGGGTAGCTAGCTACCCCTCCCCCTCACACACACCGGAGAATACTCCACTTTACTTTTTGGCTTGGATAGAGATCGGAGGTCTCTCCTATCCTCACTTGACGGCCATTATTGTTTTGTCTTTTAACTTACCTTTTCTTATACTTAATATATTTAAACATTACTGATGTTTATGTATATTTTTGTGTATAGAAAATAGTAAGTTTCCTTTGCTTTCAGTGTTGTGCAGTGTGTGTTGTGTACGTCTACTAAAGTTTCGCCGGCTTAGGCCTCTTCGTGATCACGGCCTTTCACTTCTAGTCCACCATGGTTGCCTTTCGTGGAGACCGGCCATTCTCTTGAGGTCGTTCACCTCTTACTCTGTTCTACGTCTACTATAGTTTCTCAGAACCGAGTAGCTATTTCGTCTTATTTGTCTCAATTATTTTTACGAATATAATTGTGTTTTAACTTTTCAGCTCAGGGCTCACGTCCCTCGGGGGTCGGTGATCCTTGGAACATTCAAAGTCAGTTGCATAATTATGTTATAATTCTGTTTTGTTAACCTTCGCCGCCGCCCCCCCCCTCACCTGGGCATACCGGGTGGGGTAGGGGGGGTGCATACCTTCTTTCGTTCTTATGTTCTTTCCCTCGGGGTTTTCTCTTCGGAGTTTCACCCGGGGGAATTTCTGTTAAATAATTATTGTTTTATTTTCCAGTTTACGATGCTGTTTCTTCGTGCCTGTTGTGTGCCTTCGAAGCAGAGCTGTCCTGGGAGTCGGCTTTGCCGCCGTCTCTCAAGGCGTTCGTCAGGGGCGTTCCCTTCTCTTAGAAGTTCCCCCGTGACTACTGCCAGCTCTTCATTGCATCCTAGAACGATAAGGAGGTTCGCCTCCAGGGTAGTTAGTTAACTTCCCTTTTACTTTCCTTGGTCCTTGGCGGTTATGCTCTTGGGGCTGAGTGGCCGCCCTTGTGACTTGCTCAAGGGCCCATCCGCGCGCGGTTCTCCGCACGCGATCGTCGACGGCCGTTCGCCGCCGATCTTTGGATTCGGCGCTAGGCGCACGAGCGCTGACGATCTTCACAGTACGCGTGAGCGCCGAAGATCGTTCCGTTCGTGGGATGGTTTCCCGCGCGCGACCATTGAGGCTCACGCAATCATCGCACGGATCGTCCGCGCGCGGTTTCCCGCTCGCGATCGTCGTAGATCGCCCGCGCGCGGTTTCCCGCTCGCGATCGTCGTAGATCGCCCGCGCGCGGTTTCCCGCTCGCGATCGTCGTAGATCGCCCGCGCGCGGGCACCAAGGTTCCCACTCGTGATAGCCGACTATCTTGTCTCGCGCGCGAGCGCCGACAATCTTCGCTTATGCGTGAGCATCGAAGATCGTTCGGGCTCGCGCAAATCGCCGTCGATCATCTTACATAGTTGGAGATCATTCGCACGCGGGCACTATGGGTCCCCGCTCAGTGTCTCCTCGCGCTAGTGCCGACGATCTTCGTACTCGCGTAGGCACCGAAGATCGTCAGCGTTATTCTTCCGCACGTGGGATGGTTTCCCACATGCAATCCCCGACGGCGCTAGCACCGGCGATCTTTTTTCGCCGAGATCGTTCGCGCATGGGATGGTGTCCCTCGCCCACGATCTTTCACGGCAAGCGCCAGCAATCTTCAGACGCGGGGATTGTTCACGCGGTCGCCGATTCGCCCACGCGGGTATGCGGGCATGCGGGCATGCGGGCGCAGTTATTCTGCTACGCATACTTTATTCACGCGCTACCCAGATCTGTGCTTCTCCCGCGATCGTCAGCGTGATCGGCGCACCGTTCTCCGACACAACCGCTCCCTGTTTACATCAGGGCTTATGGCGGTCAGGCCACCTCCGCGTTTCCCTCCCCCGCAGCGCAGAGCAGCGCCCTCTCTGGAGGTGGGGGGAGGTTTCCGGACAGGTCAAAGGTCTCTTCTCCCTTCACTGCAGATTCTCTACGGGCGAACCCTCATGTGTCATCTCCCCCAGAGGATCGAACGATCCTCTTCCCTCCAGAGGGACTCCCTGTCAGCGCGAGGATTGGTCGGCATCCCTGGTGGGATGCCGCCGTCAGAGCGCTCAAGCAGGCGATGAGCCTGTGCCTTCTGACTGGGGTCACTAATAAGTAGCAGCTTCCTCTCCCCCTGAAGGGGGTGAGAGGAATCCCTGGCATGGTATCTTCCCAAGGACCATCCTGTCCCTTCGCGAGTCCTTACGCAGGCGATGAGCCCTCCTCAGACTCCATCTCCTCTCCCCTGCAGATGAGCTTTGCCCATCCCCAGGAGGGTCGGAAGACCCGGTCCTCTCCCCCTTCACTCCATAGGGAGAATCCCCGCCTCTTCCTGAGGGTCCTATCATGCGGAGGGGCGAAGCCTTACATCCTTCATCGCTGGGGTCCTGTTTCCCTCCTAGGAGGGATCCTAAGGCCCTGTCTTCCGCAAGGATCCGACAGGATCCAGTTGGACCCTTGGGGCATGTCTATGAGTTTCCCCAGGAAGAGCCTCCGGGGATGGGAGACCTTGCTGTCAGTCCATCAGGAGGAGGGGCTTCAGTGGTCAGAACTTGCGTTCTGGCAGGTTCTGGCCCCCAGGAGGAACCTCAAGGGGATCCCAGATTTTGAGATTCCTCTTCGGTAAGGGAAGGATTCGGTCCTGGGCCGAGTTTTACTCACCCAAGGACTCCCTTACGCCAGTGCAGCTTGTCCTGGTCTCAGGGAACGGAGAGCGCCAGAGTTTTGAGCCCCTCCCTCCTTTTGGGTAGGGATCGGTGAGGGGACGGGCCCTCCGGGCGGAAGTCCAGTCCATGTCGGAGAGGCGCCCCTCCAAGAGGTGGCCAACGGGTTTCGAGGCCTCCGTAATCGTCTCCTTCCCTTCTCAACTCTGTACAGGGTTGTCAAACAGTCTCCGTTCAGCATAGCGACAGCAGACGCGGTCAGCTTTGCGGTGAAACCACAAGTCTTCATGGGCACACTGGTCTGGTAGGACTCGTACTTCCGGTCCTGGTTCACCCATCTTCAAGGAAGTACTTTGGAGTCCACCTGGAAGGCGGGTATACCAGTTCAAGGGCTGTGCTTCGGCCTCTCCACGGCACCTCAACAGTTCTCCGATACTTCCTCTCGGATCTCTTCACGGGCTCTCAGCATCGGCATCCGGCCACTCCGTTTCCTGGGTGGCTGGCCGATCCTGGCAGACTCGAAGGCTTCCCTTCTTCGTCATCGGGACAAGCTCCTCAGACTTTACCAAGTTCTAAAGATCATGGTGGTCCCCGAGGAGTCCTCCCCGCAGCCCTCTCAGAGTCTGGTATACCGAGCCTGGTCTTAGGCTCCTATCTCCCGTAGCCTTCCCTTCAGACGTCAGGGTACCAAGGCAGAGGAAGGTCGCGAGACCTTTCCTCACACGAGAAGACCCTCCAGCCCAAGGTTGTTACGTCTCTCCTCCCTGGCCCGTCTGGTTTCCACAGTCGCCCCAGGTTGAGTTCTCTCTAGTGGCGACTCGGGGCGCGGGGGAGTCGGGGGCACGTCTCCCCAGACGCCGAGACCCCTAGGGGACAACCGGTAAAGACGAACCCATAGGGGTGGGAAGCTGACGAGGGCCTACAAGAGGGAGTGGTCCTTCTCGTCCTTCCCCCTAACTTGATGCTGTTTTCGGACGCGTCAAAGAAAAGGGGGGGGCCCACGTTCTGATCTACGGCTCCTCAGGCCGGGGGTCAGAACCAGGAAGAACCTTCTCTAGTCCTACTAGAGACGGAAACCGTGTTTCTGGCTTTTCAGTGGGTCCACCTAGCCTGGCGGACTACTCTGTGGTTATGAGGATCAACAACACCACAGTGATGGTTTTTTGGCCCAGACAAGGAGGTACTTTTCAGTACAACCATCCCATCCTGCGGTAGAGATACCGGGATGGTCCGAGTCCCCCTCGGTCTCCTTGGCAGCTCGCTTGATTCCAGGCAAAGGAATGGGCTTGCCGACAGTCTGAGCAGTGTGTCACGGACACCACATTCCGAGTGGTCTTTGGATCCTCAAGTGGCCTACAAGTCCTGCCTTGGTGGGGCTCCCTCGGTGGACCGGTTCGCTACAGCACTGAGCTGCAAGCTCCCGCTGTACTGCTCCCTGGTCACGGATCCCAAGGTAGGAGGCCTTCCAGCAACGGTGGGACACCATCGATGTGTTGCCTCCGTAGCTTGCTCCTCTTCCCGCCGGGAGTCTATCCAGCATCTCCTCAAAGAGAGAGGACTTTCGCAACAAGTGGCGAAAAGGAGGCCTGGACACCTGCGCAAGTCTTCCGCAGTAGTCTCCCAGGCGATAGAGCGAGTTTCTGTGACCGGTGTCGGGGAGAGGGCATCCCTCCACACGTTGCCGCTTCCAGCAATAGCGGAGCCCCTAGTGGGATTGCGGGATAAGTGTGCCTTTCAGTTTCGACTGTGAAAGGCTATTCCTCAGCCTTGAGTCTTGCCTCCTGGCTCTAGGGACAAACTTTTCTCCCCCCGCTGGAACTTTTCCTTCGCATGCGAAGCCTTGTCCTCTCCTGCCCTCAGTCGAAGGTGATACCTCCTCCTTGGGACGTGGTTCGAGTCTCGAGTCGCTAAAGAAACACCCTGACGAACCATTACGTAAGTCCCCAGCCCACCACCTTTCTGGGTAGACAGTGTTCCTGCTAGCTTATCTTCAGCCAAGCGAGTCACATGGTCCCTCTTACGACTTCGCCCATTCAGGGGGTTAGGGGGAGGCAACATTCAGGTTCATCCCTGAGGTTTGTTGCCGAGACTCACAATCCGGGAGTGCCGGACCCGCTTCGACTCCTTCCAGGGTTCGAGTCTCCGTCCTGTAGCAGATGACTCAGTCCATCTCCTACCTTGCCAGTAGGGGGTCCGAGCTGGTGTCTTCAGAGAACAGCTGCAGTTCGTCTCCAGGTCCAAGTCTCGTTCGTGGATCCTGGGTAGCGAGGAGAAGGGTCTCCAGGAGTACCATCTCGGCCTGGATTCGCAGGGTGCTACACCCTGCCTTGAATCCTGACCCTTCTCCGTCGCACCGCCCTAGAGCCCATGATGTCAGGGGCTTAGATACGTCCCTGCCCTTTATGGAGCATCTTTCAGTGATGCAGGTCCTACAAGCGGGGATGTTGAAGCTTCAGACCTTCTTCTCAGCCCCTTACCTGCAAGACATGACCCACAGGAGGCTCGATACGTTTCTATTGGCCCTGTGGTGGCTTCACAACAGCTGGTCTAAACCTCAGGCTCCTTGATGGACAAGTAGCAGAAGGTTGAGGGCATTGTTACTTGGTGTTAGTCTGCATGAATGAAAAGATCTGTCTGGCCCTTATCCTTTTCTTCATCCTCTCCTCCCACAGAGAAAGCAGCATCCTGGGTTCTCTGCACAGCTGACCTCAAGCCACTGCAGGTAGACCATGCTTCCTTGTGTTCCTAGTATTAGGTGTAATACTGTCATGTCCCCATACCCTGACGAGGTGGTATTGGGAGAGTCCTAGCCTGGATTCCCTTCTGAGGGACTCCAGGGCAACTGCCTGGGACAAGTCACTTTTCACCTTCGCACACACCTTACGTAGACCGCGGCAGTTTCACAACTGCCAGCGAGGAATAGGGATTCCCTATTGTCCGAGTACTTGATCGCTTGAATATGGAATCCCGGGCAAGCCAAAGCCAGTATGGCCGGGACTTACCACCCTTCCTAAGGGTTAAGTCACCCCATGTAAATAGCGTGGTTTGTATTTCAGTTACGGAACAAATGACAAATTCGTAGATAATTTGTATTTTTCCTAACTATACAAACCTTAGCTATTTACAGTTATGTGCCCGCCAGCCCTGTCCCCCAAGATAAGTCCTACCTCTAAGTAAAGTGGAGTATTCTCCGGTGTGTGTGTGTGAGGGGGAGGGGTAGCTAGCTACCCCTCCCTACCCCCCGCTAACTAGCGGTGGGGTACGAAACCCTCGTTAAAACTTTATGGCTCGTCATCGGCTGCGCCGAAGTAATCACCCCATGTAAATAGCTAAGGTTTGTATAGTTAGGAAAAATACAAATTATCTACGAATTTGTCATGTTCAGTACACATTTACAAAGATAACAATGTAGTGAAGTTAGGTCTTATGTGTCTGTTGCAAGTTTAGAAATTGTAGTTTGAGTCAGAATTGCTGAATTCAGAGTGAAGATACTAGCTATGATGTATTCACTTGAAAAATATTTATCTTATTAACATGATTACTGCTTTTGATGATTACAGTAATTAATACTTATGTATTCTGTATTGAACCCACAAGAACAATTACTCTCGACTCCAAGCCTAAGAACTTGAGAGCAAATGTTTGCAAGGAGAATTTTGTATGGTGTAGTCACTTTCAACCAGAAATAGTTGGCCTTTATTATGGTACTGAAGTAGAATTAAGATATAACTTATCCTTTTAACCAAAACACACAGAATTTCAGAGCATGTGTTAGCAAGATGAGAAAAGATTGATGCTTTTAATTTAAACTAAAATTATTTCTTGAATATGAATTAAAATTCACTGTCAATACTTTATATATGCATACTATATTTTAACACTTTTAACAAAAAATAGAAATAATTCTTATAGAAGCACAAACACAAGCTCACATTTTGAAGTAAGTCACATGCACTTTATGATGCAGATAATATGTACCAAAGGTCCAAGTAGGAGAAAGTGCACATTGCAGATCATGATGGGTCGGTCTCCCTGGCAGCAAAGAACCCATCTTCTAAGTAAGATTTTTATGTTTTAAATTTTAATATATTTGATAAGATGAAGTTTGTTGAGATATAACTTTATTTGCTCATATGGTAACTGTTTGTATTTTCATTTCTTTTTATTTTCAAATTCATATTTGATTTTAGGTGTTTTGTTTCCAACTTACTATGAAGTCTAGTGTAACAAAATTACATCCTAAATCAACGACCATCGATAGTTAATTTCGATAAAAGCGCTTTTCAAGTGTGTAGGTACACAGGGCCCAGGATTCAACCCTAATTCTGAAGGCTTAAAAAATTTAAAAAGTGTATCAAGCCAAAGTTAATAATAAAGTTTGATCTGCCGCATTGCTCGGGGAACCAAGGGAAGGTTAATGTTTTTGATTCCTGGTGAAAATCTGTTTGTTCCTACACAAATACAAACCATCGTCCTTCACAAAGGAGAACGAAAGAGCGAAGATGGAATACGGCAATTAAAAATTTATAACGTGGTGTTAAGGGGGCCGACCGCCTGATTTTTTATGAATTTTTTTCAAATCAACGAAAATGAGTAAATTTGCCCAAAGTCATCTCTGGCATCCTTTCTATCACTGTGGCAAGTTGTATGGCAAAATATTAAGAAACAACGGAGATATGATAAATTTGAAAACCCTCCCCTCTCATTTCTTCGAAGTCAGGGCAGTATGGTCCGTGGATTTGATCTTTGTCTGTCCTTTGAGTTAGTTATTTTCGTTATTCATTTTATTTCTCTAAATTTTATTTATTTGATTTATCATACATCTGGCATTGTGGGTCCCTCACAAACTCTCCGCCACAGTAAGTTGAAGTTCAGTCTGTGCTCTCTCATTGATGTATATGAATTGTCTTTTAGCACTCCGTGTTTTACCTTTTATTCAAGGTTCTATCACATTCTAAAGTAATTCATAACGTGAATTAACATTCATTTATGTATTTTATTCCTTACATACATTTCATGCAATGAGTGCCTTATGTTATCCCCCGATAGTATAAAAAACAAAGGTTTACCTTTAAAGCTGTTTTTCTCGGTTTCACTTTTTTCCCATTCAAACGGTTATAACTTTCGTATTTTAAAACAAATTTTAAAGATAGCTATACCACTTCAAAGGAGAAGAAAAGCACATTTTTCTCATGAAACAGATTTGTAATAAATGAAATTTGGGGCTTAGGAGTTTAGAGTTTAACTTTTTATTGAAGAAAAATTAAGAGATTCATATAAATTTTTTCTTTCCTATCATTGAAAAAAATGATTGCTAGAGATCTTTGCCCTTGTTATATTCTTTCTTTCTAAGTAAGTTTCATTGCAATAGCTTTAGAAATAAAGTGCTAGAATCAAATCTAATTTTTTTTTTATCCATAGAATTGAAACAAATTATCCAAATGTTTTGAAATTTTTGTGAAAAATTACCTTATCTACATATAAAAGCTGTGTGAAGTCTTTCGAATTCGGATAATAATTTCGTATATGGCGGTCGGCCCCCTTAATGACCAACAGGTAGTTACCTGTCGGTTGCGAGAGGTGACCACCCGCCTGCTGGCTCACTTAGATAACACCCATCAGTGGGAACTTTCCCTCTGATTGAGAATATTTAAAGACTCTACTAATAAGTTGCTTTCTCTTTTTCCAGTGTGTTTGGCTTTGAGTGTTTGTGATTTTGGTAATAATGCTTACCAAAATGCGGAAATACCCTGGAGTGTCGCCAAAGATCTGTGGCCTTTTTATGAGTGTAGTGATTGTGTATCCTTACCAGACATAGCCTGTTTGCAGATGATATGCATTCTCTCAAGCGTCACCTTGTGATGACTGTCGGGAATGGTTATCCATCCAGTGGAAGAAGTACAACAGGAGGAGAAAGGAGAAGTTTAAAAGGGATTCTTCGCCTGCAGGGTCTTCCTTAAAGTCGAAGACGACTTGATTCTTTGACTCCCGGTACTCTTACTTTGGACTCTTCTCATTTGGTCTCCTCCTGGGGCCAATTGAGCAAGAGTGGTGGCTAATTAACTTTAGGGCAAGACCAGGGACGAAGGGGTTCTTCCATTTCCCCAAGAGAAATGGTGGGGCCTCCTTATTTTCAGGTATTGGATGCATTATGGTTGTTGTGGCCTTTTTTTTTTTTTTTTTTTTTTTTTTTAGGATAGAAGGTTCCCCTTCTAAAAGAGGAGAAACTGCAACAAGCCCTAGTAGCGAGATGCCAACAGGAGGTTCCTGACATATCAAATGTTGACCCTCGAGTGTTTTCCAAGAAGTCTTGTGCCTTTTCATTTCCTTCAGAGCTTACAGTAGGAGATGTTGTCTCAATGCCTTTCTTCTTTTGAGAGGATGGATGAGCAACTGTCCAACCCTCCCCCTTCAAGGAGGTGTCCTCCTCCTCAGCCCTCTGAGCCTCAACCTTTGCAAGATCCTTCTTCTTTGGATGTACATCATAGGTTAGCCTCACCTCTCCTCCTCCCGCAGGTTTCTCAAGAATAGACTACTTTTCCAGACAGGCTTCCAGATGGGCCTCTTCCAGACACGCATCACCAGTGCATGCATTCAGACTCATCTCTTCCAGGTGATCCCTCGCAGAGAGTCTCTCTCCTAAGGGCATCTCATTCCTATGTCCCTCACCCTAGCTTGCTTCTCAATCTAAGCAAGCTTCTTCCAGACGCTCCACACACTCCAGTGCTTTTCTGGAATGTGCCCAGCATGTTTTACATTCCAGGTTTTCAGGTCCCAGGCGAGATTCCAGCTCCTCTTCTAGACGCACTTCACCTTGCATGTGTCTGGAACCAGCGGCACTCCTCCAGGATGCGCCTCACCCCAATGCGCCTCAACTTCTGGACAGATATCTTCCAGACATGCTTCTTCTGTAGGAGTTTCTCCTTCATGTGCTGTTTTCAATATGCTTCAACTTCTGGGTGTGTTTTTATTGGACGAGCATTACCTACTAGTTCAGCTTCTGGACATGCCTCGCTTACTAGATCAGCTTCTGGACGTGTCTTATCCCAACCAGCCTTACTCCAGTGCTCCTCATCCAGAAGGCAGCCTTCCAGATGGGACTCGCCTGTTTCCAGACGCATTTCTTAATGCACTTCTCGAGCACACTACTCGCTCTTCCAGAGGGAATCCAAAGGACATATCCTTCTGAATGTGCTAGGAGCCTACCTTCATAATACACTAGACGCATCACCCTAGAATGAGCTAGACACTTCATCCCAGAGCGTTCTGGGGCCAGGGCCCAGAATGCTTTAGGCGCATTTCAACTGAGTGTGTAAGGCGCATCACTCCAGAATGCACTAAGAGACCTTCCTCTGAGAGGTCTAGGCAGCCTTCTCTTAGATGCACAAGGTGTGTCATCCCAGAACACATTAGGTGCATCACACCAGATTATTCTAGGTGGATTTTGCCTGAACGTGCTAGCTGCATTTTGCCAGAGCCTTCTTGGTGCCCTTTGATTGGTAGATCAGGTTGGCTTGATCTCGAACCTTATCCCGCTTGAGATTCAGATAGACATCCAAGGCTCCGTTTTGAATTCACTGGGAATTCTTCCTCCAGACAGTTGTCTGGAAGACGGTCGATAGGATAGGTCTTACGCAAGTAGACTCTCCAATAACGGGCGAATCTTGAAAGTGAGTGAAACATCCTTCGTCTATCACTTCACCAACATTGGAACCTAGACTGTCCAGGCTGGATCCGGAATTTGACCCCAGGGACGTGGGCAGACAACGGGTGCCAGTCAACATCGTTCCAGAAAAAGAATTAGGAATGGTACAGGATATGCCACCCAGAGGGGACACTCGCGTAAGATCACACAGATGGTCTCTTTCTCCCAGGGAAATTACTCTGATAGACAATTACAGGCTATGGCCTCTAGAATTTGATTCCAATTACTCACCACCACTCATGAAGGCCAGGAAGGATGTTGGAAAGGAACGACTGGAACAAGTCAAAGACATCCCCAAGGACCGTAAGAACCCCTACGAGTTATCTCTTTCCTATGGCAGCTGCTTCCAGGTGAAAGGAGAGTAAGGATTGGAAAAGTTCCCAAGTCCTCGGCCCTCATGGATCCAATGATATTCAAGCACATCCCATGTCTCCTAGTGTAGAGACTTCTCTCCGGACACTTCTTCAGTTCCTTCGAGCTAGGGAGGGTTGTTATCATAGATAATGACTTCCTCTTGGGATTGATGTGGGACAATCACCTAGGGGAAGATCGTGATTATGAATCGGCGATCCTAAACCTTTGGATACCGAGGAAAGTGAATCCGATTCGACTTTCCTCCAAGTCCTTCGGTGCATCAGAGGGTCAACAAATTGATAGAAGCACTTTCATCTCCTCCCAAAGGCAGGAAAGTGACCATTGATAACCTGGTAGCTCTAGGCCTCGCCTGGAGCTCCCTTGGTCAATTCTGGCCTGGGAAGCATTTGACAAGGTCAATGTACAGATTTCCTGGGAGGGGGATTCATGGAGAGCGGGAAAGTTCCCGCCTGATTCCTGCGTCTTTTTCTAGGCAAAGGAAGTACAGTACCATAAGACTCAGGAGGTCCATCTTTCCCCTCTCCCCTTGGATCCTCAGTGTCAGGGATCTTGAAGGAGCAGTTAGCAACAGCAGCAGCAGTATCCTTCTTGTGGCAGAGGCTTAAGGGATGGAAGCCACTGATCAGGGACTTTCGGCTCCCTAGCCAACACACAAAACTTGTCCGACCCCAACAAGAAAAAAAACCTTAAGGATATCGTCCTTACAGGAGAGTGGACAGTCAAGTTCCTGATGCACCAGTTGGCCAACCGATGGGCCAGCTGAGGTACTAAAGAGGTGAGTTGTGGTGATATCTAGGTTTCACAAGTGCATTGGTCTCTGAGAAGGCCTTAATATACAAAACTAAGTCTCTTGATGGCCCTTCACTCTTCCCTGCGGAAGAGATGGTAATGGCTACAGAGAAATGGAGGAAGGACACTCAGGATTTTACTCCACCGAGCAGTTTCCTTCAAACAACCACAAGCCTTGACCTCCAGTAAGGTTAAGTCAGGAGAGAGTCTCCAGTCTCAGAGAGGTAGTCCTACCCTTCTTTTGTCTATTCACCCTGTGGTAGAGCCTACTAGGACAACTGTCATCTTTAGAGCACCTAGTTCCATGTGGGTATCTTCACCTCTGGTCTTTGCAGTAGGATCTGGAATATTTGAACCATCCACTCTCACTGGTCAAGACCTGTCTCCATGGCCGTCGCCAACCTGGATGAAGTGGTTGCGAGCCCTAAGAACTCCCTCAGAACCCCCAGCTCCCTCAAGCTTCTTCCACCCCTGAAGGTCTGCCATAAGCAGTTCTATGCTCTGGAGGGTGTCTCTTCAGGGCACCTGCCAGTTGAGGATAACTTAGCAGAGTTGGCCCCTGGCATTGCAGAGTACAAGCTATTATCAGGGGGGCTCTCGTTCTCTGGTCAGGAGGCTCTCATGATGGAGACCGTAGTTCAGTCGGTCTCGCACGTAGCCTGGTTAGACATCTGGAAGGGGACCTTCTGCTTTTACCATTCCACACATCTAGATGGATGTCAAGAGGGACCAGCTGCAGGAATTGTTGAGGTCGGAGGTCAAGGCAGTCACCCAGTGGGCAAACTGGATCCTGCGGCGAAGAGACTCCATCCTGACTCGACTCCCCAAGAAGATTCTAGACAGGGTAGCCCATCTTCTCAGGAACTCTCCAATGTCAGGAGAGTCCCTCTTCCCCGAAGATCTGGTTGCCGACACCCTTGAGAAGTGGTGTAGGGCAACCAAGATGCCGTTCTTCACAGGGCCACCACCGAGAAGATGGCCGGTCTCCGCCCGAGAGACTCTCCCCCAGACTGCCGTTCTGGTCCCCGCCCGCTCAGCTTCAAGCAGAACCTTCGACAAGAGGTGGACATTAGCAACACGGTCCTCCTAGGGGTGTCCCCTCTGCACTCTCCTCCTCCTGCACCAGACCCTCCACCAGCTGCAGACCCTGCCACAGCCGTCTCTCCAGGACGAGATAGGAAAAGAGGCTCCCCTTCCCTTCAGGTTCTACGGGTTGGGGAATTGCCTCTCACAACAGTGGTGGAACTGGATAAAACATGGAGCCGACCCTTGGACAGTACAAGGCCTGAGGGAAGGCTACCATATCCACTTCCAGGGTGACCTTTCCCTCATCAAAGGGCGGGATGCCCCTCCCTCCAGCCTAAGGACCAGCTACGGGGGAGAGCACTGGAAGAGGATTTGGAGGAGATGCTGCGGAAGAGGCCCCTGCAGAAGGCAGACGAATAGTCACCAGGCTTCTTCAGTCACCTTTTGTAACTGGAGAAGGCTATGGGTGGCTGGAGATCAGTGACAGACCTCTCTGCCCTCAATGCGTTCATCCACAGGATGCCTTTCAGAATGGAGCCGCCCCGAACGGTCGTGGTAGCCACCTGGGAAAAGGATTATATGGTGTCCCTGGACCTGAAGGATGCCTATTTCCAGGTCTGAGTACATCCTCGCCCATCAAGTTTCCCCTGTCCCAGTCAACCAGGGAGGCGCTCCTGTGATGGACAGACTGAGCCAACAACTGGAAAGGCATCTCACTGGGGGACTCTCCTCCGGAGCTGCTCCTATTTACGAACGCTTCCAAGGAGGGATAGGGAGCACACCTCCTCCAGGAGACCCGGTCGGGAACATGTACCCCTGAGGAGTAGGCTATCTACATCAACGACCATCAACTTATCGGGGGTTCCAGAGAGCACTCCAGTCATTGGAAGGTCTAATATAAGGCCCTCATGTGCGATAACACCACAGTGGTGGCATACATCAGGAAGTATGGGGCCTCAAGTCTCGAGCACAGTGTAGTCTGACCTTAGAGATCCTGGGAGGGGCCACAGACAGACGGTCAATGGTGATAGCGAGGTTCATCCCAGGCAAAAGGAACATGGTGGGGATGGCCTACACAGAAGAGGCCAGGTCCTATGCACTGAGTGGTCCCTGCACCCGGACATAGCAAATCACCTGATAAATATGTGGGGTTCCCCCTCCCTAGACCTATTTGCAACAAGGCTCAAGGCCAAGCTCCCCGTGGTGCCAGACCCGACAGCAGTCATGGAGTATACCTTCAAGCACCCCTTGGACGGCTTGGATGCCTACGCTTTTCCCCACACTCCAGCCTGCTCTGTCAAATCCTGAACAGGTTGAAGGAAGCAAAAGGAGCAGGGTTCACCCTGGTGGTCAGACAGCTAATGGTCTCGGACCTGCTGGGTCTAGCGAGCGAAGAACCATGGCCCCTTCCTCTCAGGGAAGACATCCTGAGGCAGCCCTACTTCAAAAGGTTCCATGGCAGTCTGGAGAACCTCAGTTGTAAAGGTTACTTCTGTTGAAATCTCTTTCTATAGTTTATAGATGAAAGATCTATTTTAATGTTGTAACTGTTCTTAAGGTGTTTTATTTTGATTGTTAATGACTGCCCTTGTACATTATTTATTTTCTTACTTCCTTTTCTCAGTGGGCTATTTTCCCTTTTGGAGCCTTTGGGTTTATAGCATCCTTCTTTTCCAATTAGGTTTGTAGCATAGCTAGTAATAAATTTAATATATATATATATATATATATATATATACTGTACACATATATATATATATATATATATATATATATATATATATATATATATATATATACATATACATACATATATATATATATATATATATATATATATATATATATATATATATATATATATATATATTTATATATATATAGGCTACATATATATATATATATATATATATATATATATATATATATATATATATATATATATATATATATTCAAATAAGCCATATATATCTTTGATACATTAATGTCTGGATTCTCTTAACGACCTCGGGATCAGAGCCCCAGGCGAAATCACACAAAGACAAGAGCTTGGCTCTGGCCGGGAATCGAACCCTGGTCGGCAAGCTTGTATAGACAGTGACTAAGCCACTTGGCCACGAAGAAAGATCTTTCTTCGTGGCCAAGTGGCTTAGTCACTGTCTATACAAGCTTGCCGACCAGGGTTCGATTCCCGGCCAGAGCCAAGCTCTTGTCTTTGTGTGATTTCGCCTGGGGCTCTGATCCCGAGGTCGTTAAGAGAATCCAGACATTAATGTATCAAAGATATATATGGCTTATTTGAATATGAAAAACACGTAAAAATGTGCAAAATTTATCATATATATATATATATATATATATATTTATATATATATAGGCTACATACATATATATATATATATATATATATATATATATATATATATATATATAAATATATATCTATATATATATATATATATATATATATATATATATATATATATATATATATATATATATATATACAGTGGAACCTCTACATACGAATTTAATCCGTTCCGGAACCAACTTCGGATGTAGAAAATGTTCGGATGTCGAAACGAATTTTCCCATAAGAATACATTGAAATAGGATTAATCCGTGGTTGAGCCCAAAAACCTATGATAACTTCTTAATAAACTACTACACATAATTTTCCCATGAGAATAATGAACACTAAATTAGATAATAGACATGTAAATAAGAAGAATAGACTTGTAAATAAGAAGAATTAGCAAAAAATGATAAATAAGAAACGGGTTTTTAGCGTCACTTTACCTTAGAAACTCCAGCGCAGGTGTTGTTAGTCTTGCTACGCAGAGAGGAGACGGACGGGCGGCGAGGAGGTAGAGAGGTTAATTACGATAAACGTACACTACCGTAACTTATTCTAACTTACACTAAGTGAACTTTAACATAACTTAGCTTATTTTTTTTTTTTTTTTATAATTTATATTTTTTTTTTTACATTTTCTTTTTTTCTTTTTGATGATTAATTTTAATCACTTTCACTCTCTACACTTAAAATTGATTGAATTTTTTTCTCTTCACTCTTTGCTGTTTTCTTTGAACCACTTCCTTCCTCTTCATCACGAGTTCCCTTCGTAGTTTTTTTAAAGAATCTATCGATAGAAAGTTGCTTGGTACAGCTTTTCAGAATGTTTCGAAAATAAGTTAGGGAGACATCATCAAACTGCGCAACTACACGACAAACCTGCAATTTCTTTGGATGGTATTTGTCGATGAAGTCGACCACGTCTTGATATTTTCCTAACACCTCTTTTATTTGCGCGGAACTTAATGCAAGTTCACTCATACGGATGCCACGCTCATGCTTTTCAATAATTCCTTGCTTTACTTCTAAAGAAAGCATTCCCTTATTCCTTTTCTCACCACTACCACTACCACTTGCGAAACTAAGCCTTTTAGGACCCATGATTCTCGTAAAATACCGTAAAAGGATGAACGTAAAAAATCACGATTAAAACACAATTGATAGCAGAACGCACAGGGCACAACCACAGAAAACCAACGAGAACAGAGAACTGACCCAAGCCATGCTAATTGAGGGTCCCTCCGAGGTTGAAGTGCTGCCTTCTATTGGCGGAAATAAAAAACACATCAGGCGCTATGAGCACCGACTACGCATACGAGTATTGTTTACTTCGGGTGTCGAAAAAAGAATTCGGGTGTAGAGTAGGAACGTGTTCGAATTGTACTTCGCGTGTCGAAAAATTCGGATACAACCGGTACGACGAAAATTGCTTACTTTGTGTGTCGAAATAAAATTCGGGTGTAGAGTCAAAAATTTGCTCGAATTTTACTTCGGATGTTGGAAAATTCGGATGTAGATGCGTTCGGATGTAGAGGTTCCACTGTATATATATATATATATATATATATATATATATATATATATATATATATATATATATATATATATATATAACGGATTTTGAGCGAAGCGAAAAATCTATTTTTGGGTGAGATAGCCATGGCGTCCTGATGGAAGGATCCTTTTTGGTAGCTTCCTTGGGTAATCACTACTAGGATTTTCCCAGAGAATAAAACCACAGGTTATCACAGAATTCTAACTTCTGGAGCGAGTATCCTAAGGGTTTCCCCTTAAGACATCGTGTATCAACAGGGGACACGCATGTATTAACGTGCCACATAGCTATCTACACCCCATATAGAGTTAACGCTTCAATATGGCGGACAGAGAGCGGCTGGGAGCTGAGCCGCAGCCAATCTAGATGTGGCGATATCGGTACTCGCGATGTAAACAGACGGACGCCATTGCTTTTGATGACGTCACGTCCGTCCTCATCCGAAAGTCTGGAGCTCGCTCATCACCATGATACAGCGGCGCAGGGCGGGACCTGATAACAGACAGGGCGGGTCCATCAGGACGCCATGGCTATCTCACCCAAAAATAGATTTTTCGCTTCGCTCAAAATCTGTTTTTTGGGCTCAAGCCATGGCGTCCTGATGGAAGAGTACCAGAGAATTAGTGTATCGTGGTAGACTTTTTCCCCTTTATAAGTGAGTGCTAAAACATTGAGCCGAAAGCATAGTGGTCTATACTAGAGCTACCGTGAGGCAGTTGCCTTCCTGCCCCCCTGGCATGGAAGTCCCCACGGGCTATGCTGAGATCAAAGTGGTCATGGGAAGGCTATTCATATAGGCTGAAGGAACAATGAGATCCATAAGATAAGTCAGAGCGATATGGTATTCGCGTCGAAACAAACTTGAAGAAGTGGTGGTTGTACACTTCGTGCATGGAGTTGACTCATCTTCATAATTGAGTAAGTATTCGCTAAGGAAACTTACTTGCTCTATATAAATAAATGCCCGGAGTAAATCCTGGCATTTTCCTTAACCAAGAATAAAGGGTAATAAAACTATGACAATTAGTATATTTCATAGTAAGAAAGGAGCAAGGGAGACGCACAAGTAATAAAATAGACATTTTATTAGATAATTGCAGGTAAATCAATACATGTCATGCAATAAATAGTAAAAAACATTTACATTGATAAAAATGTACATAGTCATAAAGGCGTGCTCTTGAGTCTGAAAGGGAAGAATCAAGTATTAGTAGGCACTCGTTCTACGGAACGTTAGTCTTTATGTAACACACGTCATGCACGTGGCATGTAGCACTCATGTGGTAATCTACTATGACATTTCACCTGAGGTAAGAACAGTTAAAGAAAGCACAAGGTGGTTTCTGCTTCACTACGTATCACTTGAGGGTCAACATAGGCACCCGACGAGTTAGAGTCCCTAATAACTCACTGTTCTAAGCAGAGTTCAGAGCAGGTTTCATAACACTACCTGCGGCTACCACAAAATGTTTCACTTCGTGCACTTGTTTCGCATAATGTTTAAAGAAAACACGCGAGGATTTCCAGCCTGTATAGTTCTTGAGGCTTTCGAAATCCATACTCTGAAAGAAATTCAGAGACGAAGCGACTTTCCTAGGATCATGACCAGCGGGTGTACTGTCTGGATCCGCTCTGCGAATGAAGTAGGTGATTTTAGCTCTCAATTGTTTCAGTGACAGGTCGCTGCCTGATGTTTCTCCTTTGAAGAGTTGGCCTCCACCAAAGTTTGAAGTTCTATGAAGATAGACCTTAAGGCTCTCTACTGGACATAGAGAGGCATCTTCCTTCAAGGGGCATATCCTCCACGGGCCCCATCGTTTGGTAGGTAATTCGTTCTTTGCGAGAAACGTCGGATCAGGGAAGAGGGAGAGGTCTCCTGAATCGTTGAAAACGATATGTCCCTCTTCTCTAGATAGTGCCACTATTTCGCTGACTCGGGCTCCCGAAGCTAGAGCGAAGAGAAATATAACTTTCTGAGTCAGGTCCTTAAGAGGGCATGAATCATTGTCCAAGTTGGAGGCGAAGTGGAGAACTTTGTCTAGAGACCAAGTGATTGGTCTCGGAGGGGGTGCCGGTCGTAAACGGGCACAGGCCTTCGGTAGTTTGTTGAAGATGTCGCTAGACAGATCTATTTGGAAGGCGTATGACAAAGGTCTAGTCAAGGCCGATTTGCAAGTAGAAATCGTGTTGGCTGCCAAGCCTTGTCCATGAAGGTGAATGAAGAAGGACATGCAAAAATCTATGGTGATTTTCGAGGGGTTCTTTGCCTTGACGAAGGAGACCCATTTCCTCCAAGACGATTCGTATTGCCTTCTCGTGGATTCGGTCTTGTATTCCTCGAGGAAGTCTAGACTCTCCTTCGAAATCCCAAACCTTTTCTTAGCGGCTAGGGTGAGAAAATCATGAGATGAAGGTCCTTGATTTTCGATGATGAAGCGAAGACAGTCGACTTCTGTATTTGCTGGGAGAGAACTGGGTCCGGGAGGGGGATCAGCGTTGGCTGCATCTCCAGGATCAAGGGGTACCAGTTGCTGCGGGGCCACTTGGGAGCCACTAGAGCTGCTGTCCCTTTGAAGGTTCTCAATTTGGAGAGGACTTTCAGCAGAAGATTGGTGGGAGGGAACAGGTAAATCTTGGCCCATCTGTTCCAATCCAAGGTCATGGCGTCCACCGCTTCCGCTTTGGGGTCCTCGTACGGGGCTACATATCGAGGAAGTTGATGGTTGTCGCTCGTTGCGAAGAGGTCGATCTGGAGTTCTGGGACTCGGTGAGAGATGAAGGAGAATGATCTTGCGTCTAGAGACCATTCCGACTCTATCGGGTTTGTCCGAGATAGAGCGTCCGCTGTCACATTGCGGAATCCTTGTAGGTGAACTGCAGACAGGTGCCATTTCTTCCTTTCTGCCAGACGGAAGATTGTCAGGAGCACCTGATTTATCTTGGGCGATCTTGAGCCCTGGCGATTGAGACAACGCACTACCACAGAGCTGTCCAGGGTCAGGCGAATGTGTATCGACGGGGGCGGGGAGAGTTTCTTCAGCGTCAGAAGAACCGCCATGGCCTCCAAGATGTTGATGTGAAACGTCTTGAATAGGGGAGACCAAGTGCCTTGAGCCTGTTTTTGGTGGGAGTGACCTCCCCAACCCTCCAACGAAGCGTCCGTATGGATGTTGAGAGATGGAGGTGGGTGTTGGAGAGGAAGGGACCTTTTTAGGGCCCTCGCTTCTGACCACGGCTTTAGAAGAAGTCGAAGTCTGCTTGGGAGCCGTCTCTTGAGGTCTCTTCGAGCGATGGATGCGGAACGTCTCCAGACTCCCGCTGCATCCTTTAGCTGTGCACGAAGCACTGGGTTTGTGATCGAGGCGAACTGTAGAGAGCCTAGAACTTGTTCCTGCTGGCGTCTCGAGATCCGTTTGGATTTTAACAGTCGCTTGACAGACCCTGCTATTTCCTTCCTTTTCTTTGCTGGAATGGAAAGGCGGTGTGACTGAAGATTCCAGTGGATGCCTAACCATTGGAACTTCTGAGCTGGAGATAGGCGAGACTTTTTCGCGTTTATCTGGAATCCCAGGTGTTCGAGAAACTGGGTAACTTTTCTGCAGGATTCTATACAATCCTCGGGCGAGGGCGCCCACACTAGCCAGTCGTCGAGGTAGGCCATCACCTGGACGTTTCGGATGCGGAGCTGTTGTACTACTGCGTCCGCTAGCTTTGTGAATATCCGAGGGGCCACGTTGAGTCCGAAGGGCATGGCCCGGAAGGCATAGCTTTTCCGTTGGAGTCGGAATCCTAGGTAGGAGGAAGCGTGATGGTTCATTGGTATGTGCCAGTATGCGTCCGCCAGGTCTATCGAGACCGTGAAAGACCCTCGAGGCAGGAGGGTTCTGATCTGTTGAAGAGTCAGCATCTTGAACTTGTTGTTCGATATGAATACGTTGAGGGGGGATAAGTCCAGAATGACTCTGAGTCTGTCTGAGTCTTTCTTGGGGACACAAAACAGTCTCCCTTGGAACCTTGTGGACTTCACCCTTCTTATCACCTTCTTGTTCAAGAGGTCTAGCACATATTCTTCCAGGAGGGGGGTTGAACGTTGGAAGAATTGCTGGAAGGTTGGGGGTGGTTGCGCCCAGCTCCAGCCCAGACCCTTCTTGATGATGCTGTGTGCCCAGGAGTCGAAGGTCCAGCGATCCTGGAAGTGGCGTAGTCTTCCTCCCACCGGAAGCACTTCATTGCTTCTGGGGTCCCGAGGACTTGCTGCCTCGGCCGCTAGCTCCCTGTCCTCCTCTGCCTCTGGAGGGCCGGCGAGAGGAATCTCTGCCGGAACCCCTGCCTGAGCTTCTACCCTTGGGACGAAAGGTAGTGGAGTGCTGCTCGAAGGCGGGGTTGAAGGCCGGTGATGAGGACAAAACCGGCTGTGGGACCTACTGAAAGGTCTGTGGCGGCTGAGCGGCCACTTGGGGAGTAGCGGGTGCCGGAAACTGACGTCTGTGCTGACGTTGCTGGGGTCTATGCTTCGACTGCTTCCTCTTAGGCTGAGGACCGTCATCCTGAGAGGGCTTTCTCTTCCTAGACATGCCCCATTTGTTGAGAAGGTTCCTGTTCTCAGATGCGGCCTTGTCTGTGATCTCTTTCACTAGATCAGACGGGAAGAGGTACTTGCCCCAGATGTTGGAGGAAATCAGTTTCCGGGGTTCGTGTCTGACAGTGGCACTGGAGAACACGAATTCTCTGCAGGCTCTACGAGCTCGCATGAAGTGGTACAGATCCTTGACTAAGGTTGCCATATGAGATTTGGCAAGGACCATGTAATGGTCAGGGACTCTGGTGTCACCAGCCATTACGTCCATCTGGACCTGGAGAGTGAGAGATGCTGCCAGCCTCTCCTTCGTTTCCTGTTCCCTACGAAGGAGGTGATCGTTTAGCTTGGGGAGGTCCTCATTAAACTGACGTCCAGCAACGTCAGGATCTAGTTTGCCCACCACGAAGGTGTGTTGCACATCCTTCCAGTGTTTGGTGTCGGGCGGGGTGACTGCGGAGAAAGGTCTGCATTCCTCCAATGCAGGGCAGGATTTCCCTTCTTCTACAGCCTTAAGGCAGGCAGCGAAGGCCTTTTCCGTGAAGGGTATCACCACTTCATCGGGCGCAACGTAGGTGGGGTACTTCTTGCTCAGAGCCGGAAGTCCAGAGCAGGTAAAGCCTCTGCTCTTAAGCGCTTTGGCAAGCATAGCCTGGGCCTTCGAGAGATCGAACACTATTTTCTCCTTCGGTTCGGTCTCTTCCTTTGAGGATGGTTCTGAACGTAGACGGACGTAACAGTCCGGATACGCCTCAAAGCGGGGGAAGAACTCCACTTCTTCCAGGGGTATGGAACCGATCTTATCGCTGACGAAGATCTTGTCGTCAGCGATGACCATATGCTCGGCGAATCGCCACGGATTGTCGCTCGAGCATGCGGGGAGGTCCTTGATGGAGATTTTGCGAGATTCCTTGGAACCTCCGATCGACCGAATGATCTGGTGAGTTTCTTGGAGCTTCTGCTCCATCACGGATTCAATGAGCCGAATCATATCCTGTGCCGTAGGTAGAGGAGTCGTGGTGGAGGACGTAGACGGGAGAGACACTTCCGTCGGTGTAGGAGTAGAAGGGGGGATGGAGGGAGGGGCATCCTCCTTATCGGACTCGGTATACACTACCCGGTCCTCTTCTTCATCATCCTCCCCTTCACCCTGGGCCATAAGGCTTTTCTCGGTGTCCTCCGAGATCTCTGACATGCGTTCATCATGTTCTGAATCCAGGTGACAATCATTCATGGACTGAGCCATGACAACATCAGGTTCCACTGTAATCTGGACTACGGGGATCTGTTCGACTGGGACCACTGAGTCTGGTGAGGCCTTTGGGAACAGCAAAGACCTCATTTCTTCTGTGGCTAGGTATGGTCCAGTGGCGTTCTTTTGAAAGCCACGTACCCACTTGCGTAGGTTGTCCCGAGCAGTGTCCCGAATCTACGCTGAGGGAGAATCATAGAATGCTTTCTGTAAGCATTCTTGGCAGACCGAACAGGTGGTGGGGCCCCAGTACTTGAGATCCCCTCTCTTGTGAGCACAAGGGGCGTGTGTCCTACACGCCGTGTGTCCATAGAAGTGTGGCCGACGGACCGCGCAGAAGTCGTGGTCACACGTGACGTACTCCTCCTGTAAAGGAAAGAGACGGTGAGTATTGTAGAGTCATAATATGGCTCGTATATAAAGTTAATTATTAACAAGTTAATATTAACATAAATTAATTGTGATGCACAGAAGGGTGGGTGAAAGGAGACAGACGCATGCCTCGTGTAACCCGCCCGGCTGGTTGCCGTAGCATCGGACAGTCCCAGGTGGCCGTAGGCCTCCATGGAAGGTATCTTGATAATGGGAATTCCATCTAGAATAACCATATTATAGACTAGGCTTGAAATCTTATCAAGAAAGTCTGGGGATCATGAGATCCTAGTAAGGTTCCGGCAACCAGACGTGCCAATTACACGTAGCGTGCTGGAAAGATGAAACACGCAAGAAGACAGAGTGAAAACTGAACAAAGTGTACGATTCCGTACCAGTTTGTCTGCGTTAACAAGCCGTCTAGGTGCGGTTTTTAGGAGCTATCGCTAGTAAAGATAGCTGAGAGAAGGGGTGCAAGGCATCTTGCCGCCTCCGGACGGGTCCGGCATACCCCCGGCACGCCGGAAGCCGCTCAAGCAGAGTTTCTGGCATTCAAGAATGATCATTCTATGGTCAAAAGAAGCCAGGGTGGCGGCAGCCGGTAGCGGCGGCCGCCGGCAAGGAGCGGCGGTTCCGGCAGCCGGAGGCAGTCGGAGGGTGACAGGGGTAAGGATAAAGGAGCATAGCCGGGGCCGGGGGCCGGCTGCTAGTGCCGGCACTCCGGGAGGGGTCGGCAGTGTGCCGAGGCTATGAGGGAATGGAGAGGCCACGGCGGTAAGCCAGCGGCTGGCGGCGATCCCCCGGCACTCGGGGGAAGGCGGCAAGGATAAGGAAGTCACCCGTAGCGGCGGTAATGCCGGGGTAGAGGCGGCAAGGGACAAGCACCAAAGATGGAGGTGGGATGGCAAGGCTGTATTAGCCTAGTCAAGACACCTCTGGAAAAGGTACCACCATGATAGAGGTGAATCTATCATCCTAAGCAGGGGCCGCAAAGGCCGGGGGCTAAGGCAGTCCAAGAGAGGACAGGGTGTACCCAAAGAAGGGGTGGAGACTCTTCATGTCGACCAAATGATAACTGACTCCATAGCACTATGGAGGGTCTATGTATCAGAGCGGACAACACTGGGAGCACCACGGGGTCCAGCACTCCAGCCTAGGGTGGAGTGTAGGACAGGGGACATATGAAGCCTAACCTACTGGTAGGTTAGGCTAGGCAAGAGATAGGTTGGGGGGGGGAAAGGGTCTTCTTATAAGAAAGGATGGGTTATGCACCAGAGCGGCCACCTAGGAAGGGAGATGCTCACCCTAACCTATAGTAGGTGGACCAACTGAAAAACGGTGCACGCGTATATTTCAGCAAGGTACATAAACCAGCCCTCCCAACCTAACCTGGATTAGGGTTGTTAGACCCTAATCAAGGAAGGGAGAAGACGTATCGCAAGGAAAAGGTCAAGGACCGATTCAGCTTAAAGGAGGTGATCCTACCTTTAAGGCCCGCAACACTAAGGGAGGGGTCATTCCCTTAGGTGGGGAGGCGATACAGTACTCTGAGGAGTCTTGTCCTATCACATGTAATAGGGTACAAGATTACCAGAGGGAAGCCCTAGGGCTAGGGATGAAGAGAGCATATAGGGGTCCTATCATAAGGTTAGGTTAGCAAGGCACTCAAGATAACCTACCCCCTATATGGTCCCTGAAGGCGAAAAACACTTGCATCACTGTCAATGGTATTGTAAAATAATGCCAAAATCTTCATAACTAACACTAGGATCACTGAAATATCATGCATTAACACTGGTATAGGCTCACTGGCCTAGGGGCTAATCAAAGCCTACTGGTATGGGGTCAGCGAAGACCCTAACTAATGCGTCAAAAACACGATAAAAGTTCCTAGCTATGAAGACTAAATGACTAATAGCGCTGATTAGTAATTTATATACCGGTAAGGCTGTTGCGGCTAACTAAATAAGGCGTGCAAGCAACAGCAGCGTCATAAAATGGCGCTGACCGGTCTGGCAAAGCTCTGCCACAATTATGCAAATATCTCGAAAAGTAAGATTTACTTTACGGTCAGAGCTTATTTAAACAATACTTAAACCTTTGTACTCCACTTTCCAGAAGAAGGTGAAGCTGAAGGTTGAGACATGGCGAGGATGCAAGCAGATAAAGTCGCACAAAGGGAAAAATACGTCCAATCGAGCGAGCTACTAGCAAAAGGAATGAGGACGGACGTGACGTCATCAAAAGCAATGGCGTCCGTCTGTTTACATCGCGAGTACCGATATCGCCACATCTAGATTGGCTGCGGCTCAGCTCCCAGCCGCTCTCTGTCCGCCATATTGAAGCGTTAACTCTATATGGGGTGTAGATAGCTATGTGGCACGTTAATACATGCGTGTCCCCTGTTGATACACGATGTCTTAAGGGGAAACCCTTAGGATACTCGCTCCAGAAGTTAGAATTCTGTGATAACCTGTGGTTTTATTCTCTGGGAAAATCCTAGTAGTGATTACCCAAGGAAGCTACCAAAAAGGATCCTTCCATCAGGACGCCATGGCTTGAGCCCAAAAATATATATATATATATATGTAGGCTACATACAAATATATATATATATATATATATATATATATATATATATATATATATATATATATATATATATATATATATATATATATATATATATATATATATATATATATATATATATGTAGGCTACATATATATATATATATATATATATATATATATATATATATATATATATATATATATATATATCCTCTGTGATATTTATTACGTTACTTAAGATGGATAACCGGCTCTCCTAATATTCTGAACAATTCAAAGCTTAACATCTACTAATTGGGCAATCATCTCTGTGTCATTTATTTGCAAATCTTCAAGGATTGGATGTAAATTAGATTAAGCTAATTAGAAGTGAGTGTAAAGATTATAACACAACTAATCGTTTACACTTGCTATGTTGTTATTTATTAAATGGAGACGAAACGTATGCCAAGTTTTCCGGGCATTCTGCAAGTCTCGACAAATACTTAATCGGAGCTTTTGATTAGCCATTTTCCACCGAATTGTACCAATCTTCTTTAAACTTTGTATGCAGGGTTGCCAGGATTTGTAAATGAGAAAATGCCAACTTTTCATTAACCACAGCTTTAAAAGGCCAACTACTTTTTCCTGATATTACTGAAGGCCAACCAGTTAAAAAGGCCAAATTCTAGGTTTTTTGGCCTGAAAAAGGCCAACATGGCAACTCTGCTTGTGTGCTTCACGCGAAACCGGTCTTTTCTATAGTCCTTGCTTGCCGTGTCCGTCGTAGTCATCACCCACAATGAACTGAGAGCATAAACAAGTATTGTCTTCTTGCTCTACCGTAGTTCGATTCACTCGTAAATCCTAATCTAATATTGCCTCCTGAGCTGCGGCTTTATTGTTTTTGCAAGTATTAATGTAGTGCACTTTTCGCCATGCCTGTCAGCCGTGTGGGTGAGTAATTTGGCGTTAATTCATTTATCTGATTTAACCACTTGATCTCAATGGTATTTTGGTTAGGCGGTCGTGTCAATAACTGAAGAACCTAGATGAAAGTCAAATAACCACTACAAGCAACACCAGCTTTTAAATGTAACCAACCTAATGAACAATAGGGCCCCAGTTTTTCTGAATCGATGACGAAGACAGCAAATTTCTTTGATGGGAGGATTTGCAGCCCCTCCGCCACATGATATGAAGCTGTCATAAAAGTTTCCACGAGTCGTCAAAATAAAAGACTTTCAGCGTTATCAATTCATTGCGTGTTTGACATCCCACCAGTTATAACATTTTTTTTTTTTTTTTTTTTTTTTTTTGCTCCATTATGAATGCAACTTAATTTTTCAAGAGGCGCAATAGCACCGTGACTAATTTTTTTTTTTTAAATTCACTATTATTCGAATATTTACTGAATGATATCTTTTCAACGTGCTTGTAGACTAGATTGTCTATTTTTCTAATAAAATTGTTTATTTGGAGATTTGCGAGTCATTTTGATACAGTAGTTTTATCGAAACACACACACGTCGAGTAACCTAAGACTCGCGTCTTAACCCCACAGAATTATATTTGTAGGCTAGTACTTTCTTTGCTCAGTGAGAGAGAGAGAGAGAGAGAGAGAGAGAGAGAGAGAGAGAGAGAGAGAGAGAGAGTATAGGGTTACTGTGGTCTGTTTAAAGGTTAAAGTTTCCTTCACTTTTGTAATTTGCAGTCAGTCTTTCAACTTTCATCAAAAGTGACTATTTCAATCCTTTTATATGTTGAATCTCCATGCGTTTTCTTCAGACATGTCTGTGTGATCGTTACTTGCTAAGAGTTGTAAGATCAAGCATTCTGCGTGTTATATAGTCAGGGCATGCAAACGGTGCATATTTTTTTTCTATATAGATTTTTTGAGGTGATAGTGTTTTTTATAATAGGTGTGCATTTTTATTAATTTGTCGACTTTCATTTATTTTCGGTACGTGTAAAATAATCAATTATCTTTTATTTCAGTTTGTTCCATATCCTTAAACGATCAGATTGAAAAATTAATTAGTTCCTTTAATAGCGCCTGATATGTCACATCACTTATATTGTATTGAAGTAAGACGATAAATTTCACAGCAGTGAACCTTATTTAAAATATCTTGGCATATCCCATTATTAGCCTACAAGTATATTCACACAGCTTTGATTATATCTATCAATAGGGCCTACTTACCGGCAATTGACGATAAACCATGAAATAAACACCTAATTCAATATAATTATCAAGTATCCATTTTTGTTAATACAAACTGATGATCATGTGAATATTTTTCTTCGAAACCGAAAGGAATTTCAACAACCGATATTTTTTCTTAGCAAATTTAATTTTACTTTTTAGTGTTTTCATGTACGGTCCCTACTGGTCCTTACTCTCACTGTTATCAACACATAAAAGCATTATTCACGTATTCATCGTTTATATGTTCTTCAACTAAGGGTTCATTTTTTTTATATTCATACTACTACCATGAACTCATTTTCGTCATAGTTACGAAATGTAAAACGGCTCCACATTTTTTAGTGAAACAATTTTCTAGAATGCTTGTAGTCTAAACAGCTTCATCTCATTCTCGAGTCCTTGAAACGTAATGACAGCGCAAGAAAACTTCAGTATGCGCTGTATACTGGAGTATTGGGTACGTCCTCGTGTTTGTCAAATACTATCGTAGGAATATTCACTAATTGAGTAATTGGTAAGCATTTTTACTTTAGTTACCTTTGTCAGGAGGTTATATTTTGATAGGCATGTATTTATTTGTTTATGATTTTCATAACTGGAAAGCTACTTGATCGAATCTCATGAAAATTGGTGGGGTGATTAACCACGAGCCATGGGCAATTTGATTAAATTTTGGGAATGATTATATATATATATATATATATATATATATATATATATATATATATATATATATATATATATATATATAATATATATATATATATATTAATTTTGCTATATCGTGGTCATTTTTTCTACCTTTTTCTATCTTTTGTGGTAAATGATGACCAATGAGTAACCTATGTACTTAAAATGTATTTCGGTATTATTTTACTGTATTACAGGGCAATGTAACTTTGGGGAAAAAACTAC